>NC_091963.1:130611544-130955711 GCF_031021105.1 Erythrolamprus reginae
CTCTACTTACGAGCAACTCGAGATAAGAGCTGGGAGGGGAGAGATATTTTTGTTCTACTTACAAGCCCAAATTCGAGATACGAGCGCCAAGGAGCTGTCTCCTGAAGCCGAACGCTAACTTCCGCGTTCGGCTTCAGGAGACAGCTGCGAAGTGGCGCGCGTGTTTTAAAAGGTTGCAGCCGGCCTGGGGGGCTCGGGGGGTGCTTGCAGCTGGCCTGGGGGGCTTGCCAGCACCCCCCCGAGCCCCCCAGGCCGGCTGCAACCTTTTAAAACATGCGCGCGGCTTCGCAGCTGTCTCCTGAAGCTGAACGCGGAAGTTAGCTCTTTTTCTTTCTCTCTTTTACCTTCCCTTTCTCTATTTCTTCTTTTCTTTCTCCTTCCCACCTTCTTCCCTCCCTCCCTCCCTCCCTCCCTTCACTCATTCCTCTCTTACTCTCCCCTTTCATAAGTTTCCTTGCTTCCTTCCTCTGTTCCTGTCCATTCCCTCTTTCCTTCCTTCCTTCCCACCCTCCGTCCATTCATTTATCCCATTCCTCTCTTGATCGCTTAAAGCCGGTCCCTGGTGCAAAAAGGGTTGGGGACCTCTGTCCTACAGGATTGGGTGGCAGAGAAGTTGAACATATGTAAATTTAAAAGTTTAAGAAAGTTTACAAGTTAAGTGAAAGAAACTTCATTATTCATTTATATGTACATGTACATTTCTTCATTAAAAACTTGTCTTTCTGCATAATTTAGACTAACTTTGTGAGTTTTTTGAGGGCTGGAACCAATTAAAATTATTTACATTAATTCCTATGGGGAAAAGTCGTTCGAGATAAGAGCTGCTCGACTTAAGAGCCCAGGTCCGGAACGAATTAAACTCGTATCTCGAGGTACCACTGTATTCTGCTACCAGGTTTGCTAAAACTCTGGGTTTTTCCACTATTCCTGACAAATGACTATTATTTATATCTTGAAGAGGTGAAAGGTGAAATGCATTCAAATGAACAGGAAGGGAAGGATTGGTCTCTAAATCACCTAAATCCCAATTCTATCTCCAGTTTCCCTAGCCTGGTTCTTAGTAAATGCATTGGATCACAATTCTCATTATTCTTGGTAGCAGAATAGATGGCCTGTGGATTGAAGATGATGGGCATAGTACTTAACTTAAGTCAAAAAAGGTAAGAATGCATCAAAATGTAGAAAACTGTTTTTAGTCCAACAGCCTGCCTTCTGACCAATGCCCAAAGAGATCCTTGACTACTCCTTAGTAGTAAAACTGTGTTCTGTGGGCTGACTGATTTTGCTCAAGGATTGCCACTCACTGTCCTTTGTGCAATATGATGTTACAATCACTTGGTGCTGGCACAGATGTAACCTGCAGCTTACATGAAGCCAGTGATTTTTTCTTGAAGGAATGTAGGAATCTTGAATTTAAGAAACTGGATTTGCAGCAACACATGGAGGGCTGATCCAGGTAAAAAGGTGGTGGGACACATTTTGTCACCTACGAATCAAAAGACAGTGATTTTAGGACCTGAAAAGTGATGGTCTGTGTAACCTGAAAGTAGCCACATAATCTGATTTTTAGAACGTGTCATGGCAGCTAAATTCACTCAAAGCATTTTTCTGGAGAAAAAAACAACAATGCCGAATTTGTACGTTATACAGTGATCCCTCGGTTAGCGCGGGGGTTACGTTCCAAGACCTCCCGCGCTAACCGATTTCCGCGTTATACTGGGTGCGGAAGTAAAAACCACCATCTGCGCATGTGCGCCATTTTTTTCATGGCCGCACATGCGCAGATGGTGGAGTTTGCGTGTGGGCGGCGGGGAAGACCAAGGGAAAGTTCCTTCAGCCGCCCAACAGCTGATCTGCTCCGCAGCGCGGAAGCAGCGAGGAGCCGAAGATGGGGTAAAGGCAAAGGGGAAACCCCATCTTCGGCTCCTCGCTGCTGCCGCGCTGCGGAGCGGATCAGGTGTTGGGCGGCTGAAGGAACCTTCCCTTGGTCTTCCCGCCGCCCAGGCAAAGGGGAATCCCCAAGATCGCTTGCCGCTTGCCGCTTTGCAGCTTGGAGCCTTGCTTCGCCTCCTTCGCTGCAATAGGCAAGCGGCAAGCGATCTTGAGAAAGAGAGAGAAAGGAGGGCGACTTGCCAGTCCACGCCCCCCTGGATGAACAGCCTCGCATGGCCCCAGCGCCGGGCTCCGCTGTTGCCTCCGCCCCCATTCGGCTCTGCAGCTGAGAGGCCTTCCCGGCAGAGCCCTCCCCAACAGCTCCCGCCGCCAGCGGAAAAAGGAAAAGAAAAAAAAATCCCCAAAAGAGGCAGGCACAAAGCGGGGGCACAAGGGGAGCTGCCCGGCAGAGGTTGCTTTTTTTCTTCTCGTGGGCAAGTGGAGGGGGGGAGAGAGAAGGGAGGAAGAGAGTGTGAGAGAGGAAGAAAGAGAGAGAGAAATGATAGAAAAAAGGGGAGAAAAAAGAGAAATGAGAAAATGATTGAAGCATAGTGACAGGAAAGAAAGAAAGAGACAGAGAAGTGACTCTTGGTGATGACGTATGACGTCATCGGGTGGGAAAAACCGTGGTATAGCAAAAAAAACGCGGACTTATTTTTTAATTAATATTTTTTGAAAAACCGCGTTGCAGCATTTCGCGCTAATCGAGAACGCGCAAATCGAGGGATCACTGTACTAAGCTGAAACCAAGTGTTAATATTATAACTACCTACCTACCTACCTACCTACCCACCTACCCACCTACCTATCTACCTACCTACCTACCCACCTACCTATCTCTCTACCTACCTAACCTACCTACCTACCAATCGCTAAAGGCAAGCAAGCAAGTATATTATGGCTTTGTTGCATAAACTCAGCCAATTGTGATTTATTCTATAAATCAGGCCATAGAAATGAAAAGCCATGGCTAATACCAACTAAATACCACCAGAATTAATCATACTGATCTTTATTAATTACATTGGTATACCTGCCAATCTCCCCCAAAGCAATACAGTATTGGGAGGTGAACAAATATTGCCTCTACTATCCTTTTCAATAAAGAAGGAATGGAGAACTGAATGTTATTATTCTGTAATGTGATTAGCATGATTTGAGTCAGTGTGTTACAAATCTAATCACTCCAAATAACCAACCATTATTCTGTGGCTTATATTGTTCAGATTAGGGTAATTACACCACTAATGTGTTATTTTATATTGCACCACTGATGGTGAGGGGATGGTGTTGGTATACAATGTTTAACTGATGAGTCTCAAGTGTTCATGTGCATTTCTTCCCCATTGTTTGGGAAGAAAGGAGGAGGAATGTGTGTTTTGGTGAAGTTTGGCTAAACCAATTTCCTTAAATGTGGGGAAATCAGAGCATATTCTAGTTAGCCAACAAAGGAGGAGTTACTACCCAGGTCATTTAACAAACTGATTTACAATGTGCTAATTATTCTGCTGGGTAATGTCTAGACTCTCTATCTTGCAGATTGTACGATTGTCCCTAGATGGCAGAGTTCTGGGAAAGCAAGAATCTTGCATAATATTTCTGCAACTGAGTTAAAGAGGAAAAAAATACTGCACAAAAATCACACACACACACACACACGCACACCTCTTGCTTCACAGCAATCGGAAGAACAATGCATTTATTTTATTTTATTTTATTATTATTTCATTTTATTTCATTTTATTTCATTTTATTTCATTTTATTTCATTTTATTATTTCATTTTATTTTTATTTTGTCAAGTATGTATTGGTGGTATACAAAGATATAACAATATTTATATACATGATACTAGTAAGAGAGAAACATTAGGACAGGGGACGGAAGGCACCTCAGTGCACTTATGCGTGCCCCTTGCTGACCTCTTAGGAATTGGGAGAGGTCAACAGTGGATAGGCTAAGGGTAAAGTTTTGGGGATTAGGTGATGACACTACAAAGTCAGGTAGTGAGTTCCATGCATCAACTACTCGGTTACTAAAGTCGTATTTCCTGCAGTCGAGTTTAGAGCAGTTTGCATTAAGTTTGTGTCTGTTGTGTGCTCATGTGTTGTTGTAGTTGAAGCTGAAGTAGTCATTAACAGGAAGGACATTGTGGCAGATGATTTTCTGGGCTATGCTTAGATCGTGTTTAAAGCGACGTAGTTCTAAGCTTTCTAAACCTAGGATTGTAAGTCTAGTTGCATATGGTATTCTGGTAATTTATTTATTTTAATCCCAGGCCTGTGAGTGTGCCACCTGTGGCACCTGTGCCATAGGTTCATCATCACATAGGTTCATCATCACAAGCTCAAACTCAACCCAGACAAGACGGAGTGGCTGTGGGTCTTGCCTCCCAAGGACAATTCCATCTGTCCATCCATTACCCTGGGGGGAGGGATTATTGTCCCCCTTAGAGAGGGTTCACAACTTGGGCATCCTCAATCCACAGCTAACATTGGAACACCATCTTTCGGCTGTGGCGGGGAGGGCGTTTGCCCAGGTTCACCTGTTGCACCAGTTGCGGCCCTATTTGGACAGGGAGTCATTGCTCACAGTCACTCATGCCCTCATCACCTCGAGGTTCAATTACTGCAACGCTCTCTACATGGGGCTACCTTTGAAAAGTGTTCAGAAACTTCAGATCGTGCAGAATGCAGCCGCGAGAGCCATCATGGGGCTTCCCAGATTCACCCACATTTCTCCAACACTCCATGGCCTGCATTGGTTGCCGATCAGTTTCCGGTCACAATTCAAAGTGTTGGTTATGACCTTTAAAACCCTACATGGCATTGGACCAGAGTACCTCCGCAACCGCCTGCTACCGCACGAATCCCAGCTGGCCTTCTCTGGGTCCCGTCGACTAAACAATGTCGTTTGGCAGGCCCCAGGGGAAGAGCCTTCTCTGTGGTGGCCCCGGCCCTCTGGAATCAACTCCCCCGGGAGATTAGAACTGCCCCCACCCTCCTTGTCTTTCGTAAATTACTCAAGACCCACCTATATCGCCAGGCATGGGGGAACTGGGACACCTCCCCCAGGCTTTTATATTTTATGTTTGGTATGTATGTGTTGTTTGGTTTTAAATGATGGGGTTTTATATGTTTTTTTCTCTTTTAATATTAGATTTGTTCCACTGTAACATTGTTTGCTGGCCTGAGAAACCAGGAGACAGTGAATTCTAGTCCTGCTTTAGACATGAAAACCAGCTGGGTGACTTTGAGACAATCACCAGAAGACTGTGAGTTCTAGTCCTGCCTTAAAACTGAATTGTGGTGGTCAATTTCTGCTACTGGTTCTAAAGAACCAGTCCAAACCAGTTGCAATCCACCACTGCTTTAAGAGCAATAGAAGTTAAGGGACTTTGGGCCTGCTATTCTCTCTCAGCCCAACCCACCTCACAGGATTGTTGTTATGTGGAAAAATAGGAGGAAGGAGTGTTAATATGTTTTCTCTGCCTTGAGTTATTTATAAAAATAATAAAGGCGAAATAAAAAAAGGGATTTAATTCTGCTGTGAGCTAGTTAAATTAGATTAACAAACCTCTCCCCAGTTCTCCCTCAATGATGTATACAAGATGGGTAAATGTGACTTTTTATCATTAAAAGTCATAATTGGGGTGGAGGAACATCCGACCTGCTGTTGGCTGCCTTACCAAACTTCCCCACATCTAACCGGTATGGTTTTAGAATAGAATAGAATTCTGTATTGGCCAAGTGTGACTTGACACACAAGGAATTTGTCTTGGTGCATATGCTCTCAGTGTACATAAAGCTGCCTTTAGGAAGTAGAAATTTCTCTAAGGAGAAATTCCCTGACAGTGAGAATAATAATAATAATAATAATAATAATAATAATAATAATAATAATAATAACAACAACAACAACAATAATAATAATAGTAATAATAATAATAATTATTATTATTATTATTATTATTATTATTATTATTATTATTATTATTATTATTATTAATAATTAGATTTGTATGCTGCCCCTCTCCATAGACTCGGGGCGGCTCACAGCAATAATAAAACAATGTACAACAAACCTAATATTTAAAAATATCTAAAAAACCCTTATTTAAAAAAGCAAGACATACACACAAGCATACCATGCATAAACCATATAGCCCTGGGGGAGATGTCTCAATTCCCCCATGCCTGATGGCAGAGGTGGGTTTTAAGGAGTTTACAAAAGGCAAGGAGGGTGGGGGCAATCCTAATCTCTGGGGGGAGCTGGTTCCAGAGGGTTGGGGCCACCACAGAGAAGGCTCTTCCCCTGCATCCTGCCAGACGACATTGTTTAGTCGATGGGACCCAGAGAAGGCCAACTCTGTGGGACCTAACTGCTCACTGGGATTCGTGCGGCAGAAGGTGGTCCCGGAGATATTCTGGTCCAATGCCATGAAGGGCTTTACTGCTTGCCTCCAGAAGTTGTGAATGCTCCAACACTGGACGTTTTAAAAAAGATGTTGGATAATCATCTGTCTGAAGTGGTGAAGTGTCACTTGCCTAGGCAGAGGGTTGGACTAGAAGAACTTCAACTCTGTTGTTGTTGTTATGATTATAAATGAAAAATGGAGAGGAAAATGGGCTCAGTGGAGAATCCCTTGAACGCTCACATCATTGTCCATAATAATGGTGGTGGGGGAAGGGGTTGAAGCAGGGCTCCTGGGGATTCCTCTGCCCCCTTATACATTGCTGTTGGAAAAGGCCGGTCCCAGAAAGCTGCCTCTTTGAACAATATGAATGCGTTTGCAGCGAGTTCTCTGGCATTTTCTACAGCTCCATGTTACGCTTTCAAAACGATTCAAAAGGTGCTTTGGACTCTGCATGGGCACACGGTGCCTCTTTGCTTTTCATTCAAGCAGATGTGTTTTTGCTTTTCATTCAAGCAGATGTGTTAAGGATTTTGTAGAAGCCTGAAAGAAGTTGCTGTGGCTTTAAGAGCTGTATTTACTTTAGCAAATCCTTCAGGGAGTTACTGTGGTCAGCCTGGCTGGGAAAGGTAGTTTAGCAGAACAAAATACATGAGGACCTTTTGCAAAAACTGCAGAAATAACACCTGAGCAAAGTAAAAGAATGCCATCAGTCTGCTAAACAAATTCCCTCAGCACTGTCAAACTATTCACTACGTCTGCATTACTATTACTATTAGTCTTCTCAACATTCCTATCCCCCATCTCCTCCCACTTCTGACTGTATGACTGTAACCTGTTGCTTGCATCCTTACAATTTATATTAATATTGATTGTTTCCTGATTGCTTATTTGAACCCTATGACAATCATTAAGTGTAGCACCTCATGATTTATTTTATTTATTTATTTATTTTGTCCAATACACAATAATACACAATGAAGGTTATAGAGGATAGGCTTGAGTGAAATGTATTAGAGAAAGAATAGAGGAGAAAATATAGGAATAAAATGTATGTATGAGAGAATAGCAGAAAGGATATAGAGATAGAAAAGAAGATATATGGGATATTGGAGAGACAATAGGACAGGGGACGGAAGGTACTCTAGTGCACTTATGCACGCCCCTTACTGACCTCTTAGGAATCTGGAGAGGTCAACCGTGGATAGTCTAAGGGTAAAATGTTGGGACTTAGGGGATGATACTACGGAGTCCGGTAATGAGTTCCACGCTTTGACAACTCGATTACTAAAGTCATATTTTTTACAGCCAAGTTTGGAGCGGTTGATATTAAGCTGGAATCTGTTGTGTGCCACTCTTGTGTTGTTGTGGTTGAAGCTGAAGTAGCCTTTGACAGGCAGGACATTGCAGCATAGGATCTTGTGATTCTTGACAAATGTATCTTTTTGTTTTATGTACACAGAGAGCATATGCACCAAAGACAAATTCCTTGTGCGTCCAATCACACTTGGCCAATAAAGAATCCTAATTTTAATTCTAGTTCTAGTTTTAGTTCTATTCTATCCTATCCTATTCTATTCCTATTCCATTCCTTTCTAAAATGATTCCTTTTTAAAAATTGTCATTTCATCTACAGTAGTCCCTCGCTATACTGCGCTTCACCTACTGCGGCTTCACTTCATCGCGGGTTTCTGAGGAAGCCGATCGGCAGATTTAAACAGCCCACCGAACTCGATCGGCAGGTTTTTCAAAAAAAAATAAAAAATCTAAAATTGTAAATACTGTATTTAAATACTGTATCTAAAATAAATACTGTGTGGGAAGGGTTTATAAACACTTAAAACAATGAAAACTTACCAAACAATTACAATATAAATACCTAAATAAGTACTATCAGTCGATAAATTCCCCATCGCGGATTTCACCTATCGCGGCCAGGTCTGGAACGTAACACCAGCGATAGGTGAGGGACTACTGTATTATCACCAGATGGCAACACCAAATGCTTCAATTAACTTCACAATTCCGCAATCACTTTAAGGTTGGGGGGGGGGGACTTCCCCCTTTAAAAGCCTGCTCTCTGATCCTAATTGGATACTTGAAATTTAAAAAGAGAGAAAAAAAACTAAAGACTCCTCTAGTAATTTTTTTCCCATTTTTAACTCAAATCTTGCTTCAAAATTTACAATTGCAATGTAATACTGTACCTGAACTGAATTTTGATTTGTAACCAAGGGCTTACTACAGTAATTGTAACCAGCTGGTGCTTAAATCATGTTGCAAAATATGGGAGGTTTAAAATATTTTGATACAAGTACAGTAGTCCCTCGCTATACCGCGCTTCACCTACTGCGGCTTCACTTCATCGCGGGTTTCTGAGGAAGTCGATCGGCAGATTTAAACAGCCCGCCGAACTCGATCGGCAGGTTTTTTTAAAAAAAAATAATATCTAAAATTGTAAATACTGTATTTAAATACTGTATCTAAAATAAATACTGTGTGGGAAGGGTTTATAAACACTTAAAACAATGAAAACTTACCAAACAATTACAATATAAATACTTAAATAAGTACTATCAGTCGATAAATTCCCCATCGCGGATTTCACCTATCGCGGCCAGGTCTGGAATGTAACACCAGCGATAGGTGAGGGACTACTGTAACCTTCTTTCCAAGTGTCCCTGCCCTCTAGATGCATTACAACAGTGTTTCCCAACCTTGGCAACTTGAAGATATTTGGACTTCAACTCCCAGAATTCCCCAGCCAGCAGACGCTGGCTGGGGAATTCTGGGAGTTGAAGTCCAAATATCTTCAAGTTGCCAAGGTTGGGAAACACTGCATTACAATAGCAATGTTCAGAATTCCCATTGATTTTTATTTTATCTTTTAGTTATGTGTTTGTTTTGTTAACTATTTGCATCCCGCTTTATTATTTTTACCAATAATGCCAAGTGGCAAACATATCCAACATGCTTTCCTTGTGCTATATTCTGCAAACCTGCATAACTGTCAAGGCGGAGCCAAAGGGAGGAGTGTTGGGACTTAGTCTGTAATCTCTATGTGGACACAAGAGAACAAATTCTGAAATCCTGCCTCCCCCACCTGCCATTGAACCTTATCTAGTTTCGCCCAGGTGCTAACTGCCAGCTTGAGAAGATTCCTGCATTGTAAAATAGTGTTACATAGAAGTCTGACGGCAGAAAAAGACCTCATGGTCCATCTAGTCTGCCCTTATACTATTTTCTGTATTTTATCTTAGGATGGATATATGTTTATCCCAGGCATGTTTAAATTCAGTTACTGTGGATTTATCTACCACGTCTGCTGGAAGTTTGTTCCAAGGATCTACTACTCTTTCAGTAAAATAATATTTTCTCATGTTGCTTTTCATCTTTCCCCCAACTAACTTCAGATTGTGTCCCCTTGTTCTTGTGTTCACTTTCCTATTAAAAACACTTCCCTCCTGAACCTTATTTAACCCTTTAATATATTTAAATGTTTCGATCATGTCCCCCCTTTTCCTTCTGTCCTCCAGACTATACAGATTGAGTTCATGAAGTCTTTCCTGATACGTTTTATGCTTAAGACCTTCCACTATTCTTGTAGCCCGTCTTTGGACCCGTTCAATTTTGTCAATATCTTTTTGTAGGTGAGGTCTCCAGAACTGAACACAGTATTCCAAATGTGGTCTCACCAGCATTCTATATAGAATATAGTGTTGTAAAATGCACATCCTTTGGATGTGTAGATCTGATTGTTTGTGTATATCTGAGTATTGTATTGGCAGTTCTGTGTTAGCAAATACTTCAGAAGAAAAGGATTTAGGGGTAGTGATTTCTGACAGTCTCAAAACGGGTGAACAGTGCAGTCAGGCGGTAGGGAAAGCAAGTAGGATGCTTGGCTGCATAGCTAGAGGTATAACAAGCAGGAAGAGGGAGATTATGATCCCGCTATATAGAATGCTGGTGAGACCACGTTTGGAATACTGTGTTCAGTTCTGGAGACCTCACCTACAAAAAGATATTGACAAAATTGAACGGGTCCAAAGACGGGCTACAAGAATGGTGGAAGGTCTTAAGCATAAAACGTATCAGGAAAGACTTAATGAACTCAATCTGTATAGTCTGGAGGACAGAAGGGAAAGGGGGGACATGATCGAAACATTTAAATATATTAAAGGGTTAAATAAGGTCCAGGAGGGAAGTGTTTTTAAAAGGAAAGTGAACACAAGAACAAGGGGACACAATCTGAAGTTAGTTGGGGGAAAGATCAAAAGCAACATGAGAAAATATTATTTTACTGAAAGAGTAGTAGATCCTTGGAACAAACTTCCAGCAGACGTGGTAGATAAATCCACAGTAACTGAATTTAAACATGCCTGGGATAAACATAGATCCATCCTAAGATAAAATACAGAAAATAGTATAAGGGCAGACTAGATGGACCAGGAGGTCTTTTTCTGCCGTCAGTCTTCTATGTTTCTATGTTTCTATGTTTCTACATCTGATTGTTTATGCCTGACAAAGAAAAAAGTCCACTCCCCATGGCATTCTATCTGTGTAGGACAGGATTGGAGATAGGAGATTCTGTGTCCACGGTGCCTGCAAAGTTCTTCTTCTTTTTTTTTTTTTGCAGCGCTTGGAGATTATCTGATCCACCCACATTGAACGCTAATTTTATACAATGTTCTGAAGTTTTAAAAAAAATTGTCATCAACCACATAGTTTTGAAAAAGAATACAGAAAAAATCAAACCAGCATTTGAAATTCCTCCCCAAAATTGCTCAGAGAAATGAGAAAACAGAAGCCTTGAGGGCCAGCATCCCTCTTCTGCTTTGACAGTAATAACCCAACATTAATGCCTGCCCATATGTTAACTGTCCCTCTTGGCTATAAAAATGACCTTCCTATGGCTTAGAGCATACAGGAAAATCAAGTCAGTCTCCTTGGTGACCACTCTTTGATATTCCAGGTTGGGCTTCCTGCATAGAGAAGTCATTGGAGGAATTAGCACCTCCTCTGCTTTGGCCATAATAACCTGGATTTAATGCCTGCCCCTATGTTGAGTGTGCCTCCTCATTATCAAAAACGACCTTCCCGTAGCTTAGTTATACAGGAAAATCAGGTCTGACTCCTTGGTGACCACCCCTTGATATTCTAGGTTGGCCTTCTAGAGGCTCCATCGGAGGAGAAATGCTACCTGCTCTCTAAATTGTTATCCAAGCCAAATGGCGTCATCACATCGGGGATCTAGATTTGCCCATTATTAAAATAGATAACTTGCCCTTTTACTGTGATGGGCTGAGCACCCTTTTCTCCCGCTCTGAGATAATTAGATGTTTGGTAGGCATTGGATACCACCTACGTGCTTGACTGGATTACACTCATCATTTTATGACCTAAGGGCAGAGTCTTTGGAAGACACAAAGCTGGGGCTTCTTTTGAGGATGTTGTGCTCTTCATTTTATGACCTACACGATGAACATTTCTTTGAGGCTGCTTGTCCTACTTTTCTCAGAATGTTGTTTGGGTCAACACCTACTTCCATGAGGGAAGTGCTGAGATTTTTTTTCTTATCTCCCTGGTCAGAGGAGACCGGACTGGGGATTAAAAGTGGGGGAGATGGGGAGTGGGGATCCCAGTGACTGGTGAGGTCCCACAGAGTCGGCCTTCTCCAGGTCCCTTCAACTAGACAATGTCGGCTGGTGGGGCCTAGGGGAAGAGCCTTCTGTGTGGGGGCCCCGGCTCTCTGGAATCAGCTCCCCCCAGAGATCCATACTTTCCCCACCCTCCTCGCCTTCCGCAAGAATCTAAAGACTCATCTATGCTGCTAGGCTTTGGGCTATTAGACTCTAGCCCCCTGTATGTTGTTGTTGTTGAGTGGGTATGATTGATTTTTAATAATGGGGATTTTATAATAATAAAGGGGCGGCATATAAATCAAATGAATGAATGAATGAATGAATGAATGAATGACAAGAGGCACATTTTTATGGCCTAATAAACACATAGATTTGCAAACTGATAATTTAAGTGGGTGAACATCTACACGTTGCATATACTCAAGTTTCAACCTGGAAGATATTCTGAAGATAGGCAGCTTAATTTTTAAGTATGTCTATCTTTAAGAATTTTTTGCTTAGCTAGCCAGAATGGCTTTCTTTCTTTCTTTCTTTCTTTCTTTCTTTCTTTCTTTCTTTCTTTCTTTCTTCTTTCTTTCTTTCCTTCTGTCTGTCTGTCTGTCTGTCTGTCTGTCTGTCTGTCTGTAGACTTCTATGCTCGCCAATCCCGAAGGATTCAGGGTGGCTTACAATAATATAAAAATACAACTACAATAGAAAAGAAGTCAAGTATAAAGTTTAAAACTATAAAACCCCAATTAAAACCCACAGTTAAACTATCCAATCATGCATACATGCATACCATTCACACAATTTGGCCATGATAGATGTCAATTCATGGCCCCCAGGCCTGATGGCAAAGTCAGGTCTTTGCAGCCTTGCGGAAGGCCAGTAGGGTGGGAGCAGTATGGACATCGGGGTGGGGGGTGGGGTGGGGCAGGAGACGGTCCCGTAAATAGTCTGGCCCTAAGCCGTGTAGGACTTTATAGATAATAACCAACACCTTGAATTGTGCCCGGAGACTAATAGGAAGCCAGTGCAGCTTGCGGAGTGTAGGTGTTATGACAGCTGGCGTGGCTGCATTCTAGACAATTTGCAGTCTCCGAACACTCTTCAAAGGGAGCCCCATGTAGAGCTACTTAGTACTACTTGTACTAAGAGGGAGATATAAGGACCAATTTAGGAAATAATTGCAAAAATGCTTTGTTTGATTTTTTAAAAAGAGAGGTCGGGTCCTTTAGCCTTGTTCAAATTGCTGAAGGGCATATTAAGGTGACCCTGACAAAGGGGGAATGTCAGAACCTGCAAAACAGGATATGGATTTTCCTGAGAGCAAACAAAGGCAAACTATGTGGGCTTTTGGGATGCCTTTCTATTCCATTCTTTTTACATCAATCTCTTTTGTGAAGATTGTAAACAAACCTAAACAGTCTACTGATTTATTTATATCCCACCTTTATTACTTTTTTGTCACTAACTCAATGTGATGAATATACAGTGGTACCTCTACTTAAGAACTTAATTTGTTCCGTGACCAGGTTCTTAAGTAGAAAAGCAATTTTTCCCATAGGAATCAATGTAAAAGCAAATAATGCATGCAAATCCATTAGGAAAGAAAAAAAAGCTCAGAATTTGGGTGGGAGGAGGAGGAAGAAGAGGATGAGGACAGTTGCTGCTGAAGGAAGAAGGTGAGGTGAGGTGAATCAAAAAAATTCAAAATTTTAAGGCTTAAAAAAAAAAGAGGGACTCTGAGGTGGCGAGGAGGAGCATGCGCCTCCCTCCGTTCGCTCTGGGCTGCCAAAGCCTCCTTAAGCCAGAAAAGCAGCCCAGAAAAGCCCAAAATGGCCAGGATTAAAGGGGGAATGGCAGGAACCTGGTTGGGCCTTTGTGCTGCTCTCAAATTTCCTGGGAAATTTTTCCAGACTCGGGTTCTTAAGTAGAAAAGGGTTCTTAAGTAGAGGCAAAAAAATCTTGAACACCCGATTCTTATCTAGAAAAGTTCTTAAGTAGAGGTACCACTGTACCTCATATATCTTTTTTTCTCCTGTTTTGAACACACACACACAAACCACACACATGCACACCTTTTGTAAGATGGGTTCAGCTGAGAGGGAGAGAGACCCAAAGTTACCTAGTTAGACTAAGGTAGGACTAGAACTCACCATTGCCGGGTACATAAAATACTTGATAAAATTGGTTCCTTTATTCTTTATAATCTTATACTTCAAACTAAGTACTTCAGAGAAATTTGGATCTGTCCTGTTATTGGGACTTTACACATTACACTGCTTTGGTTTTGCTTGAAAACAACTGAAAATGTAACCACAGAGTTATTGTAAAGGTATCTTAGCTGTCTTCCAACTGGTGAACTCGAGATTTATCTACAATGTCCCTCATCCAAAGCTAGCAAAGGCTAAAGATGAATTTTGTAAATGCTCCTAAAACTTGAAAATAGCACAAGATTATTTAACTGATATATGTATGTATGTATGTATGTATGTATGTATGTATGTATGTATGTATGTATGTATTGCTCAAAAAAATTAAGGGAACACTCAAATAACACATCCCAGATCTGAATGAATGAAATATTCTCATTGAATACTTGTACATTGTACAAAATTAAATGTGAAATTATTTGTCAATCAATGTTGCTTCCTAGGTGGCAGTTTGATTTGACAGAAATTTGATTCACTTGGAGTTATATTGTGTTGTTTAAGTGTTCCCTTTATTTTTTTGAGCAGTGTGTGTGTGTGTGTGTGTGTGTGTGTGTGTGTGTATATATATATATATATATATATATATATATATATATATATATATATATTTGTTTTCGTAAATTTTCACGGGTATATATATATATGTTTTCGTAAATTTTCACGGGTATATGTATGTAGATTGTTCTGAGTTCGGGTTTTGCCCTGTGTAATATTTTGCATGTTTATGCGACGTTTCGGTGGAATCACATCCACCATCATCAGGCTGAAGTTTCCAAGCTTCGTGCTGTTGTAAAACATTTCATTTTACAACAGCACGAAGCTTGGAAACTTCAGCCTGATGATGGTGGATGTGATTCCACCGAAACGTCGCATAAACATGCAAAGTATTGCACAGGGCAAAACCCGAACTCAGAACAATCTACATATATATATATGAATTTATCTATTTTGTTCAAAGCTTTAATACTATAAATTGTATCCATTATTCAATATTTAATAATCTACTGTTGCTAAATACACACATTAAACAAAGCAAAAACTTAACAAACCACATTATGACAACATATGTGAAATCAGTTATTTCTGATTTTCTCCTATAGGAACTTATATATTTTTTCAAAGCTTTAATACTGTAAATTGTATCAATTATTCAATATGTAATAATCTACAGTTGCTAAATACACATATCAAACAAAGCAAAAATTTAACAAACCACATTATCACAATGTATCGAAATGAATTACGTATTTCTTATTTTCTCATACAGGGATTTATCTATTTGTTCAAAGCTTTAATACTTTAAATTGTATCCATTATTCAATATTTAATAGTCTACAGTTGCTAAATACACACATCAAACAAAGCAAAAACGAAGCAAGCTACATTTTGACAACACATGTGGAAATCAAATATTTCTGATTTTCTCGTTTAGACTCAGTTAAAAGTGACCAAAGTCAAGCAGGTTTTGGGATAGGTGAATGTTTGGACCTGTTTAGTAACAAATGCCCAATTCCTGCAATGTTTTACCATTATGGGGCAGCAAAGACAAATGTTGCATCAGCAATAAATATTTATTGCACTGAAATTACAAATCATAAAGATATCTTACCAGGTTTCAAGTATACGAAAATAAAATCAAGTGGTTATTGGAACACAGGAACAGCTGATGACATTTGCATCCCATCCTTTCTACTGTCACATCACAACGTTACAAAATATATAACTTTAAAATCTTTATTATTTCTTTTTTGTAAACTAAAGTAATATTATTTCAAAGTTTGTTTGTTTTATTTTTACTGGGCAAAATATATCAGTTTAATGAATAACCTTAATAGATCACTTCAGAGAATTCCCTGAAAACTTTTTTTGCAGATCCTGCAGCTACATATAGCTTCAGAACACAGGTTCCATTGAAAATGCGCATATATGCCATTACGTCCAATAAAGTTTGTTCACAGTAGAGTGCAGTAGAAAGTCTGCATATAGCATTATGAGCCATCGCAATCCACCTCCACATGCTTCCCATGTAAGTGACATGGGAAGTGATTTTACTTTAGTTGTGGTTGATGTTATTAACTGAAAGAAACACATTTTTTGAGAAACATTTACCCTCCTGTTCCTGGGACTCTGGGAAAAGGAAAGGCTGCCTCTGCCAAGGTCTTCTTGAGTGAGGGCCAGATTGGCCGCACAAAGGATCCCCACCAGCATAAGTGCCTAGCTGCCCCACCGGAAAGCTTTTAAACCTTTCAAATCAAGGTCTCTGTCTGCCCTCCCCACGGCATCTCTCATTGGTCCGCTGCCAAGAGGAATGGCCCTCACCAGCCTTTCCGTCATTGGCCACTAGATGGCGCGTGGAGGTGGCAAATGGCCCAGAGAATCTGCTTTGTGGATTTGCTCTGGGGCTTCTGTTTGGAAAAGCAAGAAAATCTAGTTTGAATGGCAGCAGAATTTGGATTCTCTTAGAAGACCAGAAGGACCCTGCATGCTATACACGCTTTATTTTCAAATAGAAACCTTTAAACATAATGTTAATTTTTATTAATAAAGGACAAATAAAAATAAAAATATTGTAAGAAATGCAAGAAATGCATTTATTGTTCGTCCCAGGGAGCAAAGCTTCTGTAATTGTTCTTTTTCCGCAGCTCAGGAAGCTCAGACTGCCCAAGGAGCTACTGACACAGTTCTACAGAGGAATTATTGAGTCTGTCATCTGCACCTCTATAACTGGCTCGATTCTGCAACCAAGCAAGACAGACACAGATTTGAGAGTAGAATAGAATTTTATTGGCCGAGTGATTGGACACACAAGGAATTTGTCTTGGTGCATATGCTCTCAGCGTGCATAAAAGAAAAAGATACATCTGTCAAGGATCATGTGGTACAACACTTCATGATTGTCATGGGGGTCAAATAAGCAATGAAGAAACAATCAATATTAATAAAAATCTTAAGGATACAAGCATGAAGATAATCAGAACTGTAGAAAAAACAATTTCTGCCAACCTGCTTTCCATCGAGGACCTGTATACTGCGTGAGTCAAAAAGAGGGCAGGGAAAATATTTACTGACCCCTCGCATCCTGGACATAAATTGTTTCAACTCCTACCCTCCAAACAAAGCTATAGAGCACTGCACACCAAGACAACTAGACACAGGAACAGCTTTTTTCAGAACGCCATCACCCTCCTAGTAATTCCTTCACCACTGTAAAGCTTTTCATTAAGGCTGCATTACTATTACTATTAGTCTTCTCATCATTGTTATCACCCATCTCCTCCCATTTATAACTGTATGACTGTAACTTGTTGCTTGTATCCTTACGATTTATATTAATATTGATTGTTTCCTGATTGCTTATTTGTACCCTGTGACAATCGCTAAGTGTTGAACCTCATGATTCTTGACAAACGGATATTTTATTTTAAATACACTGAGAGCATCTGCACCAGAGATAAATTCCTTGTGTGCCCAATCACACTTGGCCAATAAAGAATTCTATTCTATTCTATTCTATTCTATTCTATTCTATGCTATTCCATTTATAATCATACATTTCCAGCATGGCTCATGGCAAGAGCCTCGGTGGTGCAGTACCACAAACTGCTTCTGCTGGTCACCAGCTGCCAGCAATTTGGCAGATCGAATCTCAGTAGGTCTCAGGGTTGACTCAGGCTTCTATCCTTACAAGGTCAGTAAAATGAGAACCCAGATTGTTGTGGGCAATATGCTTACTCCCTGTAAACCCCTTAGAGAGGGTCTGTAAAGCACTGTGAAGCAGTATATGTCTAAATGCTATGCTATGCTCTGTTCTGTTCAGTTTCACCACTGCTTCTTTGCAGTGACTCACGTCCCTAATCTGAGCCCTCTTCAAATTAGTTGGACTATATTCTCTGCAATCTTTGATTTTATTTTATTTTGGATTAGGGTAGATCAGGGATAGGCAAAGTTGGCTCTTCTATGACATGTGGACTTCGACTCCCATAATTCCCGAGCTAGCATGATCGGCTGAGGAATTCTGGGAGCTAAAGTCCACAAGTCATAGAAGACCCAATATTCCCTACTCCTGGGGTAGATGGAGTCAGTGGTGAAATCTAAATTATTTACTACAGGTTGCTGTGGACGTGGTATGGCTCAGTGGATGTGGTTTGGTCGGAATGGCAAGGGAAGAATCTCCCACCGCACTCTGGGGCCAGCCATAGGTGGTATTTGCCGGTTCTCTGAATTATTCTAAATTTCCGCTACTGGTTCTTTAGAACCTATCAGAACCTTCTGGATGGAGCCTCTTGCTGTTTTTCTACATGCTGTTTTTAATAGGAAAGTGAACACAAGAACAAGGGGACACAAAATGAAGTTAGTTGAGGGAAAGATCAAAAGCAACATGAGAAAATATTATTTTACTGAAAGAGTAGTAGATCCTTGGAACAAACTTCCAGCAGACGTGGTTGGTAAATCCACAGTAACTGAATTTAAACATGCCTGGGATAAACATATATCCGTTGTAAGATAAAATACAGGAAATAGTATAAGGGCAGACTAGATGGACCATGAGGTCTTTTTCTGCCGTCAGACTTCTATGTTTCTATGTACAGATCCTATTTTTTGTTTTGCATTTTGTGTTTTATTGTTCAATGTATTGTGACCTTACAAAGTTAGTTGGGAATCGGGTGGACCTAAACTTGCTAAGAATGAAAGCAACTATAGAGTTGTGGTTTTTTTAAGGATTGTATTTACTGAATTTTAACTTTAAAAACATACACATATTCATATTCCACAATTCTAATTCAATTGTAGAGTTTTAAGCACATCTGGAGATTGTGTTTCTTTCTCTCTCACACACACACTTCAAATACAGGCACATAATTGCCTTTTGTTCTAAACTAGAAGGCCAGGGAACTCCAGTGGCTTCTCTCATTCCTGTCATTCCAGCAACGTCATCCATTATTTCATGACCCCTCAGGAACAAAAACATTCTTTTGTCAAATCTCCTCCCGTTATCATAAAACAAGTCTTAGGCCTGCAGTAAAACTGACAACAGTGTGTCATTGTACTTTCCTTACTCACAAATACCTGCCTTGCTGCTTAAGTCTATAGGAAGCTTTTCAGAGGGAAAAAGTTCACTTGAGGGAAATCAACTTGATACCTCTCAGAAAGAGAACTGGGATTGAAGTTAGGTGTAACTCAGAGGATAAATGGTTTCACCAGTTTTGTGTGGGAAAACCCCCCCACACTTGTCAAATAAAAGAGGCGATATGTCTCAAAGACAGGCAATCAGAAGCCTGTCTTTCAACTGCAGGATTTTGATTACCATTCCAAAAATATTTCACAAACAG
The DNA here is from genome assembly GCF_031021105.1 of Erythrolamprus reginae. Classification (NCBI taxonomy): domain Eukaryota; kingdom Metazoa; phylum Chordata; class Lepidosauria; order Squamata; family Dipsadidae; genus Erythrolamprus; species Erythrolamprus reginae. Next base: position 130,631,060 of record NC_091963.1, read on the forward strand.
ATGGGAAGCTTGTGGGTGTAAACAAACAAAATCATTTGTTTATATATTTAAAATAAAATAAAAACAGTATATTGTGTAGAAGACAAGGATGTGAACAGAATTTCTAAGCACATTTCTCATTATTGTGTATATTCAAAGGGGAAAATGTTTTGTGTTTTGTTATTTGATAAGTCTGTCAATCCTGAATCTGTGCTTGGCGAACTTTCATCACTTTTTTTTTTTGCAATGTTTAAACCTTAGTATCAATTCAACTTAAATCAGTATTGGGCTGTAGCCGGTAGGGTCTTGGAAAAATGGAGATGCGCGTGCAGTTCCAGGTGACTGGCACATACGTCAGCATGAGATTCGGCTTCTGTGCATGTGCAGGAAACCAAATCTTGCATGAGGATTCTCGCACGTGTGAGATTTCACAGATTTTGGGCGGAAACAAAAAAATCTCTAAAAATGTCCAAACTCTCTCACCCTCATGTGAGATTTGGCTGCTGCAAATGCACAGGAAGCCGAATATAGTGCCAGCGAGCACATGTGCTGGACATGGGGGCACACACACACACGCCCCCGGGAACGCACTGCTACGCTGGCGACAGGCAGATTGCAGAATCAAAAGATTGGAAGGGATGTTTGAAATCTTTGAGTTCAACCCCTGATTATTGGCTGAAGTCCTTCCTAAGGTGGGGTCACCACAATTGGATCCAACATTTTAGGTGTATCTGAGAAGAGTGTCTAGAATTGGGCCTCTGAATAAATGAAATCATACATATCCTGGCTCTATTGGCATTGTGGACTGAATTGTTCCCTATTACGAACTTAAATGTTTATATTTAAGTTTTGCTATAATTATTTTTATTTTATATGTTGTTTCTCATTGCCTAAAGTCTTTTGTTGAGATAGGCAGCTTTAACAATGATTAACTAAATGTTTTTTGTTAGTTTGACATAAAACCGAGGTGGCGCAGCAAGTAAAGTGCAGTACTGCAGGCCACTAAAAGCCAACTGTAGATCTGCAGGTCAACGGTTCAAATCTCATCACCGGCTCAAGGTTGACTCAGCCTTCCATCCTTCTGAGGTGGGTCAAATGAGGATCCGGATTGTGGGGGCAATATGCTGGGTCTGTTAAAAAGTGCTATTGCTAACATGTCGTAAACCACCCTGAGTCTAAGGAGAAGGGTGACATTAAAAAAAAAGAATAAATAAATAAATAAATTGGTAGTTGTGGACCGTATTTTATTTTCCTTTTTTTTTTTTTTTGCAGCTATGGCACCCTGTTGCCTTATGCTGATACACCCAGATCTGTTTTCCAAGTGCTCCTTTTTTTAAAAAAAATATGTTTTATTGATTTTATAGGTTTACATAAAACAAACATATAACAGTGCACAGTGCATGTGCCCATCACCTAACAACACACACCCCCCATCACCCCCACCACCCCTACAAAGGGATTCAAAAAAATTATTTTGCTTATTTATCTATCTACTAATCCTTGGCTCTATCTTGAACAAATATTACTGAGTGATTGTAATTTATTTTTCATATTTACATCACAGATTCTACTTAACATATAGTCTTTTACCTTGTTCCATCGCATCATCAGCTTCTCCAATTTATTCTCATCAAAATTATTTAATCTTATTTCCATAATTTCAAAATGTATGTGGTCCACCATATACCAGTACCAATTTTGTACTATCCATTTTGTAGAATCTTTCCAACCTAATACCATCACCGCTTGAGCACTTTCCAACGCTGCGGTTTTAATTTCCTTAAATTCTCCTAGTTCCCTATATTTAATTAAAATTGCTATTTCTTTTGTAATAATCCAGTTAATGTTTAACATTTTATTAATTTCATTCTGCACTACATTCCAGAATTTCTGAATTTCTACACACTCCCAGATCATATGCATAAAAATTCCTTTTTTCTGGCACCCATGCCAACAATTACCCTTCTCTTTCCCCTGGAAGTGTGCAATTTGTACAGGTGTATAATACCATTTATGTAAAATTTTTCTTCTCATCTCTCTAACTCTCGTATTTTTAATCTTGTATATATTTTCTATTATTTCTTTCATTTCTCTTTCATCTCTTTCATGCTCCTATCCCATATAATTTTCTTCATCTTATCCTCATGTCTTTATTTTAGTCTATGAGAGCAGTGTTCTTTACAACGTGATGTGAATTCATTAAATTTAATTATGTACATTTTATATGTATATAGGGACATGAAGTGGATGCGGTGGCTCAGCAGTTAAAGATATTGAGCTTGTCAGATGGAAAGGTGGCAGCCCGGGTTGAAGCCCCAAGCAATAAGGTAAGCTCCTATTTCTGTCCTAGCTCAAAGACCTGAGTCGAAGTTTAAAAAATGATTACTATTCTTTGAAGATAAGAGTCAGTTCCATTGCATCAAGTTGGTGCTAAACAGAACATGATTCTAGTTCACGTGAATCAACCTAATGGATGGACACTGAAGCTGCCATCCTTGAGCCTATCTCATTCTGAGGTTTCTGAATTGTAGATTTTTTTTTTTGCCATGTTTCATTGGATTACTCAATTCTTGGCTTCCCAATTACTATACCTATCAGATAAAATCTGTTTCAAAACTGATGACTTATATTGTAGCAACATCATCATCATCATCATTATCTCTTTTATTCATTAAACATGAAACTCAGTCAACTGAACATTTAAAAATGTGTCACAATAGTATAGACTGGTGCTAATGTTTGATATGGGTTGATGCCAGCATCCTAGGTATCAACCAAGTACAGTATCTCCTTAAAATATATGATGTTCCAAATAGCTCAGTTTTTTGCAGTTCCACTGGTGTTATTACAGGAAGTTGCAATTTCTTGATGTGTTTGTGAAATTCTTGGACATGGTACCGAGTGTCTCAATGACAAGGGGTATCACTGTTACATGTTTCATCCATAACCATATACAGTGTTCCCTCAATTTTCGCGGGGATGCGTTCGAAGACCGCCCGCGAAAGTCGAATTTCCGTGAAGTAGAGATGCGGAAGTAAATATACTATTTTTGGCTATGAACAGTGTCATAAGTCTTCCCTTAACACTTTAAACCCCTAAATTACAATTTCCCATTCCCTTAGCAACCATTTAGATTATTACTCACCATGTTTATTTATTAAAGTTTATTTTTTTAAAAAATTATGAAAGGTGGATGAAAGTTTGGCGATGACATATAACGTCATCGGGCAGGAAAAACCGTGGTGTAGGGGGGGGGGAAACCGCAAAGTATTTTTTAATTAATATTTTTGAAAAACCGTGATATAGGCTTTTCGTGAAGTTTGAACCAGCGAAAATCGAGGGAACACTGTAGTTTTAATGGCCAGGTCACAATATTCTGTAATTTTTTCCAGTTCTTTTTCTTTGACTCTGGCATCTCCTGGTACAGCAATATTAATAAACAGTACTCTTCAGCCCTCAACAATGATGATATTTGGAGTGTTGTGTTCCAAATGACATAGAAACATAGAAGATTGACGGCAGAAAAAAACCTCATGGTCCATCTAGTCTGCCCTTATACTATTTCCTGTATTTTTTCTTAGGATGGATCTGTGTTTATCCCAGGCATGTTTAAATTCAGTTACTGTGGATTTACCAACCACGTCTGCTGGAAGTTTGTTCCAAGGATCTACTACTTTTTCAGTAAAATAATATTTTCTCATGTTGCTTTTGATCTTTCCCCCATTGACAATTTGTCTGTACTCAAAAGTCCCACAAGATCTTCACCATCTCATTTCCACTAATTTTTTCCACTTTGTGCTCCCATGTTTTTGAATACAGGTATGTTGTATTTTTTATATAATGACCAGAGGACTAATTTAGCAATTCAGTCATGTCTAGCTTTGTAATCAGTTTGCGCAGTTTTGCTGCACTCACATATTAAGCATGAATCAGTTTCAACTTTATTGTTGCAAAGTTGGCAGTTTGGATGGTCATTATCATTGGATTTTTATATTACTTTCATGGCATTAGTTTGTAGTGCTTGTTCTTGAGCAGCGAATATTGAACCTTCTGTTTCTTTCTTGATGGTTCTCATCTTAAGCCATGTCCCCTGTAAAGTTGTCATCACTTTTTCCTTCAATGTTTTTCAAATGTTATCCAGCAAAGCTTTGATTTTCCATCTATTTATTCTGTCATCCAGCTGTTTTCCCTTATATTCTGCCTTTGTGTTTTTGTTTTTAGAATGTTCTGTTTTCACAATGTGCAGTATCTATTGTGTGCTCGTGTATTATTGCGGTTGAAGCTGAAGTAGTGATTAACAGATAGAGTACATTGTAGCACATAATTTTGTGTGTTGTTTAGGTCGGACCATAGAGGGTGTAGTTCCAGGTTGTCCAAATCTAAGATTTCAAGGCCTGGTAGCATAAGGTATTTTATTGCGAGTGGAGGAGCAGAGTATTCCTCTCATGAAATACCTCTGGACTCACTCAATTGTGTTAGTCCAATATACGGTGCAGATTTCATTGCATGAGCTATATTCAAGAATTGGTCTAGCAAAGGTTTTGTATGCCTTAGTTTATAATACAATATCACTGGAAAAGAAAGTTCACAAGATTAGGTAGACAACTCTTAATGCCTTTTTGGCAATGTTGTTAGTGAGCTCTGGCACTTAGATCATTTGAGATGAAAACTCGAAGGTCTTTGACAGAATGAGCATAATCTACGAGGTCATATCTAGCCAGCTTGTATTTGGTGTTTCCAATGTGTAAGACAGAACATTAGAACAGAACATTCTTGGCAAGTCTATGTAGTTTTCCTGCAAACAGTACATAGGTGGTTTCTTTTCTTCTTCTCCCAATTGAAGCAGAGAATTTACTGTATTTTTTATGCAAGATTAATTAGATGGCACTATTTTAGGCAGGACCTTAATTAAATACCCCTCCCCCTTAAACTTATTTTTATTTTTATAGTTTGTATTGGGAGGGGCCCTGTGGGTCTTCTGGTGCAGGGGACCCTATATTATCCCAGACATGGCAATCCGGTCTCTTCTTGAAGGTCTCCAGTGTTGGGGTGTGAATAGGTTTCACTTATACCAGTAAAATGAGGATTTTTAGAACGAATTAAAACTGGATTTCGAAATGGGTAAAGTTGGAAAGAGTGAGACTTCCGTTCACTTTCCAAAAAGTTTGAAGTAATGTAACGGACAAATCTAAGCTTTCCGTTTCAATGCCTTCCTCTTCATAATGGGCGTGGCTTTGTGAGGCGAAGCAAATCGTGTGAGGGCTCAGTGATAGACAGCTAAAGTCGAGCAGTAAACTTGCTTAACGGTAAGGCACTTGGGTAGATCAGTCGAACCAATAGAGAATGGTGGCATTATGGCGGGAGATTTCAAATGGCGGAATCTACAGAAAGGGCAGTGAGGCTCGGTCAGTGGATCTCCCACCTTCAAAACTACTACTATGTCCGGCAGAGGAGAACGCTACTCTTTGATCAACAAGAATGGGGGAACGCCCACAAAAGCTGAAGAAAGAAGATGATTTGTCCAAGTTCGTTGAACTATCCAATGAGCTCTGGAAGGCGTAGCTTACTCGTTGATAAGCATTGCATTCGACCAATGAAGATAAGCCTGGGGGGAGGGCTGTGCCGTCTTTGTAAGAGAGGGTGATTTACATCTATTTGACATTGAATTATCCAATAGGGAAATATTGCTCTGTGTAGCCTAATATGCGCAATAAGCACGCTGTAGGCAGGATGCTGTTCCGAATAAGGTGCGACTGGAGGAAGAACGGCGGTAAGCAATTTGATAGGCAGCCTATTTGCCCAATCGGGCGCTTAGGCTGGGGGCCGCGTCCTCATTCGACTTCGGAAGGCGGACTCAAAATTAATGGACATCACTATCGTCGAATAAGATGCGACCACACCCCTTCCCTTATGTGAGCAACGGTAGGAATCAACAATAACACCCATCTGCCCTATCGAATAACAGACCGAGACGCTCTTTCCAAAGAAACTCTCTCTACACCAATCATGCTCGAGCATGCGGGTGGGAAGTCCGGGAGGCTGTCTTCGCTTTAGGGAGACACAATGGAGACACATTGGGGGGAAGAGGGTGGGGCCGCCTGCGATTGACGGCTGAGCGCAGCCAACCGCGCCCCGAGACTACAGGGCCGGGAAACTGACAGGCTTGCGGCGGAGCGAATCGCACGGGGAGGAAAGGCGGGCGGGCGCGCACGCGCGTCGCCAGGCGGGCGAACCAACACTTAAGAGAATAAGAAACGGAGCGCTCGTGCGGTTCTGCGTGTAAGAGAAAGGAAGAAAGGGAACAGGGAGGAGGAGGAGGAGGAGGGGGGGAAGCGAAAAGGGGGTGGAGGTTGCGGGGGCAAAAGTCCTTTGGGGACGGCCGCGGGTGAGAAGGAGGGGGGACGGGGGGGGGGGAGAGCACGGCTGTCTCTCGCGCGAGTGGTTTACCCCCAAGGCGCGGTGCGCGCTTGGGAGCCCGCGAAGGGAGGGGCGCGGGGGGGGGGGGCGGGAGGAAATCTCCCTTGGGTCGCATGAGGGTGGCGCGAGGCTGGGGCGGAAGCGGCTGCCTTCGACTTTTCCCCTCACAAAGTCGGTTAGTCAGTCTCTGCCTGTTGGGAAGGGGCCAAAACAGAGTGCCGCCCTCCCCCCCCCCGCGTTTCGTCCCCTCCCTTCCCAGTCCAGATCCTGAGGTAACAAAGCCCCCAAAATTGGCTTTTTTTCCTCTCAGGGTCAGAGCCCCTTCGCCCCTTCCCCCTCCTCTCCTGTTTCATCCCCAAAAAGCCTCTATCATGATCATAAAAAAACCCCCTGTTTCTTCATGCTCTCCCTCAAATCCACTCTCTTGCCCTTCAAATGAAGGGATAGTTTTAAGTTTCGGGTAAGGAGCATTCATTCAAAGAGGGGTGGCATACAATTATTATTATTATTATTATTATTATTATTATTATTATTATTATTATTATTATTATTATTCCTCCCAACTTTCCTGGCTTTCTGCAGAAAAATAAAAGGAAACAACCGCTATCTGTCTTTTAGCTATTTATATATACATGTGTGTGTGTGTGTGTGTGTGTATACATATATATACACATCTATCTATGACATCTGTTTTTGCTGAATTTGAAAATTAAGGGAGACTAGGATAGATCTATTTTGGCTTTGTTCTGGCCTCATCAGCTAGCCATACCCTTTCACTGGGATTTGAAAACCTAAAACGGTTTAAAACCAGGAGTTAAAGCAATTAAACAGTTTTTAAAAAATCATGCATATCTTAATGGCTGGATCATGATGGTATCCCATCTGATCAATGACCTCAGGCCTGCTGGAAAACCCAGGTCTTTACAGTTTTTCAGAATGTCAGTAGGGTGAGGGTAGTCTGCATCCCAGAAGGTAGCTGCTTCCAAAGAGATGGGGCCCTCCCCTTCCCTCAATATAGGTCAGCTATTCTGACCTGCCCTTAATTTTTAGGCAGCATTCTCAATAGGTTTAAAACAGGTTTTAGTCCAAGACATCAATGGGATACTAGCCTGGAAAAGTCTGATTAGGTGTAATTTGTATGTATTCATCTGTATGCCACCTTTATTTATTTTTTACAAATAATTCAAGGTGACAGCCAATCAAATTCTTTTTCAAATCTATTACATGTCTGTGGCGTCAACTAGCTTTCTCTTATCTCTGCATATGGTGTTCTAATGTTCTGTGTTAAAATATCTTCTCTTTATACAGTTGATCCAGAAATTTCCTATCCACAACTGTTGCATTCGGGATCTGAATCCAGTGTAACAGCAGATTTGAAGCTCTTGCTCATTGTTACACATACAGGAAGTCCTTTATTTAACAATCACAATTGAGTACAAAATTTGTTGCTAATTTAGACAATTGCCCCATTTTACAGCCTTTCTTGCCATGGTTATTAAGTGAATCCCTGCAGTTACATTAGTAACAGGTGGTTAAGTGAATCTGGCTTCTACCTTGACTTTGCTTGTCAGACGGTCACACATAACTCTGGGACACTCCATCCATTTGCAAATATGAACTAGTTGCCAAGCATCTGAATTTTGGTCATGTGACCACGGGGATGCTGCAACTGTCATGTTTGTGAAAATGGTCAGTCATTTTTTCAATGCCATTGTAACTTTAAACAGTCACTAAATGAATGGTTGTAAGTTGAAGACTTCCTATACTGTTTCACATACTGCTGCTGTAGATAAAGTTGCTACATATTTCTCCGAAAATAAGACCAAGTCTTATATTTCTTTGGGGGCCCAAAATAAGCACTAGGGCTTATTTTTTGGCAGTGTGTGTCTTATTTTATTTTCATGTATGGGAGGCCTACTTCTGCTTCCTTGTGACAGGGCAGGAGGCCATGCCCATGAGGTGTGTAGGGGGGTGGAGCTGCCCCACGTGCTCCACACCATCTTACCTCACCCCCCCCCCCCGCCGTAGCCAGGTTAACCCATATTGCCTCATGGCAGTGGCTTCAGCAATCCTGTCCAGCAGGACCCCACGTGGTCGCTGACCCACTTCTACTTGCTAATGTCTGCAACAGAACAGGAGGCCAGGCAATGTGCCCATGCCCTGGCCACAATGTAGGACTTATATTGGGGCTACAGTTTATGTTAGGTGCATGCATAAAACATGCTTATGTGGCTTATTTTCAGGATAGATCTTATTTTTGGGGAAACGGTATTTGAGGCACGTTTTTAAGCTTTTTTTGATACTTTTAAAATTACTATTGTGTATCAGAAACAAATAACGTGTGCTGATTCTTCAGTATCTGTCACGTTAGTACCTTTCAGAGGTTAGGACGATTCAACATCCAGCTACAAATAATTCTCTTGTGTTGGCACTTTCCTGTTTATCAGCAATTCTTTTTCACTAGAGTTCTTTTATATGTATGCAGTTATCACTAATTGATATCCACTCCTTCTGAAAAGGACTTGGGTATATGAAATCATAATATTTTCCCCTTCATAACAGCCTGGAATATTGCACTTTTTCCAATAACTATGGTAGTGCATCTTGCATATTTCATAAAACTAATAATGTGAATGTACTCTTAAGAAAAATATCTCAGTAATTTTGTTCATACAGTGCAAACAGCTATAATGTGGATCTCTTATTTGCTGTTTAGTGGGATGTATGAATGAAACCAAATATAGTTCACCCAATAAATCCTGTTTAGATTGATGGCAGTGTGATACACAAGCTAAATAAGAGGATTTTAGTTTGAAACATTTTTGAAAAATAGGCTGGCAGAATTATACATTTGGAAATAGCAAACATGCTGTTGTCTTGACTGTGTTCTTTTGCCCAACTTGATGCCCTCCCAATGTGCAATGGGGGGAGGGGGGCATAGTTTCACTTCCTGATGTGCATTGGGCAATGTGTGGTAGCACAGAGCTGCATTTAACTTTTTAAGGGAATCCTAGAACATGACCATACGATGCAAATTGGATATATTTTTCTTTGGCTTTTAAAGATGCATTTTTTGTTTTTTAAAACTATGTTAGCGCATGCAGTTTCAAGTTTTGTAAATCATATGGTAACATATTCCCACAAATGTTTAGCAGCACTTACAGGAATCTTGGGGTTATAGTTTGCCATCTTTATTCTACAAATTTTAGTCTAGTTAAGAATCATTGCTTTTTATCTACTCATAAAAAATTATTTAAATTATATAATGCTATATAAACATTCGCAAGGATTCTGCCGTATCGAAGACTAACTGCTATTTTTTCCTGACATTGCTGGGAAATGGGAGGAAGAAAAAAAGAAGCTGTAGCCTGTTATAGTTTAGAAAACTAAAGTCGGGAAAAGATTTGGGCCAGATTATGAAACTGGAACTTGCATGTTAATAGACTTGTGCTCCTTACAAATGGATTGTGGCAATCTTTAATTAACACACTATCTCTTTAGAAGAATACTTTGAAGAAATACTTCACACTGTATGTCAGGAGTGAAATGCTCCAGTTCGTTCATGCCTGTCGGTCGTTGGAAAGTCGGTTACGAAGGCAGTGTGAGGGTCCGCCCGGGCGCCACCATTTGGGTTCCTTTACCCTCTGCACATGTACAGAATGCTTTGGGTATGCACAAAGGGTAAAAGAACCCAAATGGCAGCATTTAGGCAGGTGGATGGAACCTCGTGTTCCCTTCATGACCGGCTCTCCAATGACCGACAGGCACAAGTGAACTGGAAACATTTCACTCCTGGTATATGTGATGAAGTATAATGGTTTCAACAATTTTGCCTTGAAATAGTCACAGTGGTGTAGAAAGATGAAAATCTGCTTTATTCAGTTTAGTACAATGGTTTTATGGTATTTTGCACATTTGCTGTACAAATTTTAAAAAATTGCAAATGAGTTAATGAATTTCAAACAATTTCAATGTAAGATATAGAACTGTGTAAATCTGGGTAACTTGTACGACTATTTTTTGTGGCATCCGGCCCACAAATTCCTGACTTTTTAAACTACTGTATAGGAATTTTGTATTTATCTCTTTTTAAACTATAGGAATTTTGTATTTATCTCTTTTGTGCCACAATATTATTTTATTGTTTCATATAGTGTAATTAAATCATGAATTAATAACATACATTGGATCTATCTGACACTCTAGGCCCGTGATGGCGAACCTATGGCATGTGTGCTACAGGTGGCATGCAGAGCCATATCGAAGGGTACACAAAGCGTTGTCCTTTGTCAGCTCCAACATGCATGCCTGCGCTAGCCAGCTGATTTCCTCCTCTGGATGTTTCAGGGAAGCTTCCCTGAAGCCCTGAATGCAAAAAACCACCCAACGGGCAAACTGGAAGTTTGGAAAAATGGTCTTCCGGTTTGCTCGTTGTGCTGTTTTCTGCACTCTGGAAGCTTCAGGGAAACTTCCTAAAGCCCTGGAGTGTGAAAAACAACTCAATGGGGAAACCAGAAGTCCATTTTTCCAGAACTTTGGTTTGCTGGTTTGGCCATTTTTTCCCACCATCCCAGGTTTCAGTGAGGTCTATCCGCATGCATGGGGATGGGGGGGGGGGGAGGTTGTGCGCAGGGACAGCATGTGGGGGTGCACATGCATGGGGGAAAGGGAACGGATGTGGGCACATGCGTCCATGCTAACACACGCACACACATCCTTTTGGCACACAAATAAAAAAACGTTCCCCATCGCTTCCCTAGGCTAAAAATATCCTGTTTGTGGTTCAGTGTGTCATGTTAAATCAGAGAACTAGGCTGAATAAATTGTGGTTCAGTTAAAATAAGGTATTCATTTCAGGTGAGTATAGCTTTCTCTAACTTCAAATGATTACTTTGCCCTTAGCTATATCATTAAGTAGGAGACAACAGGTGGCTGGGTTTGGAAGATAAGTATAGTTGGGATTGGTCAGTATTTGAATGGAAATCAGCTACAGATTAGTTGCAAAAGAAAGAAAACCTACATTAACTGATTTGCATTTAGAGTATATCTTGCTGTAATCCACAACAACTCAGGAGCTGGTAAGTTAGAAACAAAGGCTTGACAAGAATATTGACTTCATATCCCAATATAGTTTTCACAGTATCATGGTGCTCCTAACTCAGCAATTGATGTTTTCTTGCAAAACCTGAAGGCATTGTTTTCATAATAAGAACAATCCTAACAGAAATACAAACTATGAAGAGTGAAGGAGTTTACAGGGTGTCTGGAATATAAATTGCTTTGCTTCAGTTAGAAGCCAAGTGGACAAGTCTATGTACAAGAAATAGGGGTCTTTCAAAATTATCTGGGATGTGTTTATTCATCCTAGTCCTGAGATAGATAGGATGCTTGTGACATTGCTTTGCTACTTGTTGATTGGATCCCTGCTTTTCCTGGTTGGTGAAGGCTTCTAAGGAGGTGACACAAGCTGGATTGGAGGAGTAATGAATACTCTATCTTGAGAAGGGGTGATTCTGCCTGCCTTGAAAGATGATGGTGTACTACTACCCACACAGGACGTTGACAGGGATGTCAAACTGGCAGCCTGCAGGCTGGATGTGTCAAATGTAGGCCATGTCCATCCTAGCTTTGCGAATGGGAAAAACGTCAAGATGGCAATGTGACACAGCAAGTTTGACATCCATGCAGTAACATTTTCATTCATTTCATTGAAAATGTAAGCTTAGAGTCTATGACTAATGTATTAGACTGAGTGAATAGATAATTAAATGAATAAATACATAGTATTTGGATCAACTATCTGGTAGATGCAAACACGAGAGGAATCCTGATATTTTTATGATTCTAGAGTCAATTTCCAGTGTATCTCTTGTTCTAATGGATAAAGCTGACTATCCTGGCCTCGATTCTTGGAGAACAAGTTTTCTCAAACCAGCAATTCTAGCTGTCTGGGGGAAGAATGACGAAGAAGTTCTATTTATTTTACCAAGAAAATCCTTAGGGATTTGATGAATCTGAGAAACAACAGTGTAATTTCTGTTATTTTTTTTTCATCTCAGTAACATAGGGGAACATTCAGATGAGATCCTATATGTGCCAAACTACTTTGGAAGTAGGGGTAGCAAACAACAAATAAGCCTGCTTGGTAAACCAGCTAGTATTTGAAAATTCTTGTTGAAGAATGCCTAATTTGCTTGATTTTTAGAGTGGGTTTGTTCATCATTTTATAGGGCTTCTGGGTATTAAATATTCACTGTTAAGGCAGTGAGCTATGTAAAAATATTATTTGTAAGGGTTGGTAAAGTGTATCTTTTCTGTAGGTGGTATTAAATGTTTTGAAAGTTTTAAAATACCATAACTGGAGAGAAAATATTTTAACAGATTGGGACCAAATTAAAAATTTAAAGTCTGGTTATTTTGACATCCTGGAGAAAAAACAATTACATATTTATTTCTCTGCTCCTTCTCATAGAAACATGATGCAGGAGAGAAATCCTGAAATTTTTAGAATGTTTTATTCTCAGACACGTATTTTGCTTTAATGTACAATTTATAACCATTTATTAATTGTATTATACAGTTTATGATTAATAAAGAATATTAAGTCTTGATCCTGTTGTAAGTCTGTCACAACTCTTTTGAGTAGGAAGTGAAAAAATGCATCAACAAAGGAGAGCAAGCATCAGCAAGTTTGGAATACTAGTTCCAGTATAACCAGAACTAGAAAGAGGCAAGAATTCAAGAAATAATGTGGAATCTTTTTGTATTTTAAAATGTAATCTCTCTAATCAAATTCATTTTTGCTGATGCAAGCAGTTTGCCATTTCCTTACAATGTTGCTTTGATATCCCAAACCACTTTACATCTCAGGAATTGCTGGTGTTCTATCCAGGACTAAGTCTAACCCTGATTGTCTTCTAAGCCCTACAAAGGTTAATCAGATGCTGCCACCTGCTGGGCATCTCTCACAAATATTCCACCAGATGGAATTTATTGGTGTAGGGCACCAATTTGAGGAACATAAAAGAGGAATTATTTAAGGTTTTAGATTAAAATATTTGTATTTCATGTTTTGAGTTATAAGATACGTTTTAAAAACATTTTTGTAAGAAATATTTCATAGAGATTTTTACAGTGCTTTCCCCCTCCCTTTGACCATGGAGAATTTTGTTTTGCTGATCAGATCAAATGAACGTTATATGAGGCTCAGGCTTAATAAAGTGGCATTGTGACATTTGTCACAATATTAAAAAGTTACATCAAATATAAAGCATAATGAAATAATTTTCTTTATCAATTCAGTTTCTTAGTGATTAATCTGCAGGTATGAAAAATGTTTCTTGGCTTATACTTCAAATAAAAAATATACACAGTGGCAGCATTAACATAATACAGATATGATGTGGAAAGATGTTATTTTTTACTAGTAGTTTTAAAATTAGTTTTAGTTTATTAGAACCATTCTAATAAAAGTTGACTTTCTTAAAATCTCAGTGTACATGCAAATAGCAAGGTAAAATTATGGTAGGGGTTGTAGGGAATATTTCTACTCATTTTAATATTTGCTAATCTTGCTTTTATTGAAGTTTTGATTCAGATTCCCAACTTCCCTGTATTTTGCTTTAATTATCTTTCTCATTTCTCTCTTATGGCTAGCGGAGTTGAGAACAGCATGGTTCTAGAAAGAAGATGGGTTCTACTAGGTTAACTGCAAAAGAACTATGTGAGAATGACGACCTTGCCACGACGTTAATTCTTGACTCCTACCTTGGCTTTAAGACTCATAAAATGAATGTAAGGTAAGATCTAGGAATGGATACAAAATAGGTTTGAAAATTAAGATTGTAAATAGATAAGATTTTTATATATTTGAATATTAAAATGGTGAGGATTGAGAGTACAGTACAGGTAGTCTTCGACATACAATTGGGACCAGATTTTTTTTATTGGTGGGCTCTGAATCCAGCAGAGGCATCCTGTGCTACAGCAGATTTGCAAGCACTGGTGCATAGCTGAGATGGGAAAGATAAGCAGGTGGGGGGCAGTTGCAGCATGTCTATGATTGTTAGTGCAAGTAAACTGCCAGGCACCTGAATTTTGAACACATGATTGCAGGGGTGCTGTAACAATTAATGTTTCCATTTTGACCATTGTAATTTTAATTGATTATTGAACTAATGGTCATAAGTCAAAGAATACCTGAAGTGGGGGGAAAGGTTACAAAAGAAATTCTTCCTCTTTCATTTTTATAGCCCACTCCCAGCCATCAGGAGGAAGCATCATTTACGGGAGGCAGTAGAAGCTTTTCGGAAGCGCAAGGACCTAGAAGCAGCATATCAAGCATTGGTGCAGGGTGGCTGGGCCTGCCAATATTTTGCAAATCGGAGTCATCAGCAGGAAGCTGCCCTCAAGACTCAAGTACAATCCTGGTTTCTGTCTGTTTAATGGCTGGAAAGCACACTGAAGTGTGAAAAAGTTATTTATATATACTTTTTCATACCAATCATGTTTTTTTGGATTATTACATTATGGCTCTTATCCTATAGTCAGCAGGGTAGTTAGGGTTTAGAAAGGCTGTTCCATAATGAGTTGTTTATTATTAAAATTGAAATATGGGGCATGTAATTGTAACATAAGCTGGCAGTGAATGTCCATAGAGGCTGGTGGTAGATGAAAGGACCAAGGAGTATCATTTTCTTCTTTTTTTATCTGTTTTTCGTTTGAAGTTTTAAGCATCTTCAACTGATGGGAATGTCAGCTTGATAGAACGAAAATCATTTATGAACTATAGTGAGATACATTTTATATGGAAAGAGAATAAATATATTCATAGAAAAGACATTTTTTGTAAACCACTCAAGGCAGAAAACATGTCTAACACTCTTCTTCCTCTCTTCCCCCTCTCCCATACCCATCTCAGATTTTTCGGTACCTTCGCATTTTCCTTCCTGAGAGCGGTTTTGTCATCAGACGCTGTAGTCGATATTCCTTAGAAATAAATGGAGCCCGGGTAGTGTCTACAAAATCATGGTAAGTTCATACTGTAATTGCTTCCCCATGTGGAAAAAAATATTAACTTGCATGCTGGATTATATTAAGAGATAAATAAATATAAATAGAATGCTGACGCATAAAACCCCCCAAAATGTATAAAGCAACATTGAGAGGAAAATAAAGGGAGGGGTAAGGAGTGCTTTTTCTGATGTGTATTTCATAACAGGGCATGTCCATTAGAAAAGCTTCCTTTCCATCTAAAATGCAAAGAAGTGGACAATCAAGTAGCCATGCATTTGCTCTTGCACGTTTTACTTAAGATTACAGCAGCATAATCCTCTGGATAGGTAAGGTTATTTTTTTTCCCCTCTCCCATAAGGAGAAAGAATGATAAACTGGAGCTTTTAGAAGGCTACATTGCAGAACTGACAGAACCCGATGAGAGCCTCCTCCGAGCAGGTGAAAATGACTTCAGCATCATGTACTCCACCCGGAAACAGTGTGCCCAGCTTTGGCTAGGGCCTGCAGCCTTCATTAATCATGGTAGGTGGAAGCCTTCAGGTGCAAGCTAGAGAGGTAGTTCCATCAAACTGTTTAAATTGCTATGAAAATGATAATGGTAAGTCTCATATAAGTGGTCTTATAACTTAGACCAGCTGATGAGTAGGAATAAGATAGTTATCTATCCCAGATCAGAGAGTAAATAATAAATAATATTTTAGTTAAGTATTTGGGAAATTGAATTTTCTAGAGCTATCAGTAGGGATACATCAGAAACAAGCAGTAGAGAAGACTGGCATTTAGCAAACATGCAGTTATTAATGGGGCAATAAAGCAACCAGGATTCAGTTGAGAGTATATTATTCAAAGCTCATGTGGGGAGTGCTTATTAGACATGTTGACATTTTCTTAAACCTTTTCTTGGGCTATTGTGAAACAAGGGAAAGACACAACTTCTTTACAGAATTGTTACAGGAGCTGTGTCAGTGTTTCCAGATCTCCGAATCAGTTTCCCATCTTCAAATCTGAACTGCTGCATGGTCCTAATTACAGTATTAAGAATTAATAATCTCATTTCAGATAGCTTTGTAGATGCTTCTGACACAAATACAAACAAACAGGACTCTACTTGACAAGTTATTGCCAAAACCTGCATTATATTTCATTGACAATGTTTTAAAATCTGTTTGAATCTTGATGTCTAGATACTGTT
Organism: Erythrolamprus reginae; assembly: GCF_031021105.1. Classification (NCBI taxonomy): domain Eukaryota; kingdom Metazoa; phylum Chordata; class Lepidosauria; order Squamata; family Dipsadidae; genus Erythrolamprus; species Erythrolamprus reginae. The sequence continues at coordinate 130,647,663 of NC_091963.1, forward strand.
TACGTTTTCTCTTACAAAAATGAATATATTTTCCTAGTTAATATGATTGACTAGGTAATAATGCTAAGGTATCTTTTATATTCACTATAACAGTCATTGTCTTTGGATGACATATAGGTGAATTGTTGCTACTAATGGTTTCTTTTGAGATTTTTTTAGATTTTAGTAAAAGGGCAAGAAAAAAGACATTGTAGCGAGTTGTTTCTTTGGTAGAATTACTGAAACTTAAAGGCACCAGAGCTTAAAAGATCAATTGGTTCTAAAGAAATACAAATGTACCTCCTTATTTGCCCAGTTAATGACCGGACAGAAGCAGTTTCTTTGGAGTCAGTGGCCTAATTATGTCACTCTGTATGTGCATCTGTGCAAGTTATCTCATCTATTATTTTCTAAAATAAGCATTTGCCAAGTGATTATTTTAACAATTGGGGGATATATAGGTGCTAATTATCAATATAGGTGGCCTGTAGATTAAAAATTAGTTAGTTTAAGGAATTTATCCTAAATGTATTTGAATATCTAGTCAGGATTCTATGTTTTATATTGAATAGAGGGCTGTTTAATTTTTTTGAATCTGGAAACAAATTCCATAAACATTTAATGTTAAACTTGTGTTATTTATATAAAGACTAGTTATAAAAAGGCAAACAGAATAAGATCTTCTAAATTTATGTATTTATTATTTATTCATTTTTTATATTTCTAGATAGATAAAATGGGAGATGTTTAGGTACCAGCTATTTGTGAGGCAATAATCTTTTAAGAAAGCTTTCTTAGTTGTTAATTGCTTAAAATGCTGTATTAGTAAGGCTTTCAAATGACCAAGGGGTTATCTGATAAATTAGGGTTCAGAATTTAACTGCAAAAGGCAATAATAAATTGAACTTTCTTGGAAACTTATTTCCTTTCAATATTTTAACATTTTCCCTAAGAGGGTACAAGACATAAGGCACAAATATTTGCAAATTATTGAGTGAATGAGAGAGATTTGCTGTAATATATACGAATGAAGATTTAAGCCAAATATAGTAATTTTCTTTGATTGGATTTCTATAATTTACATGTCACCTGCCCAATTGATTCAGATTTGTAAATGCTTTCAGATAAAGCAAAATGTACTGTTGAAAAGATGACCAAATTTTCTCTGTTGCGAAGTTTCTGCTAAGAAAGAATACTTGTAATTCATGTTTACCTCTTTTTAAAAATCTCCCTTTTTCTTCTTATTGTTCCCCTGCAAAATGTAATTCCTATCCACAGACTGCAGACCAAACTGCAAGGTAAGCTGTGTTGCCATATTCTTGGGATAAGGGATGCTGTTAATTGGAATACAAGAATACAAGCTTGGGATGAAGTCTAAACATATTACTGACTTCAGTGAATAGGAATGAGAGGGAATGTGTTTGGGGAGAGGTTGAAATCGATCAGGAGCACAATATACTGTAGAAGTGTCTGGAAAACCCTTAGAAGGAGTTGTAATTGTCTGAGGTAGAAAAGTATCTCTTTGTAACCCTACAAGCTCTACCTCATTAAAAATTATATACGTACATACATACATATCATTCAAGGCCAGACCTCATAAAATTGCGAGATCAATGGCTCCAAGCTTGCTGGAAAAGCCAGGTCTTCAACGCTTTCCGGAAGGTCAATGGAGTGGGGGCAGTCCGATTCTCAGGGGGTAGTTGGTTCCAGAGAGCCGGGGCAGTTACAGAGAAGGCTCTTCCCTGCAGGCCCACCAGCCGACACTGTTTAGCTGATGGAACCTGGAGGAGACTAGCTCTATAGGATCTTACTGGGAACTTTGAGGTAGAAGGCAGTCTCAGAGATATGTTATAATTCTCAGAATATGTTATAGTTTTCCATTGTTTAGGGTCAGTAAAATCAAATTCCCTTTGATATCCTGTTTTGCAAAATTGCGCTACAAAGGCATAAGAAGTTTAAATAAATAGCTTTGAGAAAGAGTTGATTTGAATTGTGGATTTTCTGAAGGAGAGGAGGAGACTGCTGCGTTCTCCTTCTCTCCTATGAGCTTCTTGAATCCGCTTCTTACCTTTCTGATTATCTTTTCCCCCCTGCTATTTCTATCCCCAACCCATTGTTTGTGTTGTAGTTTGTCCCAATGGATGGAAACACTGCTTGTGTCAAGGTGCTGCGGGACATTGAGCCAGATGATGAGATCACATGCTTCTATGGTGACGGCTTCTTTGGGGAGAACAATGAATTATGTGAATGCCACACTTGTGAAAGGTGAAAATGGAAAGGAGCAGAATCTAAACTATTGGGAGCTGATTGGGAGTTGGATTTCTCAGTTTCTGAGAAACAGTTGCAGGAAAGGAAACCAAATGATAATCTCCATTAATTCTTTCCCCAATCTTCCAATACATTCAGCAATCATTTCTGGCAAGAAGAGTAGACTGCTTAATACCCAGGTGTTAACAAGCCTTAGTTCTCAAGGGATGGTTGCTAGCGAGCATAGGATTTTGAAAGGGGAGGGCCAGTATTTTTCTTCTATTATTGCAAGAGTCCTGGAAAGATCGATGGTAGCATCTAAAGTCTAGGAAGAGGAAGGTATAACTGTCCTGACACAGAGTTCATCAGAGGGAAATCTCTTCATCTTTAGTACTATGTCTTAATTTTTCATGCATTTGGCAAATGCCTTGGAGTTTGTTTTCTCGAAGGTTAGAAAAGGATGTATAAATATTCTGAGTAAGCAGTGATCTTTTTGATTAATGCTGGGCTGCTCCTGATATTGTTTTTCATTCTCAATTTTTCCTTAGGAAAGGGGAAGGAGCTTTTCGCCTCCTGAATCAGACCCCGTTGCGACCTACCTCAGTCAGTGAGAAATACCTACTGAGAGAGACAGACGGCCGTCTACAGAGGTGGAAAAATCAGTCTTGCAAGCTTGCTCAACGTAATGTGAAAGTGGGACACAAAACCCGGCGCAGGAAATCACAATTACATGGTGAGATATGCAAAAATACTTAACTGGAATAGATTTTGTGCATCATAGTGCTGTGCAGGACAATATGATTTGCTTATCACCTGCAGTGTAATCATAATGTCTATTATAATGAAGACTGTTACATCCCTGTCAGTCTCAGGATTTGTTCCATAGCAGTAGTTACCCCAACTTTTTGTGGTAGCAAAACTAAAGTAGTAATTTATATATATTATTAAAGTGATACTCAAGACCTAGCCTAGCTGCAGTATTAGATTATAGCCTGGCAGAACTAATTAGGTATCCTAGCATACTTCCTGTATTGGGAAATGTTCAGATATTTGGCTCCAAAGTGGGAAAAATAAGCTATCCTTAATGTTTTCTGGGATCTTGCACTTTGTGATTTCAAAAAATTGCACAGCTTCTCTGTGAGACTGCTGACAAGTACTGTGAGGTTATCTATGCCAGATCTGTTTTAAAGCGTCAAATATTTACATGTTTAAAGAAAAGGTTTATAGGATTATGGATGTTAGTGTCGAATGGATAATGAAGCACCCAACTCCATCATCTTAAAGCCTTGAAAAATCAAGGGAGAAATGGAAGTTGCCTATTGTGTAGCGAAGATATGGCAGCAGTAGATAATAATAATAAGAAACTGGGAAATGGAGTAAAATTCTTAATAACTGATACCCCTTTTCCTTTTCTAGGTGCTGCACACAGATATACCATTCGCTGGTATTTTAAAATGCTCAAGCCTTTATATATCCCAGTGCACAACTGCTTGGCCTGCAGAACACATGGATGCAAGCTCCGTAAGCAGCCTCTGGTGTCTCTGCTTCGTTGTCCTTCTCCTGTGTTATCTGTATTGCACCTCAGGCAGTTTTTGAGAAACAAGAATTGCTACTCCAAGGCCCAGAAAAGCTGCTCTCTTGCAAAGATGCACAATGGCCCTGAAAGCCCTGGCTTGGCCAACCAGGGCAGCCTGGTAGTGAATCTTGGGAAGAGAATTCCCTTGGACTGGGCAAGGTTTCATAGGGAAGTAGTGTGTGACGTTGAGGAGGAAAACACCAATCAGGAGTTTAGCCAGGGGACCGAGGAATATGATTCAAGGAATACGGAGAGTCATGATAATGTTAAGGAAACCTATGAATCAGGATCTAAGGTTCTCCATTCAGGAGAGCAAATCCCCCTTGATTCTTCAGGTTCTCTTTCACCCAGTCTGTGCAGACCAAGGAGCACGGCCCAGCGCCAAGCTCATGTTTTGCCCCAATCTCAGTTGTCATTACCAATGGTAGACCCCAAACTTTCCCAGTACGCTCACGTCCGCCTGGAGGGCCCGCCTTTTGGAGGCAGACAGTGCTGGCAGCATCCCCCTTCAGTCAAGACGGAGGAGGAACAAGCGGAGGAGCAGCATCTTCCTAAGCGGATGGTTTCCTTTCCTCCTTTTGCTCCACCCAAACGGCTTCGATTGGTAATGAGCCATGGTTCCATCAACCTCGAGGTAGCTGCAAGCCCCTGTGAGGAAATGTCCTCTGATCTGTCTGAGCTTCTGTAACTGAAAACAAGACTTTAGCTTCTTATTGAATTTACCCATGATAACCATCTACCAGAATTTGCCTGAAATTATCCATCTTTTTGTTGTGCCCTTCTCCCCATCATCTTGTATGGGTTGATAACATCTCTTCTGAAGTAATGTCCCCAGGTGGGCACAAAGCTGCCTGTGCTAAAAACGCAGCCTTGTGTTCGACTCCTACTTTTTTCCATTGAAATTGATATTTCAGTTATCTTTCCAGAGTACTTCCTTTATCACTTCCTCACTATTCATTTAAAAAATATGTTCTCCACTACTTTGCCAAATTTCACTGTATAGTCTTGAAACCTAAGCCATATAGTAGACTGCATGGATGCTTTGGATTGCCTCCTGGTCTTTTCTTTGAACTCTACTTTCTCTTTCACAAAGTCCTTTCATCTCTCTACTCTCAATATCCCCATGCTCTCGTTTATAGCACTGTAGTCATAGACTTCTTGACAGATGAACATGGTATTTTGGCATTTATTGTCCCTACAAAGTGAGGCAGAATTGGTGATGTGACTTGTGGAGGAAAGAAAACCAGCATCTAATCAGGGAAGTCTCTTTGAAACTTATTGTAAGAAAACCAGCAACCAGAAGTGCACATTGGCATGCAGCCTAAATTGCTCAGTCCATTTAGCCTGAAGGCTGTTCTTTGCTAAACAGGCTTATATAGGTAATTAAATGTTCTTGCTCCTCTTCTTTTGCGGTCTCACTGTTTGGGTGCCTATTGTTACAAGACAGCTAATTTTCTAGTTTTGGAAGCTACTTTTATATTAGTTAATCTGTGTGACTTGTTTCTTCTCCCAGCCAGAGTTTTAAACAAGTGTCTGCTGGGGCTTTTTTAGAATCTTAACGAACTTTAGATATTCAGGTGTTTTATATTTGATAAAGTTGAGCTGCTTGGCTCAGGGGCATTGCGATAAAGGGGCTTCCTTCTGTGAGAGGCTGATGAGCAGGATAAAAGTTCTTCTTTAGTGTGGCCTAACTCAGTTCAAAATCACATATGGTAAGTGGATTTGCTGTATATTCTTCCCGTTCATCTTGCCATGACAGGATTTTGAACAGATAGGGCACATTCTGGTAGAAATCTGAGTGCAAGGTATATGGGGAGAGGTGGTGGCAATTGAATGGGTGAAACATTGCGCTTAAGCTTTTCCTTTCAAGTGCTTGCTTTATTTTGAAATTTTGTGAAATCCTTTGTGGTGTTACCTTTGGATATATATCCAAAAGTCTTAGGACAGCCTGATGTTCCTTTTCCAACTCCTCCTTTTTTGTTGTTTGTTTGGTATTGTAGTTTGGTGTGGTTAGTATTAGAAAAGCTTGTCTAGATGGCTTGAAGGTCATGTGAAGATGGGGATTAAGCTGTGCACATTTAAGAATAAATTCTAGTAAATTTAGACTTTCTTTTAAATACTTATGCGTAGAATCCAGCATAGGTTCTTTATCTGAAGTTGGAAAATCTGAATTATAGAGCTTTTAGAGTAGCAACTTGTTTGTCTGGCATGCATTCTGAGATACATAATGTATTGCAATTCTGGGTTTTTATTGCTTTGCAAACAGGTGCTGATTCCTGGGAAACAATTTGTTAAGAGGTAATTCATTTGATTGTCCAGAATTACCACTGTCTGTGGACATTTTTCTTTTACTCTTCCAGACCTGTTTGAAAACTGATAGTTTAAAAAAAGTTAGTGAACCTGATAAATGTGGTCCTTAACTTATGTTCATAATTGGGACTAGAATTTTGATCGCTAAACAATGCAGTCATAAAGTGAGACATAATGTGACTACATTACATAGTGACCACAATCCTGGCAGTTCCTGTCACTGCGATTAAGCAAATTTTGATTATTAGCCAAGGACCCACTCCAAACATTCTAAGATTGGTCTCTTTCAGATCTGAGTCTGCCTATCTCTCCCCCAACCTCCACCTCATCCCCAAAATCTTTGCACTTTTGGCTGTCCTGCACCCTGCCTTGGAAAGCTGCAGCTGTTCCAATTCTAGTTGCCCTCGCCATCCAGCACTCAGAGACACCTCCACTACCCCAACTTGAGCTTTGCTACTATGTTCTTGCTGACAAGGTTTATCCATCCTGGCTAGTGGGTAGTACTGGGACTGTCTTCAAGATTGGGGTGGGGGGAAGCACAAAGTTCTTTCCAGAGCTGAAATATTCCTTTGTGCTGTGCTCCTGGGGACAAATAGGGCTGGCTTTGTGCTATAAAAAAAGGGGGAAACCTGAAAGTAAAACTTGATGAAAGGAGATGCTTTGTGGGTCTCCCCTCCCTGCTTTTTATATAGTGTAAAGCCAGCCACGTACATCCCGGAACATGTTGCAAAGAGGTGTTTTGTTGCGCTGTGGCCCTTTTAAGCTTCTTTGTCCTTTTTTTGCAGCACAAAGCTGGCCTCAGACCAACCCAGCCCAACCACCAGGCTTGACATACCTTGTCAGCAGTAGAGCAAAAAAAAAAAGAAAACTGAAGATCAACTGGGGCAGCATAGCAAAAGGCAGCAGGGAGCCAAATGGGATTGGGAGAGGGGATACAATAGGCAATGGAAGGAGTTGAAGTGTCCCTGTGGTGGTAAATATGGGCAGGCTGCTAAGCACCTGAAATTTGATTATGTTACAGGGCACTGCCATGGCTGTAACTTCGGGCATGTGTCATAAGTCCCTATGTTCAGCTTCATTGTAACTGAACACTTGCTGAACAAATGGTCATAAGTAAAGGACTGCTTGTATCACATCTCTGACTAAAATAATTGAGACATAGCTGAAATTGTACATCTTTTTCCTGTTCTGTAAGCTTGCTTTATATTTGTGAAAATTGAACATAAAGCACATTTTTCTTTCCCCAAAGTTCTGTACGTTAGTAATAATTTTATATTTCATAACAATTATTCCATTGATTATTGATTGTTAATTGCACATTGTTGTTGGTTGCATCACAGAATGTGTGTATGATACTATATACGTGAGTGTCTATGAGAATAGTTTCGACTAATGATGTCTCATTAGTTTTTGAATTTTCTTCTTCAAGATGTGCATTTTCATCTGTGTATCAATGTTTGTGCACAGCGTAGATATATGTACTAAAAAGAAATAGGGGTTTTAGTGGTTGTTCTGACTTTGTGGCCCCCTCTTATAATGTGGGCACCCAGACTTGCTTTCTTGTTTGCTACTTTCCACTTATGGATGTTCCATGTTAGTTAATAGTTGGAAACTAGTGGCACAGCCTTTAGATAGTGACTGTATTGGGGGGAGGGGAGAGAGGAACAAAAAGGGCAAGATGGTCAAGGGTTTTGTGTGGGGAAAGGTCAGGGGTGGGAAGGGTGGATATTGCTAGTCAGGATGCTATACATTCTCTGTGGAAAGACGGACTGTGGCTCAGTTTTCACCTTTTTGTGCCTCTCTTTCCCCCCATCTTTCCTGGTGGGTTTATGATTTGTGCTACCTCGTTTGGGAAAGGAAGCATCAAGGCACTCTTCCATCTCTGACTTCAGTCTTCTTCCAGTCCAGTGTCTGTTGAGTCCTGTCATTCCTTTTCCCACTTTCATGCTTTCAGATTTTAAAAAAACAACAACATACATGTTCTCTTGAGGTGGAGTGGTAGCAGACCCAAGTTTTATTGTTGTTTTTAATTTAACATCCTGTATGGGTAAGTTTTTAAATCAGCCTCTCCAGGTCCAGCCTCTGCTTCCCTGATAATAACATGATTTAATTACATTGCTTCTTCCATCTTTTATAAGACTTTTCAAAGATGCTTTTGGCCTAGAGCCACCCTATCCCCATTTCAAAAGGAAGATTTCTACTTTTCCATAAAAGTTGTGCTCAGGAGGGTATGTTAAAATACCTTGATTTTCACACAGCTGGGGAAAATAAGCAACGTGGACACTGGGGAAGGTCTCTGGCTGGTTGGGTTCCTCAGGGAGTGGTTTGGTAGAACCCTTGATATCATTTTCTGCCCCACGTTTTAACCACAGTACATCAGTCTGAATACCTGCCTTTACGGGTGGGGTCAATAGGAAACAAATTGCTCAACCCATAATATGCACTAACTAGGATTGTGAGGAATTTGCTCTATTGTACTATTTCATCTCTCAACATGCTTGTAATACTTTATTTTTAAATAGAGGATTTTTCCAGAACTTCAGCATCCAGAAAACAGGAGAGTTCAAAAGGGGTTACATGGAGCATATTTTCAAGGGTATGTGTACTCTGTCCCCCCCCCAAAACCCCCCGAGCTCTGAATTTGCATGAATTATGATAATGAATTAGGCCTAAGGCCTATTTTTGTAACATAACCAACATGTTACAGGAAATTTGGCTATGGGAAAAATGAATTAGTATGTCCCATCTAGCCTAGCTAGTCTATACCTTTACAAATCTGTCATCCCAATGTCAAGGGGCCAGGACTCATTAAATGGAAGAATTTCAACAGGACCTGGACTCAAGTTCAAATCTTGCATTGGTGCAGTATGATTGAGTGCACATAGCCCTGGGTGTGTATTAGTTTGGTCAGAGCAGGCCTGAGAAAGGGTGGGGAGGGTAAGAGGGTTGTCTGTATTTTTATTGGTGCTATATTTGGAATGGTTGATGGAGGTTACTCTCAGCTCCAAGTGTGGAAATTTGAGGCCTCAGGGTATTTCCTGCCCCATGATCAGGCCGGTATCCTGAAGTGGGGTAAAGGCAGAAATTTCTGTTTGTATTTTTATGGTGTGTTTTGGGGTGGGTGGGGGGTGCGTAATGCTTTTTAAAATACTTGATTGAAATAAAACTCTTCTAAAACTGTTCCTGTTTCTTGATGTTGTGATCTATGTGCTGAGTGCATGACAAAGCTTAATTCAAAACTGCCTCTTGTAAGATCTATTTGCAGAATTACTTCAGATATAACAAATGCTAGTTTAAAAAAAGAACATTTAAAAACTATTTCATTACAGACTTATAAAAGAATGCTAAGGACATTAGATTCGATGTGTATTCTTTCTTCTAAGGTAAGTCGGACATTTTAGATAGACTGAATGTTTTGTAAACAGAACTAAAAGAAGTATACCTGTGGTATAATGATTGAAAATGAAGTTTAATTGCTAAATAATCACATAATATTTAACTGAGGAAAATAAATAGATTATTCTTTCCCATGCTTTGGCAAAAAGTTTGTTTTGAATTCAGGAAATTTTAAGCCCAAGGAAACAGGTTTGATAACAAAATAAAATGCTTGACAGCTTTGAGGATAAATGTGATGTTACGGGAGTTGAACAATGTTTAATCAGGTATTTTATTGTTTCTTGCCTGCAGGACAACTATTTAGGCATATTTCAGTTCAGTTCTTTTATTATTTTGTCATCAATCCAAAATAAAAGTATAAAATAATAAAAATATGCATTTATATATCCTTTTTTACATGCATGAATTAAAAAGAAAATATTTTAAATAAAAATAGGAGCCTAATAAATAGGTTAGCTATCTAATTCTGTCTTTCCTACTGGTAGATATTTTAAAGAGTTGGTAGAGATGTCTAACAATTTGTAAAATTTTAAACAAATCATGGGTATATATTCACAGTGAAGAATTTTAGAAAAAAAACCTTTGCAAAGAGTTATAGTATCTTTAAACTTAGATATTGAATTACTTTCTTTGTGAAGTTTAATATTTACTTTTTAAATATTTATTGGGAAAATATTTAATTTTCTAACCATTTATTACATGGGTCACCAGCCTGTAGTTTGTGGACCACTGGTGGTCCGCAAGAAAATTTTGGTGGTCTGTGGAGAAATCTGAGAGCAATTAATCCAGTCCAGGAAGAAGAAAAGAAAGGAAAGAAAAGAAAAGCAAAAAGAGGAGAGGAAAGGGTGGGGAGGGACTACAGTTACAGCTCTGGAATATGCGATTGACTTTCCCAACATCAGTAAGCCACTGTCAAATAAGCTTCAATTATTTTGTAATAATTACACTACCTTTAATAATTTTGTTACAATTAAACAGCCTTTATAGATTTTGTTATGATTACAAAGGCATTTATAATTTTGCTATGATAGATAGGTGCATTTCATATAAATAAAATGAAAGTTTTCTGATCATTATTTTACAAATGTATATATCATTTAAAAGTCATATTAGTGATCTGCAGAACTTAAAATTATGAATTTGATGATCTGTGGGATTTAAAAGTATAAAGTTGGTGGTCCCTGAAGTCCCCTGATCTATTAGATATTTAATTTATACTGTTTAGTTTCAGTCAAAAAGAGAGAAAGTAACATAAAACCAATATATTAAAATAACTTGCTTATTCAATTGAAAAGATAAAAGTAAGCTTTCCCCTGTCCAGTTGTGTCTTTACTATAGGGGGATGTATTCATCTCAGTTTTTTAGCTGAGGCAAAGAGGGCTGTCAGAAGACACTTCCATGTTTATGTGGTCAGCAGGACTACAGTATACGCTAAGGCACACTACATGCTGTTACCTTCCTATAAAAGTGGTATCTATTTGCTTCCCTTTGCGTGCGTTCAAACTGTTAGATGAGCAGGAGCTGGAGCAAGTAACAGGAACTTACTCAGTTGCGCAGTGCTTAGGTCCTGAACCCAGGATGTCTGTTTTTTAGCTAACAAGTTCAGCATCTTTAACTGCTGAGCTATTGCACCCCCACGTATACTGCAAGACAGTGCAATAATCACTTGTTAATTTGTAAAATTCTTAAGAATACATACAATGCTTTTTCTTGGCATCTGTTGAGGAAGTAGTTTCAGGAGTTGTTTTACTTCACAGGCGAGGACAGGAACATTTTGGATTCTTGCTAGTTTTATACAAAATCCTCCCCTCTACAAAGCTCATCTATTCACCAGTTTATGCTCACATCGTAGAAACTTTCAATTTGAGTTGGTCCCAATATATGTAGTCAGAGGTTGGTGCAGAAAACACCTAATTGTGATGCTTTTCTGGTCCTGTGTTTATCAGCCATCTACCACCAATTCTCTTGGTTCTTCATGCAGGTATATCTAACATTAAATGGATATTCATATGCTAGTTGAGTAAATATTGTTTTTGATGCCTTCACTGTATTTTATAAATATTCCAGGCATCCCTTAGGTATTGTGGAAAAACTGGAAAAATGCACATTTTATAAATTAAAATACTACACAGGAAATGTTAGTTATTACCTTGGAATTGTTACCGTTCAAAACCCTCTATTAATATCACAGGATGAAACAAAACTGCTCTTTGGATTTAACCTTTTGTCAGATGTTTTCCTGACCAGTATTAGAAATAAAGCCAAAGGCCATGATTCAAGAATACACCTCTCCATGACCTAGTTTTACTGTATGTGGAAGAGCAATCTGCTTAGCAAAATGTGCTGCATGCTTTCCCTCTCTTGAGCCGCCTTCCCAATATCAGTTGCCAAAAAGCTTCAGTTTCACACAGGGGTGAGAGGAGATGGGTAGTTTTGGAACTCTGCAGCCACCAGCAAACAGTGCAGCAGCCAAACAAAGGAAGGCATTTTTCTTTAAGAAGTGGACAGTTCAAAAGAAAGGAAAAGATATAGTAGTCCAGCAAGATGAAGCCCAATGTAAAAAGTACAAGAGCTCAGGCAGGGGTGTTTACATTGGGTGCTATTTTAGCACAGTGACTTTTGAAAGAATAGAGTGCAGTTCCCACTGTTTTAAGGATGGGGTAATGCAATACCTTAGAACTGAAGATGGCCCATCCAATTTTCTGCAAAGAACACCTCACAGGTAGTCACACTGGTTTGCCATCCACATGAGTTTTCAAGGCTAAAAAAGGATGGCCGGGCTTTTCATACAGATGCTTACAGAACAGTGAAAGTGAACCTAAGAAGTGTCAAAGGTGATACATCGCAATATTTTGAATGACATACTAGTGTTCAGCAACACCAACTATTCTTGAAATCACACCCTGTTCTCATGCGATCTTCAGAGGATGGGGAGGCCAGATTAGGGTGTGTTCTCGCAAAAGAAGGAAATCGTAATTACAGATTTCAGTAAGATATCTCTAATGCTAGTTGGGGTGTTTTGGAGGGGGATAGGGTTAAATAAATAATTACAAGAGGATAATTTCATCCTCATTAATAGTTATTTAAAGTGAAGCATCTTGGAGTATTTTAAGTATTTCCCTCCAGAGGTTTCCCCATTTGGGGTAGATTGCTGCCATAAACTCACTTCCTCCGGATGCCTAAAAATTTCTTATATCTGTGGTTTTATTTTCTCTTCCTGTCCGTCATTTCCCAGCAATCTCTCACATCTGCTGAAATTCTTTGATTGAAGAGCTGGGCTACAATTTTGGCTTTATTCCCCCAAGGGAGGATTTAAGAATGAGAATGAAAGTAATTTTTTCTTACCAAGTGCCTTTCTGCCTCCATAAACACAAAGAGGAAAATGGTGGAGAGAACATCAGCCTGGTCCAAATGATTTCGAAGATTCTCAAATCACCCAGGCCTTTTTGGATGAGAAGCGAAACATTTTTTTAAAAAAACCCAAGAATTCCAGTTGTCTTTTAGAAAAAATACCTTTGGGACATTAGTCCTGTCCATTTCTGAAATACTACTACAGTCTTGTCATTGCGGTTGTCTGAAAGGCCAAATGTAACCCTGAAGGTCTTTCTTACTCTTGCTTCAAAGGACCACAAAAGACCAAAGTTGGAGGAAATGATGTATATTCACAAGGTCTTGATTTTTCAATCCACTATGTAATCTTGTCAACCTTTCTTTTGAGGAAATAGAATTCACTGGAGCAATAGGTTTGGAGATCTATTATCTTTTCTCTCCCCAGAGTAAAGGTGATGTCAAAGGGCAGCCTCATTGCTAGGGATGGCTGACCCAAAAAATGCTTCTGCATCATTGTGACTAGAGCAATTTTTAAAAAAAATGGCCATTTCATAGCAGATTCTACTTAAGCCAAACTGATTATATCCATCTTGTTGGCAGATTCTTTGTACCATCTCCATCAAATGCTGGGAAAAGCTACCTGTAACTTAAATGAGGTGGCCTCAGCAGGTAATAACACCAGACTGCCCTCACTTAAACTAGAAGACTCTCAAGGAATCATCCTAACTATGATGAAATGCTCCCGTGAACTACAATGGCCATTGGGCGGTACTGTAAAAATCACAAAATAAACAGGGCTGCATTGAAATACTTTTTACTGTCTATATCATGCCTCCTTATGCTTTTCTATCAACTGTAGGCTGCTTGTCTAAGCTTTTTATTACTTTTAAAGGCTACTGATTTGATTCATTTTAGTTGCTCTACAGCAGAAAGCCAAGCCAATGAAGACAATTTTAATGTATGCTGATAAGTGTACATTTACTGTGACAATAAAAGTTTCTGCTTCACTCACAGGTTGAGCTCAACTCTGAGACCTTCCCTTCCCTAAAATGAATGTTTAATATACCTCATGTCACTTGTGCCGAAAATAAATCAGACATAAAACAAAAATAGAAAAATGGTTCTTATCTCTAACATGCACTTTTATCTAGTGAAATTTTCCTGATTTGGGGTCTTTTATGAGAATAGCATGCAGTCCTGGTGCTTCTCTTGTAATCTTTATCACTGGAGAGTGGACAGCTGGGGTTAGCAGTTGAAACACAGAAACAGAAGATTGACGGCAGAAAAAGACCTCATGGTCCATGTAGTCTGCCCTTATACTATTTCCTGTATTTTTCCTTAGGATGGATATATGTTTATCCCAGGCATGTTGAAATTCAGTTACTGTGGATTTACCAACCACATCTGCTGGAAGTTTGTTCCAAGCATCTACTACTCTTTCAGTCAAATAATATTTTCTCACGTTACTTCTAATCTTTCCCCCAACTAACCTCAGATTGTGCCCTCTTGTTCTTGTGTTCACTTTCCTATTAAAAACACTTCTCTCCTGAAACTTATTTAACCCTTTAACATATTTAAATGTTTCAATCATGTCCCCCCTTTCCCTTCTGTCCTCCAGACTATACAGATTGAGTTCATTAAGTCTTTCCTGATACATTTTATGCTTAAGACTTTCCACCATTCTTGTAGCCCGTCTTTAGACCTGTTCAATTTTATCAAAATTTTTTTGTAGGTGAGGTCTCCAGAACTGAACACAGTATTCCAAATGTGATCTCACCAGCGCTCTATACAGTGGGAACACAATCTCCCTCTTCCTGCTTATTATACCTCTAGCTATGCAGCCAAGCATTCTACTTGCTTTCCTTACCGCCTGACTGCACTGTTCACCCATTTTGCGACTGTCAGAAATCACTACCTCTAAATCCTTCTGTTCTGAAGTTTTTGCTAGCACAGAACTGCCAATACAATACTCAGATTGAGAATTCCTTTTGCCCAGGTGCATTATTTTAAATTTGGAAACATTAAACTGCAGTTTCCATTACTTTGACTACTTATCTAGTAAAGCTAAATCATTTGCCATATTACAGACGCCTCCAGGAATATCAACCCTATTGCACACTTTAGGCAAACCTTCCCTACCAAACAGACCTTTGTGGCACACTGCTTGTAATCACCCTCTACTCAGAATACTCATCATTAACAGCAACCCTCTGATATCTACGCTTCAGCCAGGTGCAAATCCACTGAACTATCCAGGGATTAAGTCCAGTCTTCACTAACACTTGAAATGGAGAAGCCTTATGTGCAGCGGTACACTTACCCCACATAGCATCAGTGACATAACAAGGTTTTCTAGTATAGATCGCTGTTGATTTACAATAGTTCACAGTGACCATTCAAAGTTAAGGCACTGAAAAAAGTGACTACATTTTTCACACATGACTTGCAGCATCCCCATGGTCATGGCAACTGAGTCATATTTAGGATGGTTACAGCATCTGGTCATGTGATTGCCTCTAGGAACCCTGATTTTCGGCTCACACGGAGGCTTTGGGAGGGTATATTTGCCCTCCCCAAGCTCCAAGAAAGCCTCTGGAGCCTGGGGAGGGTGAAAAACAGGCCTACTAGGCCCACTGCAAGCTGGGAAATGGGCTGCCTCCAGAGGGCCTCTGGGGGCAGGGGAGGCCGTTTTTGCCCTTCCCAGAGTCTAGGGAAGCATCTGAAGCCTGAGGAGGGAGAAAAACAGGCCCACTAGGCCCACTGTATGGTGGGAAATGGGCTGCCTCCAGCGGGCCTCTGAGGGGCAGGGGAAGCTGTTTTCGCCCTTCCCAGAGTCCAAGGAAGCCTCTGGAGCCTGAGGAGGGAGAAAAACAAGCCCACTAGGCCCACTGTATGCTGGGAAATGGGCTGCCTCCGGAGGGCCTCTGAGGGGCAGGGGAAGCTGTTTTCACCCTTCCCAGAGTCTAAGGAAGCCCCTGGAGCCTGAGGAGGGAGGAAAACAGGCCTACTAGGCCCACTAAGCTGGGAAATGGGCTGCCTCCGGAGGGCAGGGGAGGCTGTTTTTGCCCTTCCCAGAGTCCAGGAAAGATCTGGAGCCTGAAGAGGGAGAAAAACGGGCCTACCGGGCCTACTAGAAGCAGGGAAACAAGGAAGGGGGTATATGTGTGCATGTTTGGAGGCAGGGCAGCACAGAGAGGGTGATGCAAACATGCACAGGGGTCGGGACACGTGGGGTGCATTGAGTTATGGGTCAATGGGGAAGCCAGATTCACTACTGTGTTACTAACATGCAGTGATCCACTTAACAAGTGTGGCAAGAAAGATGGTAAAACGGTGACGTTCATTGAACTGCCTCACTTAGGAACAGAAATGGGCTCAGTTGTGGTCGTAAGTCGTACTTCGCTTTCTGAGGTCCTTTCATGTGGGTAGAAGCCAGCTTCTCTACAGATGGAACTCTTATTTTCTTTTACAGTTTACTTATGCAGCTGTTGGAAATGCTTTGTGGAATGTAATTTCCTGATGTAATTTTTCATGAAACGTACTCAAGTCTTAACCAGTACCCTTTTATCATATACAGGTGGAACTTGAAAAATTAGAATATCGTGCAAAAAAAATGAGTTATTTCAGTAATGCATCTTAAAAGGTGAAATGTAATATATGAGAAAGATTCATTACATGCAAGGCAAGATAGTTCAAGCCGTGATTTGCCGTAATTGTGATGATTGTGGGGTACAGCTCATGAAAACCCCAAATCCCCCATCTCAGAAAATTAGAGTATTACAAGCGATAAATAAAACAATAGAACAAGAATAGAACAATATCAGACCTCTGAAAAGTATAAGCATATGTACTCAGAACTTGGTTTGGGCCCCATCTGCAGTAATTACAGTCTCAAGGCAGCATAGCATGGAAGCTATCAGCCTGTGGCACTGCTGAGATGTTATGGAAGACCTGGATGCTTCAATAGTGGTCTTCAGCTCTTCTGCATTGTTCAGTCTCACATCTCTCCTTTTTCTCTTGGCAGTGCCCCATAGATTCTTCATGGGGTTCAGGTCAGGCGAATTTGCTGGCCAATCAAGCACAGTAGTTCCACGATGACTGAACCAGGTTTTGGTGCTTTTAGCAGTGTGAGCAAGTGCCAAGTTCCTGCTGGAAAATGAAATCAGCATCCCTGTGGAAGGAAGCATGAAGTGCTCCAAAATCTCCTGGTAGATGGCTGTTTTGACCCTGGACTTAATGAAGCACAGTGAATTAACCACTAGCAGATGACATGGCTCCTCAAATCAACAAAGACTATGGAAACTTCACACTGCTTCAAGCACCTTGCAGTGTGTGCCCGTCCATTCTTCCCCTATATTCTGGGCCCCTGGTTTCCAAATGAGATTCAAAAGCTTCCACAATCTGTGTTGATTTGGGGAGCCATGTCATCTGCTGATGTTTTCTGAGATGGGGGATTTGGGGTTTTCCATGAACTGTACCCCATAATCATCATAATTATGACATCTCATGGCTTGAGCTAACTTGCCATACATATAATGTGTCTCGTATATTTCACCTTTTAAATTGCATTACTGAAATAAACAAATTTTTGCATGCTATTCTAATTTTTTGAGTTTCACCTGTATTTATATTTTGCTTTGTGGCTTTCCATTCTGTTTGGGGTTTTATTTGTAGATCCTTAGTCTGTTGAAAGTTAGATGCTAGGACCATGATGGCGAAGCTATAGCATACATGCCAGAGGTGGTACGCAGAGCCAAATCTGCAGGCACGTGAGCCATTCCCCTAGCTCAGCTCCAGCACACATGTGTACGCTGGCCGGCTGGTTTTTAGGATGGTTACAGGATCTGTGGTCGTGTGATTGCCTTTGGGAACTGATTTTTGGCTCCCATGGAGGATCTTGGAGGGCATTTTTGGCCTCCGGGGGACATTTTTTCCCTCCCCAGGCTCCCAAAAAGCTTCTGGAACCTGGGGAGGGGGAAAAAACCAGGCCGATTGGGCCCACTGGAAGGTGGGAAATGGGCTGTTTCTGGCCTCTGGGGGGGAGGGGAGGCCATTTTTGCCCTTCCCAGACTCCAGGGAAGCATCTGGAGCCTGTGGACAGTGAAAAACAGGCCTCGCGCACACTGGAAGTCGGGAAAGGGAGAAGGAGGTTCGTGTGCGCGGGGGGAGGGGGCAGGGCAGCACAGGAAGATTTTTAAAACTGTATTAATTGGATCTATTGTACTGTTATGTCTTATGTATACTGTGAGCCACCCCGAGTCCTTGGAGAGAGGCGGCGTACAAATCCAATTAATAAAAATAAATAATAAAATAAAATCCAGGGACGCCGGACCAATCCCAGCCAAGACACTGTGAGCTAAATTCCTCCACTTACAGAAGCGTAAACTTACAAAATGGGTTTGCATGTCGAAACAATCATTTCCATCTTGAAAATGTAAGTTCAGGAAGACATGGAAGGGATGACAACTCATCCTGACATAGTTAGAAGCGAACATGCTGAAATTTGAGTGCAATAACAAGGGAGAGATGTCAACATTTCCTCCTGCCTTAAAGCAATAGAATAGGCCCTTGGTGTATTAAATTCTTTCTGAACCTTACGAGATCCCCATGCTGACTGGGGAATTCTGAGAGCTGAAGTCCGTACCTCTTTCACTAAACAAGGTTGAGAAGCAAGGTTGTGTTATATCAGCAGGAGAAAGAAACATCAACTATGAATTTCACTGTGCCCACTATGCATTTTTGCAATTTTCCTGTGCAGTAAACAGAGTTTATTGATGCATTTGAATTTGAATCACTCCCCATCAATTATCTCATTTTGGTACTTCTTTTGGAAGGAGGGAGGGAGAGAGAGAGAATAATAAACTCAAATCTTTATTGTCAATGTACAGCAGTGGTCCCCAAACTACGGCCCGCGGGCCACATGCGGCCCACTGAGGCCATTTATCCGGCCCGCTGGTGAGTGACAAGAGCACAGGGAAAAGAGAGAGAGAAAGAAAGAAAGGGGAAAGAGAGAGAGGGAAGGAGAAGTGGAGAGGAATGAAGGAAGGAAGGAGAAATGGAGGGAACAAGGAAGAAAGGAAGGAAGGAAGGATGAAATGAATGGAGGGACAGAGGAAGGAAGGACTGTTTTTTGGGGGGGTATTTTTTTTTAATTTTTTCTCTCAACATACATTCAAACAACACAGTGTACCATATAAATTTCCATGAATAAAACGCAGTATTTTGTTAGCAACTAATATCAATCATCAACAAAGTTGCAAAAGGTTTTTTTTCTAATTTTGCCATCCAGTTACATTCATTTTCTTTTAATTAAATTCCCTCCTTAATGTTCCTTCAAAAAGTGCAACACCAATTATATTTCTAACTTATTAACCATTATGCCAAAGTGCTTCCTTCTTTCTTTATACATTTTTCTATAAACCAAGAAAACCTTGTATAGCCAATCAGATGTCAACAAAAAAAAATTAAAAACAAAACATAAACGTATATGAATTTCAGACCTTCTCCCCCCTCTAAATAGTATGTTCCCATTTTGTTTTTTACTTTAAAATAAGGTATGTGCAATCATGTGCATAGGGATTTGTTCATAGTTTTTTTTTTATAGTCCGGCCCTCCAACAGTCCGAGGGACAGTGAACTGGCCCCCTGAGTAAAAAGTTTGGGGACCCCTGATGTACAGCATATATATACAATGAAATTGAGTTCTCATTTCCTAATCATGCAAAAAGAAATGTTTAAAGGTGTTGGCAAACGATTCCTATTTTTGACTATTAAGTGACTGGACTTGTGATTTTTATTTTAAAAAAAAATTAGAATCTGTGCTGCCACAAATGTATCTGTTTAAGTAGGCAGCTTTATCATATATCCATTTGGATCCAAGACGGCTCAGATTGGCTATAATGTGATACCTGGCATATGGATAATATACTTTAAATGGTTTAAAAAGTAGCCTTTTTGGTTCTTTCTGACAACACAACATGACTGAGGCTAAGAGTAGGCAGAAGTAGCTTTCAGCAGGTTCTCACCAGTTCTAGAGAACCAGTAGTGGAAATTTTGAGTAGTTTGGAAAACCGGTAAATACCACCTCTGACTGGCATTCTCCTGAACGCCGGACCTGGAAGTTTGACAAAAGTTTGGGTTCGGCGTTCGGGTTCGGGAGAACGCCGAGAAGCGCCGCTGCCCGGCTGTCACCTTGCCAGAAGAGCCGTCAAGCTGTCAGCCAGGCGGGAGGCTCAAATGGAGGTGGGGGATCAATAGGAATTCCAAGGGCGGAGCTTTGATGTCACAGAGACATCCTTCCTGGAGTCCACGTTTTGGCCAGCCAGGAAGGACGTCTCCGTGATGTCAAAGCTCCGCCCCTGGAATTCCCAATTGGGCTTCCCTACCTCCGTTTGAGCCTTCCGACCGGCCGAGAGCTCCACGGCTCTTCTGGCAAGGTGACAGCCGGGTGGCGGCGCTTCTCGGCATTCACCCAAATACCGAACCTGAACTTTTGCCGAACCTCCGGGTTTGACGTTTGGGAGGACGCCGAGAAGCCCCCCGGCTGTTTCAAAAGGTGACAGCTGGGCAGCGGCGCTTCTTGTTGGTCTTCCGAACCTGAACATTTGCTGACATTCCGGGTTTGGCGTTCGCGGCGGTGGGTTCGTAAGGCGAAAAAAGTTCTTAAGAAGAGGCAAAAAAATTCCGAACCCCGGGTTCATATCTCGAAAAGTTCGTAAGACGAGGGGTTCATATCACAAGATATTACTGTATAGGATTAACTGTAGCATGTTATTTATGTCCTTATTATAGTTAGCCACATCTCAGCAAATTTTCAGATTGCCAAGGATTAAAAAAAAAAAAGAATACAGTGATCCCCCGAGTTTCGCGATCCCGATCATTGCGAAAGGCTATATCGCGATTTTTCCACCCGATGACGTCACTCCCTTCCTTTCTCATCTTTCTTTCTCTCTCTCTCTCTCTTTCTCTATCTTGCTTCTTCTTCTCTCACACTCTCTTCCTCCCTCTCTCATCTCTTTCTTTCCTTTTCTCTCTTTCTCTATCTCTCCCCCTCTTGCTCTCGAGCGGCAAGCGAGCAGCCGGGCGGGCGGGCGAACGGGCAAGCGGCAAGCGAGCAGGCGGGCGGGCGAACGGGCAAGCGGCAAGCGAGCGGCCAGGCGAGCGGGTGACGGGCAAGCGGCAGGCGGGCAGGCGAACGGGCAAGCGGCAAGCGAGCAGCCGGGCGAGCGGCCGGGCGAGCGGGTGACCGGCAAGCGGCAAGCGATCTTGGGGTTTCCCCTTTGCCTGGGCGGTGGGAAGACCGGGGAAGGTTCCTTCGGCCGCCCAACAGCTGATCTGCTCCGCAGCGCGGCAGCAGCGAGGAGCCGAAGATGGGAACCTTCCCCGGCGGGGAAGACCGGGGAAGGTTCCTTCGGCCGCAGCTGTTGGGCGGCCGAAGGAACCTTCCCCGGTCTTCCCCGCCGCCCACACGCAAACTCCACCATCTGCGCATGTGCAGCCATGGAAAAAGGGGCGCGCATGCGCAGATGGTGTTTTTACTTCCGCACCACTACATCCCGAAATATCGATTATTGCGAGGGGTCTTGGAACGGAACCCTCGCGATAATCGGGGGATCACTGTAATACAAGTATAGTATACATGTGGACATTTCCCATTTCTGAGAATGGAGAAGTTCCAGAAGTTCCCAAATGTTCATTTTAGTGGATTAGTCACAGGATATTTATATTGCTTCAGTAACACTTGGTTTATTTACTTGGTTTATTTACATGATGAACATGTCACAACAGCTGCGGCTAGTGAATTTATCAGAAGTCAAAAAGCTAAGCAAAAACCAATCTAGTTCAGGGGTCTTCAACCTTCACAACTTTAAGACTTGTGCACTTCAACACCCAGAACTCTGGGAGTTGAAGCCCACAAGTCTTAAAGTTCCCAAAGTTGGTGACCCGTGATCTGGACAGTATCTGGATGAAAGGCCATGAGGAATCCTAGGGCTAGATAAAGTAGTTAAAAGAAACGTACACAGAAGAAATGTATGGCAAAAACAAACCCACGCTTTGCTTTGAAAGAAATTTATAGGTGGACACCATGGAATTGTGGATTTCAACTGAAGAGAATCTTTATTTTATGGCAATGTTGCTCAAACTTGGCAACATTAAAATGGGTGGACTTCAACTCCCAGAATTCCTTAACCATGCTGTCTAGGGAATTCTGGGACCCAAAGTCTCTCCATCGTGTTGTGCTCATGGTTGAAAAACATTGCTTTGCAATATGTAATATAGTACAACCTTAATAGACCCTTGTACCCATTCAATCTGATTTAACGTCTTGGAAATATATCTCAGTCTTATTTATTATTCAGGGCTCTTCTCTATGGTAACTTAGCATGAATCCCAGCGGCCGGTTAGGTCCCTCAGAGTCGGCCTTCTCCAGGTCTCGTCAACTAGGCCTGGGGGAAGGGCCTTCTCTGTGAGGACTCCTGCCCTCTGGAATCAGCTCCCCACAGAGATTCATACCACCCCCACCCTCCTTGCCTTCCACAAGAGTCTTAAGACTCATCTAGGCTACGAGGCTTGGGGCAATTAGACTCTAGCCCCCTGGCTGATGAATGTTACATATGATTGTTGTTTGAGTGGGAATGACTGGGTTTTTAAATAATACTGGGTTTTATAGAGGAGTACATTTAGTTTTTTTTTAATTAATTGGATTCAGACGATTATATTGTATTGTTCTTTTTTATGTGTTGTAAGCCGCCTCAAGTCTTCGGAGAGGGGCGGCATATAAATCCAATAAAATAAATAAAATGAATAAACCTGAAGCTGCTGGTTTCCCATAGTGATACCAGTTTTTTCTTACAGTTTTAGAACACGAAATAGTGATCTGTTGATCTATCACTGAAATAAAAAACATGAAGGCATTTGTAAGGCATAACCAGTATTCTGAGCTTCAGGCTTCCCCAGGCATGTTTAAATTCAGTTACTGTGGATTTACCAACCACATCTGCTGGAAGTTTGTTCCAAGCATCTACTACTTCTTTCAAATAATATTTTCCCACGTTACTTCTAATCTTTTCCCCCAACTAACCTCAGATTGTGCCCCCTTGTTCTTGTGTTCACTTTCCTATTAAAAAAAATTCCCTCCTGAAACTTATTTAGCCCTTTGACATGTGTAAATATTTCGATCACGTCCCCCCTTTCCCTTCTGTCCTCCAGACTATACAGATTGAGATCATTAAATCTTTCCTGATACGTTTTATGCATTAAGACCTTTTATTAATTTTGTAGCCTGTCTTTGGACCAGTTCAATTTTATCACTATCTTTTTGTAGGTGAGGTCTCCAGAACTGAATTCAGTATTCCAAAAGTGGTCTCTCCAGCGCTCTATACAGCAGGATCACAATCTCCCTCTTCCTGCTTGTTATACCTCTAGCTATGCAGCCAAGCATTCTACTTGCTTTCCCTACCGCATTTCCCTACCTACTACATTTAGGAAGAATTCTAAATGTAGGTTCAGGAAGTAGGTTTTGCAGGATATAAGCTAGAACTGTCTTTCCCTGTGTGCCAGCTCCAGATGACAAAAACACTGCAAGACAATTTACTTGCTCTCCAATTGCCCCTTTGAGATGTGGATTGAAAGGCCAGGTAATTACTATGACGTTGACTTCATTGTGTGGTTTCATGAAATACTTCTTTTGCAACTCGAAAGACAAACTTCCAATGGAGATTTTCTTCCGGAATTTTTCTTTCCTTGGATTTATCCATGGTTGGCCTACTGGGGGTTGAGAAGCTTAATATATTGTGTGTCAGTGGGTGCCACACATTTGTTCAGAATCGTCGCTTGGGAGTTCATATACTTCTTTTGGGTTTTATAACTTTTCAATTTTTTTTACCTAGCATAGTGCCTATGCATCTGCTCAGATCGCCATCTTGGAAAAGTTGTAGCAATTGTGACACATATTTTGAGCGACGGAGCCACAGCAGAGGGATGAAAGAGCCACATACGGCTCCGGAGCCACAGGTTCCTGAGCCCTGACCTAGGCGCAGTTAACTAGATTTCACAAGACATAACATTCTTTGTGGCTTCATAGAAAAGTCAGGGGGAAAGCAAGCAAAATCCAATGGTTTTGATAGATAATTCCCTCTAGATGGAGTTCATATTTTAAAGGAAAAATATGTCCTGCACAGTCCCCTTAAAAATATACAGTATATATTCTTTTACCAATCAGATCGTGGAAGAAGTTTCTCCTTAAATATTCCCTTCCAGTCGTAATAATGGTAATAGAGGTCTGATACTCGTAACCACATAAGCGAGTCTGTACACAGCTCCCTGTCTGATTATCTTATTGGCCCATTTCAGTCTTGGGGAAAAATTGATTTGAGCTACAGATTGCCAGGATTACACTTGCAGTATTGCTGCTTATAATAATCTACACTCGTGGGCAGGATGTGTCCTCGCCTGAACCCAATATATCTCTGAGACAGAACAATTAAAAAACATGAAAGAGGATGTGTATAGTAAGGTGATCTGAACATGGATATCCCAACATCTGGATGGGTACCCCAACATCTCAGCATGACCTTCTCTTCTGAATAGCCTTTGCTATTGGTTCTCCATAGTGCTTTAATGGTACACGCTTGCATAGACACAGGATTCAGGAGTTGTTTCATAAAGGGTTGGTGGTCTGATTTTCAGTGATTCGTGGTTGATTGCCGCATAAGAAACTTCATCAAGAGTTTCCCCTTTGGAAGAGTTTAAGTACTGCAGAGAACAACAACAAAAAAGGTGCAGTGTTTCTGTTAATGTTTCAACAGAAGCCTTTAAATATGCTCTAAAAATGTTAAGTGCAGCCTCTCCTGAACAGCTAAATAATGCTGGGATATTGATACTTAACCAAGAGCCCGTTTGGTCTAATAGTTAAAGCCTAGAGAGCAAGAAACTCTTGGGGTGAAGTCCCATCTGGCATGAAAACCAGCTGGGTGATTTTGGGCCAGTCACTTCCTTTCAGCCCAACCACCCTTCTGCTTTTTTGGTGTCCCCATAGACCCCAAAGAGGTGGTTTTATGTTATAATATCTTACCACACATCTTGTCGAGTCACCCTGGTGTATTGAAGGAGCATCACAGCTTCCTTTATATGTGTGTTTCTGTGTGTGTGTAACATATTTTTTGTTGCTAATGAAAAGGAAGGGAGACTACTATAGATCTATTTCAAGCTTATTTGCTCTCATCAGGTAGCCATCCCCTTACTGGCATTTGAACCTGGGCCTCTGCCTTGTAAGGCAGTGGCCTTAGCCTCTAGGCTACAGGCTTGCCTCCTTATCAGCTTGTACCAGGGAAGGGTTAGATGACAATTTAAAATATGACAAATCAACAACATTCATCCAATATTCTTTGAGAACTGTCTAGTGTGGTGGTTGGGATGCTGGTGTGTGAGTGTGTATGTGTATTAAATATATCTTATAGTTTATAGTTGTCGGCTACAAAAAGTTTATCTGTCTTGGAATATGGCCCCTCATGGGGCCAAGAGGCAAAAGGAAGCTGTGATGCTCCTTCAATATACCAGGGTGACTCGACAAAAAATCACACATAACCCTTCCCTGGTACAAACTGATACAGGAGATGAGCCTGTAGTCTAATAGCTAAGACCCTGCCTTACAAGGCAGAGGCCTCAGGTTCAAATTCCAGTAAGGTGGGGCTAGCTGATGAGGGCAAATAAGCCCAAAATAGATCTATAGTAGTCTCCGTTGCTTTTCATTATTAGCGAAAATATGTTACACTTATAGATTATAGTTGTCGGCTATTAAAAAAAAAAGCTTATCTCTTTTGGAATATGGCCCCTGGTTAGGCCGAGAGGCAAAAAGGAAGTTCTATGTTTCTTCCGTATACCAGGGTGACTCGACAAAATATCACACAGAAATACAATTTTCTTCAACCGCATTATTGATAGCTAATTTTCTGAAAATCCCTACTCACAATCCTTCATGCTCTAGTCACTTCCTTCCTGACTATCGCAATGCATTCTACATGGGGCTGCCCTGGAAGAGCATCTGGACGGTCCAGTTGGTGCAAAATGCAGCAACCTGCATGGTTTTGTGCAGACCCTGGTGAGCACGTGTATCACCTCTCCTGCGGGAGCTGCATTGGCTGCCAATTTGCTTCTGGGTGCAATTCAAGGTGCTGGGGGGGTCACCTTTAAAGCCCTTCATGGCTTGGGACCAGGTTATCTGAGGGATCATCAGTTGTCAGCACTGATGGCCTGCTACCGGAATGGTAAGGTGCTACATTCCGGTAGCGATTTTTGGGGTGTTTGTGCAGCAGCGTGCCCCCAATGCGTTCACGTGTGCCCCCATGTGAGATTTGGCTTTTGCGCATGTGCAGCAAGTGAAATCTTACATGAAAATGCTAACGTGACCTAGATTTCGGTGATTTCTTTCCTTCTGCATATGCGCGGAAATAAATATATTGCTGAAAATCTCAGAAATCTCACTTGCACATGCACCCTCGTGTGAGATTTCGCTTGCTGCACATTCGCAGAAGCCAAATTTTGTACTGACTGGCTCAGAGGGCACACCAATAACACCAAAGATGGCAGTCCTTCACTGGTTGTCAGCCACATCTATCTGAACCATCAGAGCGGGGAGGCAGGGAATGTTGCAAGTCCCATCCTTGAGGGATATACTCCTGGTGGGGCCCAGAAGAAGGGCCTTCTCTATGGTGGCTCCCTCTCTTTGGAACATCATTTCCATAGAGATTAGAATGGCCCCCACTCTAGCATTCTTCCGGAAGGCGCTGTAGAGCTGGTTCTAACGGTCTGGGAAACGCAGAGCGGGATGGAGCCCATTAAATAGCTTTTGTTAGATGCTGTTGCTGGGGTGGAGGAGTGGTTTTAGTATATTAATTTATTATATGACTCTTATTAGTTTTATTGTTTTTTATATGGGGTTTTATATTTTGTAAGCTGTCTTGAGTCACCATTTGCGAATAGGTGGCAATATAAAGTCCCTAAATAAATAAAATCCTATATGCAGGACTCCTGATCATATGGTTTCTCCCAGTTATCATCCTAACTATATAATCTGGAGTTATACAGGAACTCATTTTGGTTTCATCTTACAAAAGACAGTGTAGAAAGCAGAAGTAGCCACACGCCTTGTTCTGAGTTAGCAAATTTAATTGCACATTCTCATCACTAGGCAAACTTTTACCCCAAACAATAATAAATGGAGAAATCATAAAGAAAATTTCCAGGATTGAGATCATTAGAACTTTTGCAGATTACTCATGTACTTTGAGGTGACGTGGATATTGAAAACCATTATTGGGTGATATGCTGGAGAAGTGGATTTGAAAATTAAGTATCTCATTTTTCAGAATATACAACATACTTCTTTACCCCCAAAAGAGGGTAAAAACTTGAATATGTCTGTAGCCCCATTCAGTCAATGCATCCTTTTGCCTCTGCCTCCCAGCAAGTTGCCTCCTTGCAACAAACAGAATAGAGCCTGTTAAAGCAAGAAACTTATTATCAGTTTCCCGACCCTCAGCTGATTGAGGCTGCAGCCAGTGGTAGAACTGCAAGTAAAACTAATGCTGCAAGGAGGCAAATTGCTGGGAGATAGAGGCAGAATTTTCTTTTGTTTTGCTAATTAGACTGGGGAAACTGGATGCAAGGAGATAAGTAAAATAACCATAAATGTCTGTACAATGTTCAAATTATTAAACTTATTTTTTAAAGACTGTGTTATTATTGTTCTAGGCAATGTAATGAAATGAAGAAGCTTTTTAAAATAAATGCTTGATCTGAAGAGGCCCGGTGCTTTTGTATCTTTTAAATAGCAGAGAATAAACTCCTGTTTTAATATTAAGATAAGGCAGCTGAGTTAAAACCTGACTTAGTCATGTTTGGAGTACTTTAAATAATTGGGAGGAGTTAGTATAACAACATTTAAGAAAACTTTCTGACATTAATATATTGTCATAATGTACATTTCTTCAATTCTTTGTTATTGCTATGGGTCAGGCATGCAGAGAAATACACAGCAGACAGTGTATATCATCTATACTGTTTGCTGGGAGGCTTGCGTATGTATGTATGTATGTATGTATGTATGTATGTATGTATGTATGTATGTATGTATGTATTCATTCATTCATTCATTCATTCATTCATTCATTCATTCATTCATTCATTGGATTTCTAGACTGCCCTTCTCCAGTGGACTCTGGGCGGCTTACAAAGTCAAATACAAAAAATATAAAATATAAGAAACCCAATAAAAATCTAAAACCCCCAACAATTAAAAACCCTACATATAAATCCAATCACGATCCTTCACTCATACTGTCAGCCAGAGCAAGATGGCGGCGCTCAGCAGCCCAAACCTGCCAGTAAAGATGTGTTTTTATAGCCTTATGAAAGGCAAGGAAGGTGGGGGCAGTGGAAATCTCTGGGGGGAGTTAATTCCAAAGGGCTGGAGCTGCCACATAGAAGGCTCTTGCCCTAGGCCACTGATAGTGAACCCTTTTTTCCTTGGGTGCCAAAAGAGTGTGCAGGCATGCTATCGTGCATGTATGAGTACCCACACCCATAATTCAATGCCTGGGGCGGGCAAAAGCAGTTTTCCTCGCCCCTCGGAGGCCCTCTGGAGGCAGGAAATGGCCTGTTTCCCAACTACTGATGGGCCCATTAGAGCTCGTGTTTTGCCTCCCTAGGCTCCAAAGGCTTCCCTGGAATTGGGGTAGGGTAAAAACGCCATCCCCCATTCCCGCAGAGGCTCTCTGGAAGCCAAAAACACCCTCCCAGAGCCTCTGCATGAGCCAAACATTATCTGGCTGGCCCACACATGAATGTTGGAGCCGAGCTAGGGCAACAGCATGCGTGCCACCAAATATGGCTCTCCATGCCATCTGTGGTACCCGTGCCATATGTTCACCATCACAGCCCTAGGCTCTGCCAGGTGACATTGCTTGGCTGACGAGACCTGGAGAAGGCCGACTCTGTCAGCTCTAACTGGCCGCTGGGATATGTGAGGCAGTAGTCAGTCTTGGAAATAATCTGGTCCTACGCCGTGTAGTCCCTCGGGATGGGTAGCATAGATGTCAAATAAAATTAATAAATAAAGGTAATAACTAATACTTCAAATTGCATTTGGAGACCAATCGGAAGCCAATGCAGCTCATGGAGTGATGGTGACACATGGGTATACCTTGGAAGGCCCATGATGGCTCGCACGGCTGCATTTTGGACTAACTGCAGTCTCTGAACATTATTTAAAGGTAGCCACATGTAGGGAGCATTGCAGCAATCAAGTAAAATTGCTGGGGGGCAGAGACAGAATTTCATTCCCTTGTTTTCCTCCCCCAAAACTAAGGGGGATCTTATACTCCACTGCGTCTTATACTCTGAAAAAATACGATATGTCTTTCAATAGCTATTTTTGGCCCCTTGGTTGATTAGATGCCATCAACTCTTAGTGACCACATCAATCAAGTTTTTTCCAGCATATGTGCCCAACTTGACCCTTCAGATTCCCTCATGGTGTGTCATCATTTTTCTGGTTAAGTTTGTCCAAAGTGCTGGTTTTGGTCCTTTTCTCTTTTTTTCCATGTTTCCCAGCATTATGGACTTCTTAAAAAGGTAGAATTTTTGCATAATGTGGTCTAAACATAACAGTTCAAACATGATTTTTTTTTTGATGACTTAAGATTTTGGATTGATTTGTTTTGCCATCTTTTTTTGTTTTGTTTTCTGGGATGTTCTTGACATCTTCAAGTGACTTCTTCAAGTTCAAGTTTTGACCAAAGTTGAAAAATATCTATTTCTTCCAAGCCCAAAGTTGTCAAAGAAAAACATTGCCTGCACAGTTCTAATCTTTATAGACATGAAGATAAAGTACTGTAGTACCTCTACTTATGAACACCTCTACTAATACGAACCTGGTGTTTAAGAGTTTTTTGCCTCTACTTCCGAACCATTTTCACCATATGAACTGGGATGCCCCGCCTCCGGACTTCCATTGCCACCCGAAGCGCACATTATTACGCTGCTGGGATTTCCCTGTGCCTCCCCTCACTGGGAATCCCTGCCTCCGGAGTTCCGTTGCCACCCGAAGCGCACATTATTACGCTGCTGGGATTTCCCTGTGCCTCCCCTCACTGGGAATCCCTGCCTCCGGAGTTCCGTTGCCACCCAAACTGCCCATTCCTGCGCTGCTGGGATTTCCCTGAGGCTCCCCTCACTGGGAATCCCTGCCTCCGGACTTCCATTGCCACCCGAAGTGCACATTATTACGCTGCTGGGATTTCCCTGTGCCTCCCCTCACTGGGAATCCCTGCCTCCGGAGTTCCGTTGCCACCCAAAGAGCCCATTCTTGCACTACTGGGATACCCCTGAGCCTTCCCTCACTGGGAATCCCCGCCTCCGGACTTCCATTGCCACCCAAATTGCCCATTCCTACGCTGCTGGGATTTCCCTGAGGCTCCCCTCACTGAGATTCCCTTCATTTTTGCCGGCACCACTTTGAATCCCAGCAAGGGGTGGCTCAGGGGAATCCCACCAGCACAAGAAGTGGTGCTTCAGGTGGCAACAGAAGTCTGGAGGCAGAGATTCCCAGTGGCGCAAGTTTTAGAAGTAGTTTGTTGTTTTTGTTGTGTACTTGCAAAAGTTTATGTAAGTTGCATCTATTGTTTTACCTTTATCAAGTTGAGTGGTCCATATGTTTTTGCAGTGTAAAAGTTGCAGATTACAGGATATTTTTTCCCTAGTTTCTAAGTGGAATGTAATGGATTGGTTTTAAAACCATCTTGTTCCAATCCAGGCTCTTTCAATATTTATTCAGCATAGAAGTTGAATAAATAATAAGCACAGTCCCATTCCTTTGCTGACATTCAAATTTACCTTGAAAACTTGCACGCTGCTTGTGATCGCTTAGTGAAAATATTGGCTCAATATGAAATGTGAAGGTTTTCTTAAGGTCAAGATATTTTTTTCTTGCCTTTTGTGAAACTCATCTTGTTTTAAAAATGAAAACTAGCCCTTTCATATTGATTTATGACCTATAGATTCATGGATGACATGTTGACAATTATAGGACTAGTGTACAGAGATATTTTCTTACCATATTGGCTGGTACATTGCTTTCTTTGGTAACAGAGCCTGTAAGTCAAAAAGATCTTGTGAACAAATTTTATTTGACTTATTTTAAATAATAAATGCTGGTTTATTTTCTACACCCAAGCTCCTGGTCTTAGCTGTTTGGCTGCATATAATCTGTATTAGGAGATTTCTGCAAGCAGATAGATACATTTTACCTTGCTTTCTGTACTCCACAGAAATGCAGTAAATTTTCCAACAAAATTATGGCATTTTATAGTCGTAAAAATTCCAGTCTTCTGGAAGATTGAATGGCATTGCCCAACGCAGTGTCCTCGTCATAAAGCAGAGGTCTTCAAACTTGGCAAGTTTATGACTTGTGGACTTCAAATCCCCGAATTCTCAAGCCAGCTGGAGCTGAAGCCCACAAGTCTTAAAGTTGCCAACTTTGGGGACTCCTGCCATGAAGGAATGTAATAGAATTTTGGGATGTGTTTTAAGGAGAGCAATGGGGTAGTAGGCCTATGCACTATTTATTGAATACTTAATAGTTTTTTTATTGTCCTTCCTTCTCCAGTATAGTATGATCCTTAATTACTTTTAAAATAGGAAATGAGGACCCGGATTGTGGGGGCAATATGCTGGCTCTGTTAAAAAGTGCTATTGCTAACATGTTGTAAGCCCCCGGAGTCTAAGGAGAAGGGCGGCATAAAAATCGAATAAATAAAATAAAATAAATAAAATAAATAAATAAATAAATAAATAAATAAATAAATAAATAGTATGTTATTACCCATAAATGCTTTAATCATTCTAATCATTATCTAGAGTCTACGGAGTCTACGGAGAGGGGTGGCATACAAATTTAATAAATAATAATAATGATGATGATGATGATGATGATGATGATACT
This sequence comes from Erythrolamprus reginae, assembly GCF_031021105.1. NCBI lineage: Eukaryota > Metazoa > Chordata > Lepidosauria > Squamata > Dipsadidae > Erythrolamprus > Erythrolamprus reginae. Next base: position 130,679,500 of record NC_091963.1, read on the forward strand.
AATAATAATAATAATAATAATAATAATAATAGAACTGAACTTTTATAGCAATTGAAGAAAATTGAGCTACTTGCCTAATCTATTATCGTACTGAACCTTAAAATATGACTGTGCTCCTCAACAAATAATGCTGTCTATCATGTGGCTATTCAAATAATGTGACTTAATTAACTTAATCAACATCACCTATTTGAAAACTTTTCTTGGTTGGCAAGCCACTCCCACTCAGTCACATGACCTTTAAGACACCCCCTGGTCACATGATTGTCAAGCCACTTCCACCTGGTCACATGACTGCCAAGCCACTCCTATCCAGTCACATGACCATCAAACCACACCCACACAATAAGTCACGCCCCCAGCTCTTCACTGCTTATGACCATTTTTTAACCCTTACAGCCATTGCAGCATGCCCAGAGTCATGTCATCAAAATTTGAATGCTTGGCAGTTGATTCATATTTATTTATGACAGTTGCTGTGTTCTGAGATCATGTGATCCCCTTTTGCAACCTTCTGACAAGCAAATGTCAATAGGGAAGCCAGATTCACTTAGCAACTGTGATACTAACTTAACAGCTTCAGTGACTCAGTCAACAACTGTGGCAAGAAAGGTCATAAAATTCACGAACAAATGTTTCACTTAGCAGCAGAATTCAATTTTGGTTGTAACTTAAGGACTACCAGAACTATTAATAGGATTTTATCAAGTGAGATTCTTAAGCAAAAGGAGGAGCATAACCTTATACGGTGGTACCTCTACTTAAGAACTTAATTTGTTCCATGACCAGGTTCTTAAATAGAATTGTTCATAAGTAGAAGCAATTTTTCCCATAGGAATCAATGTAAAAGTGAATAATACATGCAAACCCATTAGGAAAATCCAAAACTTTAAGGCTTAAAAAAAAAAGAAGCAGGCGGACGAAGCGAAGGCAAACGGAGTGGAAACAGGTAGCGAGGAGAAGCGAAAAATGGAGATGCTAACTGTTCTGGTTTCTGGTAGAACTTTAGCAATTAGAAACAACTCTTATTAAATGCATCATTTCATGAATAAAGAAACTCCATTTATTTCTCTGCTCTCCTGTAATTCAAACACATTCCATACATACACTTGGTCCGTTATCTCTCTTATTTGCATTCCTCACATTCCTCCTCCTGCTCCACTTAACAAGATTTATTTTCCTAACAGCATAACTTTGAAAAACAGCAGAACTGACAGTTAACAACACAGAACTATTTTTGCTTACTTTAGCACGGCAAAAACACATCCATTTTCCCTTCTGCAACGTTGAAACTCCATCCTTCTTCTCCACTGACCCCCTGATGTGCCAAATACATCATTGCAGTATTTAACCCATTCTTCTCCTTAATATCTATTCCAGACCTCCGTTCTCTACATTTTTGAGCCCTTCTGAATTTAGGGTTAACCCAGCGAGCATCTGATTCTCCCTCGCTAGATCCTGAACTCATAGCCCCATCCTGCGGCTTGCCTCCCACCTGTTCTACTACCTGTAACCCCACCCCCCACTAATTAATAAACGCTATCTGAATCCGAGTCCTCAATATCTTCATCATCCTCCAACTGATCAGGAGTATGTACAACACTAACAAAGGCAAACGAGTGGAGATAGGCAGCGAAAAAAGTGTCTGCCCCAAATTGCTTCCAAATTAACCCCTGAAGATGCTTCCTTCGCTGCCCAAAATCACTTCAAAATTCACCCCTCCAGACACTTCCTTCACTGACTGAAATTGCTTCAAAATTCACCTCTCCAGATGCTTTGATTTTGAAGTGATTTGGGGCAGCGAAGGAAGCGTTTGGAGAGGTGAATTTTGAAGCGATTTGGGGCAGTGAAGGAAGCGTCTGGAGGGGTAATTTTGGGAGCGAGATGGGGCAAAGAAAGTAGGCGAGGGGGGATTTTGGCAGCGGGATGGGACGGCTGCAGGGAGCAGAGGAAGCAGAGGGCAAGAGGGGAAAGCGGTAGCGAAATGGGGAGACTGCGGAGAGCTCCTCGGACGTGCCGTTTCGACCGCTGCTCACAGCAGCAGCAGCAGCCGAGAGAGTAGCAAGGATTCGTAAGTAGAGAATGGCTTGTGAGTAGAGGCAAAAAAAATCTTGAACGCACGGTTCGTATCTCGAAAAGTTCGTAGGTAGAGGCATTTGTAAGTAGAGGTACCACAGTACTCGGCTGCTATAAATCAATCTATCTTTCGTGCTCTGCTGGCACTGATGATGTTACTTAGTCTGGATAATGAAATATCTGCCAGAAAGCAACCAAGTTCATTTCGAACTTGAGCTACAAATATTCCCCTCTATCAATCCGTATCTCTTACCTTTTTTCCTTTTTCTGTATAAAATGAAGATAATCACCAGGAGGACGACAATCAGAAAGAAAAGGCACACAGCAACACTTGTCCATAGAGTTATTAAGTATTCACCTGTAAAGTCACAGACATCTTGGATAGAAGGCTAATAATAGTACCTAATAAACGCAGAGTTAGTGAACCTTTTACCAATCTAGTCCACCCAATTTGTTTGTTTTCTCAACATCCCTGACTTCCAGTGTCTTATCAGCCTCTTAAAGATTCCAGACAAATAATACCGGTAGCAAGGAAAACAATTGGTGGCCTTTTCCAGTGTATTTATTTCATTAATATCTTGCCTCTATTTTATACAATTTAAGGCCGAGTACACAATACTCCCACTTCCCATTTTCTCAAAAGAACAACTCTAAGAAGTGAGTTGAGTTAAAGCAGATGGGCAGGGCAAAAGTTACCTAATTAGCTTCTGCACCTAAAGGAGCATTAGAACTCATAACCAACTTAGTTTCTAATCCACCATTTTAACAATTACAGTAAAATAGCTTTTGAACTTCTCCTCCACTTATCAGCTCATTACGGTCAGACATCTATTGGGAAGAATACTACAGCTGCCTATTGGTTTCAAAATCTGTTTTATTCTAATTTACAGACAATGCAACTTTTAACAATTTATGCAAGTTGCACAGCAGTGTTTTTCTTGAGGTTGGGTTGAATTGTGAAGTCCGTGGTGCTCTCTAAGCTTGATTGTTTGATTCAAGATAAGGAGGATTAAGACATAAATTGTGTTACAAGTTGTTCCCCAGTGCTACAGTAGTTGGGCAATGTGACATCTAAACTACCAGCCACAGAGAACACCAAGGATTCCACTTCTGTTTCCTCCTGCATTTTTTTCATACTGAAAAGTTTTTTTCTGCTCTTGGCACACTTCCATGCTTGGAGGTGATATAACCTTCAGGGGACTGATAGAGCCTGCAACTGAAGCTACTGCAGGTCCAACTATAACCAAAAAAACCTTCTCTCCCATCCAACTTTCAGAAAGGAAGACATACACTGCTAACACCTCTAGCCCTTCCACATTTTTTTGACAGCATTGGTTTAATCGTGGGAAATTGAGCAGCTGCTGTCAAAGGAGAACCACCACTATCACCTCCACCAGAATTGTTATCAATATCATTAACAAAACCATGTCATTTTATGGTTAACCCAAGCAATCATTGCAAGTGGCTCACTATTTCATTAATAGCTTATAATTGTGTACCATTTTTTAAATGATCTATTATAATCTGGTGATGGAATAACTCAGCAATGCAGATAAGACTTTGGTCCATACCGGAATATATACCTCCTCTCTCTCCTCTCTAGCTTCTTCTCAATCTCTTATATTTATTAATTTAATTTCCATAGTCTATTAAAAAAACCCTGAAAAGTCTAGTTCTCAGTCTATCTGTCAATATTTATGTGTTTCTATCTTTAGATAGAAATGCCCCAAGATAGACACAGGCCCACCTACTCCTACTCATATGCGTGCAACAGGGGTGGGTTCTAACTTAGCTCCCTGCTGGCTTGCTTCCTCCCATGCCACATGGCTGTGCCTCAGGTGTGCAATACAAAAAAAAAAAGATTATTATTATTATTTTTTTTAAAAATGATGGCGGCACCCATGGACTGGTCTGGCACCAACTACTGGTTCAAGCAAACTGGCCCAAACCGGGAGGAACCCTGCGGAGAGGGGCGGCATACAAATCTAATAAATAAATAAATAAATGAATGAATGAACGAACGAACGAACAAACAAACAAACAAACAAACAAACAAACAAACAAATCAAACAAACAAACAAACAAACAAATCCACCCCTGGTGTGTGACCACTACATTGTGCACACACTGTCCTGGATCAAGCTCTTCTAGAACAGTGTTTTCCCAGCCTTGGCAACTTGAAGATATTTGGACTTCAACTCCCAGAACTCCCAGAATTCTGGGAGTTGAAGTCCAAATACCTTCAAGTTGCCAAAGTTGGGAAACACTGTCTCTGATTCACTGGCAGGGTAAATGAGGAAAATGAAATCTGTTACTTTGACATCCTACCTTTCCAAGGCTCCAGTGGGTTACTTGGCACTGACCAGACAAAGGGACTGCTTTTACTGTAGTACTGGCAGGTATAGTTTTGTGTCTGTTCCAAATTCATCCATTGGGAAGAAAAGTTCACTGCCTTCTCCCCTGGCTCTGCAGCTTTGTAATCTATCTGTTCCCCTGATTTCAGAAGAGCAAAAATCAGATCTGGTTCTGCCGCCTTGCATTGTATGGAGACGTTTGCTTCTGAAGCATCTTGTACCACATTTATAATCTGGATGGAAGGCTTGGTCAGGTTGGTATCTAGAAGGAGGAAAGATTCAATGCAACCTCAGGGATTCTTGTAGACCAATATCTCCTGCTTTACTCAACCACAAATAATAACATCCCTCCCTTTTCAATCTTTCAGCAATAAAGGAATTCTCTTCTCCATTCTCACATATTTTTCAAATATTTATAAGAAAGCCTTCTTATTTTCCCCCCACCCTGCTATTCTATCTAGGTGTCCAAATATCCCTTATATTCTGTGTCTTTAAAGTGGTTGGACTGTCAACTACAAACTAACGAATGGGAACTTCATATAAGGAAAATCATTACAAAATGTTTTACAGATGGCACCTGCCACTGGCTAGACTTGCAAAAATGTACCCAAATTTATCACCTCAATGTTGGAAGTGCAGGGAAAAACCAGGCACATATTACCAGATCTGGTGGACATATGAAACCACCCAAAAATATTGGCATAAAATTAAAACTATACTAGATCAGATCACCTCCCAGACCAACTATTTTTATTAGGAATCATAAGACAAAATATTAATAAAGAAAACAGATATATTATAATTCACATTATTACAGCTGCGAGGATTCTATGTGCACAATACTGGAAACAGGAATAAAACCCAATCGTTTTATCTCTTTTGATTAAAATAATGGAATGTGCAGAAATGTCCAAGTTAACAATGGAACTGCAAAATAGGGATGAGACAGATTTCTACAAGGCCTTGGACAAATGGTACCATTGGTTAAAAAAAGAAATTACTTAAACATTATTCATCAAGAAAAATATCCAACAAAAACAACGTGTAAAACCAGCAATCTACGACACGAATCATAATCTCAAACTGAAACGACAAACTGTAAACATCGATCAACACAAATTTTGAACAACAAAGAAACTGAATGAACAAACCCTTAAACCACTGATACGTGTTGGCACTAGCAACTACGTCAAATGCATATGGATAAAACTTAAGGGAAATCTACACCACCTATATGTTTAAACCACAGGCCACAAAGCATTGAAGCCCCAGCTCTAAAGCTGGCCCTCTACACTCTTCTTACTACTCTTTTTTGCTCTAATTTTCTATCCTTTCTCCTCTCGTATCTCTTCCCCTTCTTCCCCAATCCCCCTCCCCTTCTTCTTTTCTCCTTCCCCACTTACGTGTACTATATAAGTAAATTATAATGGCTAGAATGTACATTATATATATTCCCTTTATTTTTCTGTACCCTGTTTTTAATGTATATATTCAATAAACATATTATTTAACTAAAGTGGTATGCTAAATAATTTAGTTTACAAAGAAGAATGACATCTGTAAAAGCAGAAAATATGTCAAAATGAAACTATAGATCAGTGATGACGAACCTTTTTTTCCTCGGGTGCCGAAAGAGCATGGACGCGCATTATCGCGCATGTGCGAGTGCCCACACCCATAATTCAATGCCTGGGAAGGTGAAAACAGCTTCCCCTCCCTGGAGGCCCTTTGGAGATGGGAAATGGCTTGTTTCCCAACTTCTGGTGGGCCCAGTAGGCTTGTGTTTCACCCTCCCCAGACTCCACAGGCTTCCCTAGAGCTGGGGGAGAATAAAAATGCCCTCCCCCATCCCCCCAGAGGCTCTCTGGAAGCCAAAAACACCCTCCCAGAGTCTCTGTGAGCCATAAATCAGCTGGCCAGCACACACATGCACATTGGAATTGAGCTAAGGCAATGGCTCCCGTGCCAGCAGATATAGCTTCGCATGCCACCTGTGGCACCCGTGCCATAGGTTCGCCATCACTGTGATAGGACTACAGCAAACAATAGACAATACGCGAGCACACAAAGATACAAACTTAAGGTAAACAGTTCCAAATTCTATTGCAGAAAATACAACTTAAGTAGCATAGTGGTCAATGCCTGGAATGCACTACCTGACTCTGGTTACTTCCCCAAACCCCCAAAACTTTATCCTTAGTCTGTTGACCTCACCTCATTCTTAAGAGGTCTGTAAGGGGCGTGCATAAACGCACCAGCGTGCCTACTGACCCTTGTCCTAATGTCCCCCTATATTTGTATCCATTTTATGTATTCATAATTGTATTTATACTTATATCTGTTATCTAATACATGCTTCTTTTGACCTACACATGCTGCTTTCCACACCTATAGTATATGCGCAGTGCAAATGAAGTTGGCTGTAATTTTTTCACTTTCTCATTCTGATTTTTTTAAAAAATACTTCCCTCATTGAAGCATCTCATCCTCTGGTTTCCTCAAATGGTCCCCAATTTTACTCATGGTTTTTGTTCAGGATATGAGGTTTGAAAGATAGCAGGGACTGGGGAGTAGCAGATTCCTTACCTCTTACTCGAAGCTGAAGAGGGTCACTTAACTTTGAGAACACAAATTGCTTATTTTTAAGCTGGTAGCAGCAACTGTAGTTTCCTAGGTGTTCCAAGCTGACTCCTGAGATGAAAAACTCAGACAAGGAAATGTTTGGTTTTGTCCTTTGGGAAGTTACGAAGTCTGTTGACTTATAGAGGGAATAATTCAAACCACCCTCTGGCCCCTGGCAGTAGATTCGGACATTTGTACCAAACATATGTTGTCCCTTTGGTTCCATATAGATATCAGGCCCTTTGACCTTGGGGTCTAAAGGCAAGGAAATATTAGGAAAAAAAGCAAAGGCATTAGAAGCACCAAATGACAAGCCATAACAATGGCAGGAACCTACAACCGCCCCCCCCCCTTTTAGATTTATGCGAAATCACTAGTAAGACTGATGTAGCTGGGGAGGAATTTGCTAGATAGAAAAATAAACACAGGGAAATAAGGATAGCTAAATGAACTGCTTTCCTAAAGTTGAACAAGGCTCCAAGTTTATTGTTAACTTGAATATAATTTTGGACTTTCTCTGAAATTTTATCTTGAATCACGACATTTCATAACAAACTCATCAACTCCATCTAAACATAATTTCTTCATCCTTTTAGAACATAGAATAATAGAGCTGGAAGCAGTGGTGAAATCTACTTACCTTCCCTATCGGTTTGGAAGTGTGCATTTTGTGCGAGTGTGCTAACTTCATTGTGTGTGCTTCAAACCAAGTGTGTTTTTCCACCCTCTGCGCATGCGCAGAAGGCCTTGCCTATGCGCAGAGTGTAAAAAACAAGGAAATTGTGACATCTGGGAAAGTGGGAGGAGCATCGTACTACTGCCGCCGCCGTTCTCCAAACCACTGGCAGCTGCTGTTATCAGTACTCTCGAACGGGGGCTTACTGGTAGCCTTTCACCACCGGATGGAAGGTACCTGGGAGGTCTTCTAGTCCAACCCCCTGCTTGAGCAGGATTCCCTATACCCATTATGATGAACCTATGGCACACAGCACAGCGGCAGGAAGGTAAGAGGAACCCACCCCTGGTATGTATGTATGTGGGGTGTATTGGGTGTTCAGGGAGGGGTAGCACCTCTGGTGTAGGAGCATGTTGTGTCCTTCTACAGCAGTTCAATTAGGGCAGATTTTAGGGCAGCTCATTCACCTTTGGTGTCACTCAGCTCTCACCTGTGGCTCCTAATAGCTGTAGCATGTGCAGCAGCCACACCCCAGGCAACAGCTTTGACAGGTTGGCCAAACCATGCTGAGAGAAGCCATGGGGTCATTGACCTTCAGCAAGAGGGGGACTTGTCTATCCTGAGCATGTGAAGACAGATTCCAGTGGACTGAGTGGATGAAAGCTACTAGAACAGGTCAACGGTCATGAAGGCGGTCTCTGCAAGCGATGTGGTATGCTAAGAGCACGTCAAGACATGAAAGGCGCCCTGGTCAACCACTAGGAGAAGGGAAACTCTGACTGCAAACCTCCACTGCCTTGTGGCTATATCCATCATTGGAAAAGGCTTCAGGAGTAAACCTTGAGGCAAAATCCAGAGCCGGAGTCCCAGAAGCAGTTTGTGACTGTGTGCAGCCACGTTCTGATAACTCCTGCGACGTAGCTAGAACCAATCATATTGGCCTTTGCCATTCCACTGGATTATTTCAGAGATGTACAGAAGGGGGAATCTGCTGCTTGGGTAACAGTCTATTCTCTATAATAACCCACCCAGGCTTCATGCTCTGGGGCAAGGGTAGGCAAAGTTGTCTCTAAGCTGACTTGTGCACTTCTACTCCTAGAATTCTTGTGACAGTCATGCTAGCTCAGAATTCTGGGAGTTGAAGTCCACATGTCATAGAAGAGCCAACTTTGCCTATCCCTGCTCTGGGAAATCCAGAGCATGATACCATGGTCTTTCGAGACCGAAGGATGTCAATGCATGCATGCGTGTATGTATGTATGCATGTATTGGAGCAAGTTTGTGTAATGATTAAAGAATCAGGCTAGAAACTGACAGACAGAGAGTTCCAGTCCCTCCTTAAGCATGGAAGCTACAGGGGATCATAGGCCAATCACCAGAAGACTGTGAGCTCTAGCCCCTCCTTAAGCAAACCAAGAGAGGATCTTGAGCCAATCACTCACTCTCAGCCCCAAGAAGATGGACATGGCAAATCCCTTGTGAAATATTGTCAGGAAAATTGCCGCAACTAGTCCAAGCAATCCTCAGGAATCACAAATGAACGCATGGGACTTCATTCTACAGCATAAGCTATTGCCATACAACACAGGGAAGATCATACTATGATTATTACATCTGCATATTCTTTGATGTTCAAGAGAATAATAACAAGTTAACTGAATCACAGATGCATGAAGACATGAAGGAAAAAGAAAACCCAAGTCCTAATATTGTAAGTACAGAAAATGCAAAAATGCTGAAATCTCTTTTGTGAAGCAACTATGAAGAATAGGAATCCACATCTTACCTGTTATATTGATATATATGTTATTACTGAACTTCGAGTATTTATTTTCATAGACGTGTAGGCAGTCACAAAAGTAGATCCCTCCATCTGATTCTTGGGCCCTGGAAGTACTGAATTCAGCTATTTTGTTTTCTGAAATTATGGAATCCGGTGGATTGAAAAACCCTTTTTTGAAGAGGGTAAATTGTAAAGTTCTAATTTGCACGTGATTGTAATATTCCTGTTTGCACTTGATGGTGATTTTTCTTCCTAGGACAACAAGGCCATTGGGGATCACTGAAATGGAGGGGCTGGGGTACAATTGTCCTGAGAAGGGGAAAAAAAGAAGGTATTTTAGTACTGCAGTATTTGCAACAGTCGTAATCTTTAAAGTGGCATTTTAGGAGGAATCAAACAACTATGGTTAGGTCAAACCAGTCATGGGCAGCCAAAATATTTACTGGCCACACTGGGTGTGGCTTATTTTGTGGGTGTGGCTTTATGGTCATGTGACTGGATAGGAGTGGCTTGCTGGCCATGTGATCAGGTGGGAGTGGCTTGAGCGATCATCATTGTTCAAGGGGACTGTTAAGTCCTTGATTTACAACCTTACCAATGTTGCTTCGCATTTCCCGTGCTCTCCTTCCGGGTCGCTCTCCTGCCTCAGGCTGGGTAGCTAGGTGAACAGGTGCTGTCAGAAGCATAAATGCTGCCAGCACCGCTTCCACCCACGCCTTCTGCTTGCACCTCAGGCAGGAGGTGACCGCGTGAGGCTGGAGGGGAGCTGGGCAGGAGAGAGGGAAGCTTGTCCTGAGGCCAGGAAGGAGGAAAGAGGAAAAAAGCAAGGAGCACAGACGCAGCAGCAGCAGCATGAAAAAAAAGGAGATCCAGTAATCCAGGAAGTGACAGCCGCCGATCAGCTGGAGCTGTACATGCATCTTCATTTCCTGCCTGCTGCCCACCCCTGGGTCAAACCCACTGGGCAAGGGAGGCAAAGAAAAGATAGGAACTGTGACCATCAGCTGAACTAAACCCCTCTCCTTTTTATCTGTGTTACTCATGAATTGAATGTTGCAATATTGTCACAGCCACCAAGTTACCTTAATGTTCCCATCCTAGAGACTTCGATCAGGCAAGTGTTACATTACCCCCTCCTCAATTTTTTAAATCCTTTTGACTCTCAGTGACAGAATGGATGCAGATCAAGAAATGAAACTTGAAGAGAGGGGCGGGGTCTGATGGCTGTGGCAGCAGGAACCTTTCCTCTCCTTTGAAAAGATTCTGAATCCCCACTACCTGGGGGTTCTGGCCCTTTTGGACCAGACCGGTTCCTTCCTGAAGGGAAGGTGACACATGGGATGCTTCCAGGGGTCTGGTAGGGGCTGGCATGCCCCACTAGATGAACTGGTCTGGTCTCGCACCAGCTGTGGTGTGAAGCCAGCCAGGGAGTCATGACTGAGCCGACACAGCCATGGAGACAACGCAACTCCGGATGGATAGATAACATCTGAAATGAGTTGGAGGTGTTATTTAGTTACAGAGAAAGGAGGGATTTAAAGCTTTGCTGGTAAGTTGAAGCTGCCAAAGGGATTTTTGATTTTTTTTTTTCTGTACGATTTGATTCCAACAGAGCTAAAATAGCCCAAAATGGAGGCAGGAAGCAGCTGTTCTTACAACAAGGCAAAGGGGATGGCTTTTGAAAGTAACAATTGCCCAGGACTGGATTTTCAAGATTCTTAATAATTTTTAAATTTGTTTCTTTTTTAAAAATTGGGACCCTTTAAATTTTTGCTGTGAAGGCTATTCTTTTTTAAAAAAAAAATATGGGATAATAATTAATATTGATTACGTTGGGTATGATAGTAAAAATGGATGGAGTAGGGAAAAGCTGAATCTAGTACATTAGGGAAGATTATTTACACTGAGTTCGATAGTGGAAGGTACATAGAATAGGGAAAATACATAGATTAGGGAAATATATAGTGCAATTGGCAGTGAAAGCAATTAGAATAGGGAAGATTATTGCACTGCTATGACAGTGACACATAATAGGGAAGATAATTACACTGGGTTTTGGCAGTGGAACCTATAGATTAGGAAAGATCATTACTCTAAAAAAAACAGTGGAAGATATATAGATTAGGGAAAATTATCGATTTTAAAAAAAATAATAATTCAATTATATGATATATAATGATTATGATTTGTTCAAGCAGAAATGATATATTAGTATAATGAAAGAAACGAAAGGAATGAAAACGAACGGGAAATACGTTTTTAAAATTTTCAAAGCACAACTATTCCTCCTATGTATATCGATATTGTTATAATTAGTTTAAGATTTGATATGTATGGTTATCTTTTCTTTCCTTCCTGGGATATAAAGGGAAAAATTTGGAAATTTCTTTTGTTAAGGGCAGTTATGATAAGGTTTTCAAAAAGTAAGAATGAATTTAAGAATATAAGAAATGGATTGTAGCACAATGGCACAGTTTTGGTAGACAAACAGCAAACAGCCATGAGAAATTGAGATAGCTAAAGGCTCTTTGAATTGAAATCAGGGCGAAGGAGAATATCTGAAATCCAGATGATGGGATTTGAAAAGGAGGCAGCGCACATGAAAGATGCATGAATGTACCAGAATAAATTGGATAAAGAATTAGGAAATTTGGATTAAGAATTTGACATTTGGTATTATATTGTATTGTATTCTAATTTGAGGTATGTGAATTTGAATCTCTGTAAAGTGTGGAAAAATAATAAAAAATGTATAACTCCCCCCTCCTCAAAAAAGAAATGAAACTTGATCAGTGACCGCTAGCCCAGGGATTGCCTCCAGGGGCAGATTCCCGATTCCGTTGCTACAAGTGTGCTCCTTGTTCAGCTTCACTTCCTCTGTGGGCACACGCGCACGTCCCAGCGAGCATGCGCAGGAAGCAAAATCTTGTCAGGGGACATGTGTGTCCGTGTAAGATTTCAGCAATCTTTTTGCTTCCACGCACGCACGCATCCCATTGCGAGATTTTGTTTCCTGAACATGTGCAGAAATCAGCTTTGGGGAGGAAATGGCCATTTCCATCTCTCCTGCATTTTGTAGAATGCAGACTTTCACTTCCACTTACAAGTGCAGGAAATACAGGTGATCTTTGATTTACCTGTATTTGTATTGGAATGGGATTTGTATCCATCCCGTCCTGTATTGGACCTAGCTGCTGTGGCCTAAAGTTGGAGCTCTTGCCCCACAATCAGGAGGTTGTAAGTTCAATCCTAGGTATAGGCAGATTTAGGGTCTCCTGCTTGGGCAGGAAGTTGGACTAGATCAGTGTTTCCCAACCGTGTCAACTTGAAGATATCTGGACTTCAACTCCCAGAATTCCCCAGCCTGCGAATGCTGGCTGGGGAATTCTGGGAGTTGAAGTCCAAATATCTTGCAGTTGACAAGGTTGGGAAACACTGGACTAGATGACCCACAATGCCCCTTCCAACTCTGTTAATCTGTTAAATCAAGACTTCCAATCACAACTGAAAGCAAATTTGATTTAAAATCTGATCACAACTGAACGCTAATCGATACATTTGATAGATGAGTTCCCCCCCCATTTAAAAATCTCTCTTTCCACAGTTATTAAGTGAATCACTGCAATTGTTAAAGTTAGTATCCTGGTTGTTAATTGAACCTTCTCCATTGACGTTTCTTGTCAGAGCATCGCAAAGGGGGATCACATGACCTCAGAAACACTGCAGCCATCATAAATAATGTTCCAGTTGTCAAGTACCTGAATTTTGACTGTTAGGATTCAGCAGTGGTCATAAGGGTGAAAAGCAGTCATAAGTCACTCTTTTCAGTTCTGTCGTAACGTCAGTAGGTCACAACCTGTTTTAAATTGAGGTCTACTTGTAGCTAGGTTAGTTAGTCTCATGGACGAAAGCAGCACGGAAAAGGACTTACTTCGCACAAAGACATAAACACTCGCGCTGTAGGAATTCTCATTTCGATATATATATGCACAATCATATTGCCCCTGAGCTGATTCCTGGGCATTGGAAATAGTAAATTCAGCCTCATCGTCTTCTGAATTGATAGACTGGTAAGTTTTTTGATACAAGTTTTTCCATAGATAGAAATCGGATGCTCCTTTTCTGTTCCTATTCTTCTTGCAACTGATGACTATATTCTCTCCCACAACAACCACATTGCTGGGATTCACCGAGATAGAAGGTGGGGGATGATATCCTGGATAAGAGAAGAAGACGAAAGAGGTTGTAACACGAAGAGCCTGAATGCAATTGTTTACGTAAGAGATTGTTAGGTTATACTTTTAGCCAACAAACAATATTTAATGTGGTGTACAAGGGCTATACAGTGTTCCCTCATTTATCGCAGGTGTTACGTCCCAGGACCAACTGCGATCAACAAAAATCCGTGAAGTAGGGGCGCTATATTTATTTAAGTATTTATACACTATTTTAAGGTTTTATAAACCCTCCCCCACACTTTTACGGTACATAAACCATTCCCTTAATAACCATTCCTACACTTGTTCCCTCCATTTCTCCTTCCTTCCCTCCCTCCCTCCCTCCTTCCTCTCCACTTCTCTCTTCCCTCTCCCTTTTTTTCCTTCTCTCTCATTTGTTTCTCATTTGTTTCACTTTCCTCTCCCTTGTTCTTTCCCTCCATCATTTTCTCATTTTTCTCTTTCTCTATTTCTCTCTCACACATTCCCTCCCCCTCTCACTTCCCCCTCTTCCCCTCTGTCTCTCTGCCTCCATCTCTGTCTGAGCCAATAGGAAGGGAAGGGGTGGTGGTATTTCTCCCAAATTCCTGGCTTACCAAAGAAGCGGTGCTTGGGGGGGGCAGCTTCCTTCCTGCGGTTTTCTTAACACCACCATTGGGGGGGGGAGGAGGAGGCAAAGTGGAGCAAGTCCCCAACTCCTTGCCGAGTTTATTCTTTCTCTCTTTCTCTCTTGCTATCTCTCTCTCTTTCTTTCTCTCTCTTCCCCCTCTCTCTTGCTTTCTCTCTCTCTCACTCACTCATTCTCTCTCTCCCTCTTTCTATCTCTCTCTCTCCTCTCTTTCTCCCTCTGTCTTTCTCTCTGTCCCTCTCTTTTTCTCTCTGTCCCTCCCTTTCTATCTCTCCCTCTTTCTCTCTCTCTTGCTTTCTTTCTCTCTCTCTCTTGCTTTCTCTCTCTCTTTCTTTCTCTTGCTATATATCTCTCTTTCTCTCTGCCCCCTCTTTCTTTTTCTCTCTTTCTCTCTCTTGCTTTCTCGCTCTCTCTTGCTCACTCTCTTTCTATCTCTCCCTCTTTCTTTCTCTCTCTCCCTCCCTCTTTCTCTCTCCCTCTGTCTTTCTCTCTGTTCCTCTTTCTTTCTCTTCCTCCCTTTCTATCTTTCCCTCTTTCTCTCTCCCTCTGTCTTTCTCTCTGTCCCTCTTTCTTTCTCTTCCTCCCTTTCTATCTTTCCCTCTTTCTCTCCCTCCCTCTCTATCTCTCCCTCCCTCTTTCTTTCCTTCTTTCTTTCTTTCTTTCTTTCTTTCTCTCTTCTCTCTCTTTCTCTCCC
This sequence comes from Erythrolamprus reginae, assembly GCF_031021105.1. Classification (NCBI taxonomy): domain Eukaryota; kingdom Metazoa; phylum Chordata; class Lepidosauria; order Squamata; family Dipsadidae; genus Erythrolamprus; species Erythrolamprus reginae. Next base: position 130,694,550 of record NC_091963.1, read on the forward strand.
TCCCTCTTTCTCTCTCTTTCCTTTCTTTCTCTGCTGGGGATGCTCTGCAATGGACAGTTAGCAGGCCCGGCGCAGCAATTTGTGGCCCCTGCCCCCCCCAGCAACAGACCGTGCCCCCCCCAGGAATGGACCGTTAGCAGGCTCGGTGCAGTGATCCACAGCCCCTGCCCCCCCCAGAAATGGGCCGTTATCGCTGGAAGGAGGTGTGCGCTGTCACTCACCCGCGGGCCAGATAAATGGCCTAAACAGGCCGCATGCGTCCCACGGGCTGTAGTTTGGGGACCGCTGATTCATATAATGACAGCAATAAAAATAAAGAGCAAGAATAAGACTGAAAATGCTACAGGAGTCTAAAAGCAATGTGGTGGTGGTGGTTGGAGCTGTATTACCAGGCACCCATACTTATGTGAGCGAAATAATGTATAAACATGAGGCATAGAAGATTACTGTTGCTGGAGGGACATGATTTACAATTAGGTTGGCACACCTTTTTGTGATATGAAAAAAACACAGTACCTGGAAATTTTCTTTTTTAAAAAAATAAATAAATTTCATTTATAACACACATAACACAAACAGCAAAACACAAAAGACATTAAAAAAAGTTGAACAATTTGTGGCGTGCCTGTAGCACAACTCTAATAGTACTTATTTTCTATTACACAAATTATATTCACATAATATACATCAAATCATAGCAAAGATCTTATTCAGGTATCTCTTTTTCTTTCACTTCCTTTTTTTCTTTTTATGACTGATTTTCTGACATTTGCTCTCCCAATTTTCTAACATTTATTAACTCTCTGTCTTTGCTATTTCCTTTCTTCCCATCTAATCATAGAAGCTATCGCAACAGTTAGTATGCTCTAGCTCAGTGATTTTCAACCTTTTTTGAGCCGCGGCACATTTTTTACATTTACAAAACCCTGGGGCACATTGAGCGGGGGGGGGGGGGTGGCTAAAAAAAGTTTGGACAAAAAAAATATCTCTCTCTTCCTCCCCTTCACTCTATTTTTTTCCTCCCTCCCTCTTTCTCTTCCTTCCTTCCTTTCTTTCTCTTCCTTCCTTCCTCTCTTTCTCTCTCCCTCCCTCCCTCTATGTCTTTCTCTCTCTCTCCTTCCCTCCCTCTCTTTCTCTCTCTCTTGCTTTCTTTCTCTATTTCTCTCTCTTTCTCTCTCTCTCTTTCTTTCTCTTGTTCTCTCTCTTGCTTTCTTTCTCTCTCTCGTTCTCTTTCTCTCTCTCTCTCTCTTTCTTGCTTTCTTTCTCTCTTGCCTTCTCTCACTCTTGCTTTCTTTCTCTCTGAGCTTCGCGGCACACCTGACCATGTCTCGCGGCACACTAGTGTGCCACGGCACACTGGTTGAAAAACACTGCTCTAGCTCATCTATATATTTTTAATTCTTTGGTTAAACTATCCATTTCTGCACAAGCTGTTATTTTTTCGACTCTATCTTCCTCAGTGGGCATAATTTCATTTTTCCAATATTGTGTGAGCACTATTTTTTCTGCTGCCATTATATGTAGGATTAAATACAATTGATTTTTATCAAAATTTTCATAGGCTATACCTAACAAAAAAAGTTCAGTCTTCTTTTCTACCTTTTTTTCCTAGCAAGAAGAGCACCTGGATATTTTCAAAGACACTATGTGAGGAATGCTCTATTCTTAGCATGGAACACACGTTAAAATAAAAAAATCACAGGGAAATACCAATCTGGCCCTCCACAGTGGAAACATTGATACCAGTAATGGGTTGCAGCTGGTACGGGCCACTCTGTAGAGTGGTAGGAAAAATGAAGATGTGTGCGCAGCTGTGTGTGACCGGTGGATATGTGTACATGCAGCTGTGTGAAATTTGACTTCTGCACATGCACAGGAAGCCAAATCTTGTGCGAGAACACTTGCATGTGAGAGATTTCGCTGATTTTTGGCCTTTTTTTTTTGGTTCCACAAAGAAATTGCCGAAAATCAGCGAAATATTGTGCACACGAACATCTTCATGCAAGATTTGACTTCTGCACATGCACAGGAATCTGAATCTCATGCGGATGCATGCACACACACATGCTGGATGCACGCGTGCCCATGCCGGTCTCCAAATATTGTTAATTTAGAAAAAAAATATATAAAGAAAATTTAGAAAAAAATTAAAAACATTTAGAAAAAAAAAAAAGACATTTTAAACGAGGAAGTGCAACTTAATACCAGGCAGGAATTGCAAAGGGGTGGATTTGTGGTCACATCTGCAAATATAATCTAGATATGAAAAAGATGACAAGACATGGAGTTTTCATAAAGAATCAACAGCACTTGATTGGATACTATTAGGGACAAGTGTAAACCTAATAAAGAAATGATGTAGTTATTAAGTATTAAAATGGAAGGTGAATAAGTGAAAGAAACAATGATAGTGTTCTGTCTGGGTTCCCCCAGATGCCAACACCAACTAAAAAGAGTATCCAGACACACTGGTAAAAAGCAAAGTCATTTTATATCTTTGAAAACAAACACAGATAACAAAAACTGTTCTTACAAACTGGAATGCTATGAAGCTTCACAGAAGAGTCACGACGGCCAGACAATACAACAGGCTTCTTGCTGGCACACACACCACTGTAGATAATAAAACCCACGCCTCCCCCAAGTTTTCAGCCTTCAAGGCCACAAGCCAGAATCAGAGACGCCAAGGATCGAAGCAAGGTCACAGGACTCCCAAAAGATAACTCTCCACAATACAGGAAGGGCGGGCCTGCCTTTTCAACCTTTCTGAGGAGAACCACACCCAAACCCAGCTGTTGCCTATTAGGGATGAAAATACCTGGCTAATTGTCCCCTTCATTGTGCTGCCCTTCTCTGCCTCATATCTATGATGGCTTGTGCATTCTCATCTAATGATTCCAGGCTACTCGCTGGGGAGAGCTCCCCCCCGGGGGTCTCAGGCTGTTCTCCCTCCTCCTTGTCCTGACATTCCTCTTCCCCGTCTGCCTGGTCCTCCTCCTCCTCCTGTTCCTCCTCCTCCCCCTCTGAGCATGGAGCCGGCAGAGTTCCAGCCGTTCCCTGAGGAGCCTCAGACTGAATCACAACAGATAGCATGGGCAAAAAATTTAGAACTAAACAAATTGCAAAAAATTTGGGATAGGAACTATAAAATGACAATGGCCTCATATAAGGAAAATTTACACAAGATGATTTATAGGTGGCATTTGCCACCAGCAAGGCTAGCAATGATTTTTTAAAAATTCTGCCAAATGTTGGAAATGTAATCAGATTACAGATACCTATTATGATATGTGGTGGACATGCGTGAAGGTAAAAAAATTCTGGATAAAAATACATGCATGGTTAGAAAATATAATTAATCAACATATAGATTTAAAGCCAGAAATGTATATTACTAGAAAACTACAATGAAGGGACTACATATTTAACACTTCATGTGTTTGAAAGAAGAAAGAATTGTTTTTGCACAAATGTATTTGGAAAAATGAGGACATCCCCCATCCCAAATGAAAATATAATTCAGAAAAGATTAGACTGTGCAAAAATGGATAGACTGGCATTAAAAATAAAAGATAAAGCAGATGCAGAATACTACTCAGCATGGGATATGTTATACCAGTGGTAAGATATAAGAGGTAGAAATTAGAAGAAGAAAGATAATACTATGTGTAAGTAAAAGATGAGTTAGTATGACTATGATATGAATAAGTTAACAGAATTATTTTTGTTATTAGAATTATGATTTTACGATTACTGTTATTATCGGAACATTTGTTATTTCACTGTTAAACAAAATGGATCCAGACAATACACTGTTTTTAAAGTATCTATGTATAATTGAAATATAAAATTTATATATATATATAAATATAAAATATAAAATTTTATTTATTTATTTATTTATTGGATTTGTATGCCGCCCCTCTCCGTGGACTCAGGGCGGCTAACAACAGTGGTAAAAACAGCATGTGACAATCCAATACCAAAACAGCTAAAAACCCTTATTATAAAAAACCAATCATACATACAAACATACCATGCATAAATTGTAGAAGCCTAGGGGGAAAGAATATCTCAGTTCCCCCATGCCTGATGGCAGATGTGGGTTTTAAGGAGCTTACGAAAGGCAAGGAGGGTGGGGGCTATTCTAATCTCTGGGGGGAGTTGGTTCCAGAGGGTCGGGGCTGCCACAGAGAAGGCTCTTCCCCTGGGTTCTGCCAAACGACATTGTTTAGTTGATGGGACCCGGAGAAGGCCCACTCTGTGGGACCTAACTGGTCGCTGGGATGTATACATATACATACATACACACACACATTTAAAAAGGAGGTGGGGAAAGAAAAATGGATTTGCTTTGGAGAAATCCTGACATGTAATTCTCATTTTACATCCATCCAATAGTTACATGTCTAGTGAGACTCACCTTCAGCTGTCCATCTGTGCTGAGTCAGCCACCATCCTGGGAGGAAAAAGAGATTCCATTAGTGTCAAAATATCTGAGCAGTAGAAATTGACCCCTGATCCTTGACCTTGGCACCATGTCACCATCCCTCTGTATATTGGCAATACCAACCCAGGAACATATTGAAAATGAGCCTCATGCTGGCGTTTTTGTAGGGAGCAGATCTTCTGGCTTCTGACTTATCCTATCCTGTTGCTCAGAGGAACAGATTGGTGCAGAGATACCACAGGAATGATGGAAAAGATCTTGTCCTGTACTCTACCCCCCAAAAAACAACCTAATTCAGACCAAAGCTTTCTTATTCTGCCTGACGATTTTGCTAAACTCCCGCAGTTGTGAAAGGCAAGAAAGAAAGAAAATAGAGGAAGTGACAAAAATCTATGGGCGTGTTGAAATGGAGGAACTGAAGCATCATTTGCAGGAGATTCAGAGTTTTAAGGCTTTTAGATCATTTATTTATTTATTAGATTTGTATGCCGCCCCTCTCCATAGACTCAGGGCGGCTAACATTGAAGTGGGGAAATGGGAAAACACACCTCCCTCAAAGGTCCAGAAGTGGATTATCAAGTTTTTCTCCCACTGCCTAGCAGACGGAAGAAAATAGACCTAGAATCATAGAGTTGGAAGGGACTTTCAAGGTCTTCTTGTCCAACATCCTGCCCAAGGTAGGACCGTCCATTACAAGTGGATATCCAAACTTTTTTTGAAAACCTCCAGCGATCGAGCACCTACAGCTCCAGAAAGCTTGGTGTTCCACTGATTGGTTGTTCTTATTGTCAGGAAATTTGTCCTTAGTTCAAAGGTTAGTTTTCCCTTTGATCAGCTTCCACCAGTAGCGACAAAGATGTTTAGGGGATTCGAGGCTAAAACATGACGAACAGGTGCAGGAGCTGAGCATGGCTAGTTTAATGAAAAGAAGGACCAGGGGAGACATGATAGCACTGTTTCAATATCTCAGGGGTTGCCACAAAGAAGGAGTCAACTTATTCTCCAAAGCACCTGAGGGTAAAACAAGTAGCAATGGATGGAAGGATGGAAGGATGAGTCAACCTTGAGCCAGTCAGCATCGAACACCTGGCAGTGGGCAGAGTCAGCCTGCAATATTGCATTTTAACTACTGTTCCACCATGGCACATAGAGGAAGAGATATGGGGTCACTTTTGCATTATGTCATCTTGATGGTATCCCTCTGTTGATGCAGTCTAGGATGGCATTGGCTTTTTTGGAAGCCGCAGCATACTGCTGGCTCATATGGTTGTCCACAAGGCTAGGGCCCCAAGATTCCTCTTATAGCTGTTGAGCAAGGTACCATTTATTCTGGTGTGATGGAAGGAGAAGTGGGGGAAGTTTTTATTGTAAAACCAACATCCGCCCCATTTCTCTCTCTCCGTTTTCTTGTATCCAAGTCTTCTACAGTTGTTTCTACTTGTTCAATTTGGTCAGAGGAATTGGACATGTTAGAATTATCATGACTATAAGAGCCAATGGTAAAATGGTCAGCCAGTGAAAAGGCATAGCAATTAAGTCAGCCAATGGGTGCTAACCACTTCTGAGTCTATGCAGAGAATCGAAACTGGAATTTAAGCTTAAGGCTGGGCGTGGTTCCAGGTCCATACTCTGATCTCTTGTCCTCTCTGAACTCTGCTGAAATGAAACTAACTGTTCTCTGCTGGTGCTTCCTTATGAGGGGGGTCCAAAACACAGGCATTTCTGAGTTGGCTGGAAAAGGGTTTTTTTGAAATAAAAAATAAACTTTATTTAGGGCACACAAAATACAAACAACAAAACACAATTCTAATAGTGCTTATTTACTATTACACAGATTGTATTTACATGTATACATCAAGTCTTAGCAAAGATCTTATTCTTTTTTTATTAATAGTTTTATTTACAAGAATATATACAATAAACACAACAACAATACAAATAGCAATACAATATTGGACAAAGAAAATAAAATATGGGGGGGAAAAGACAAACATTGAACAGTATACAATAATAACGAACAAATAATAAAAATCACTAACCACTTCTGAGTCTATGCAGAGAATCGAAACTGGAATTTAAGCTTAAGGCTGGGCGTGGCTCCAGGTCCATACTCTGATCTCTTGTCCTCTCTGAACTCTGCTGAAATGAAACTAACTGTTCTCTGCTGCCTGTAACTGCTTGAAGAAGAACTGCTAAATGTATTGTAAATTCATCTGTTATTATGTTTACAAAGAAGTTATTGAATCCAGCTGAGTCAGTCATCTGCGGGTGCTTCTGGTTTTGATTTTTGCAACAAACTTTAATAGGACATGTTGCAGATCCCGGCAGCCAAGAAATATTGACTGGTGGAACCCAGGATAATTGCCTTTTCTGCCAGATTGGTATATTCCTTCCCTCTAGAATATTTTTCATTTTGTATTTGAATGACCCTGGCCTTCTTCGCCTTCCATAAGACTGTGAAGACTTGGCTGATTGCCCAGGATTGGGGCCCAGAGTGAGCTAAGGGCCCCGTTTCTGGACTGAATTAACATCCATATTAATGACTTTACTTGGTGCCATTTTAAAAAATTAATTATTTTTTAATTAATTAAATGCCTATCATACTTGCATGTCCTTGGAGAGTTTACAAATAAAACTGTAAAATCATATAAAAGCTATAGTTAAAAATAGGTTTGCTACACAAAAGTGCATTTTGTATTCTAATTGTTTTTATATTTTATGATGTCACTTGTTGAGATAGGTGGCTATAGAAATTAAATCTATCAGTGAAGAAATAAATATTAAAATGAGTTGATACGGACATAGGAAAGAAGCACTGAGAAGGAACAATATTTTCTCAAGAGTAGCTATTGTGATATCTAGGTCTATGTTGCACAGAATTAATATATTTATTTATTTATTTGTTTGTTTTGTCTAGTACGTAACGTAGGGATGAGTAGAAATAATCATATTAATATACATGAATAAAAGATTAGAAAAATATCAGAAGTAATAGAGAAGAAATAATCATTGGAATAATAGAGTTCATATTCATGATGCTAGTAAAACATAAAGAGACATTAGGATAGGGGACGAAAGGCACTCTGCTGCACTTATGCACGCCCCTCACTGACCTCTTAGGAATCTGGAGAGGTCAACAGTGAACAGTCTAAGGGTAAACTTTTGGGGGTTAGGGGATGACACTACAGAGTCTGGTAGTGAGTTCCATGCTTCGACCATTCGATTACTAAAGTCATATTTTTTGCAGTTGAGTTTGGAGTGGTTTACATTAAGTTTGAATCTGTTGTGAGCTCGTGTGTTGTTGTGTTCCTGTTACATAATGTGGACCTGACACAGTCTAGGACCACAATATTCTGTTGTGAAGGAGAACAGAAGCCACTTTAAAGGTTGGGATTAAATGATGTACCCTAGACTGGAAATGTGAAAAGTAGAAGCTCTCCAAAGGATACCTTGGCACAAACTGCAGTGGTACCTCTACTTAAGAACTTAATTTGTTCCATGACCAGGTTCTTAAGTAGAAAAGTTTGTAAGGAGAAGCAATTTTTCCCATAGGAATCAATGTAAAATCAAATAATGCATGCAAACCCATTAGGCAAGAAATAAAAGCTCGGAATTTGATCCACCACATAATCACAGCTACGAGAATCACAATTGCACAGAACTGGAAAAAAGAGGACACACCATCCGAAAGAGAAATTATTAAGAAAATATACGACTGTGCAGAAATGGACAGACTCACCCAAAAACTTAAAAACAAAGAGGACTCAAGATACTATGAAATTTGGGGGAAATTTTATGATTGGGTAACAAAAAGAAAAAAGACAAAACGTAAATTAAAATAGGCTAATACATAGAAAAAAGATTGATAGTGACCAAATACAAAATTCTGAAAACCTTTAACGGACCGGACATCTTCTTCAATCCAATTGGACCTTAGTTCAAGTGTAGATCAGAAAAAATATTGAAAAACCGCGGCCACCATACGCTGCATAATGTTTAATTAAAGAAATTTAGAACTGTTAGAAACAGTTCAAGGGGGGGTTTGGGTGAAGGAAGAGTCAGAAGGTAAAAACCATTTAGACAGAACGTTTGAAATTTACTTTTTGGTATTGATATATTAAGTTTGCTTTGTTGAAATGATAGAGTTTACTTTGACAGAATAATTATATGAGATAAGTATAATAATTGTATACCTAATACTATATGTCGATATAAAGATGCAAACTATGATGTACCTGGTCTTCCTTCTTTTTATTTTTGTAATATAATAAAAACTATTTAAAAAAAAAAAAGCTCGGAATTTGGGTGGGAGGAGGAGGAAGAAGAAGAGGAGGAGGACAATTGCTGCCAAAGGGAGAAGGTGAGGTGAGGGGAATCAAAAAAATCCCAAACTTTAAGGCTTAAAAAAAATGGCAGTAAACTGACAGGGCCTTCGTGCCGCTCTCAAATTTCCTGGGAAATTCTTCCAGGCTCGGGTTCTTAAGTAAGTAAGTAGAAAATGGTTCTTAAGAAGAGACAAAAAAATCTTGAACACCCGGTTCTTATCTAGAAAAGTTCTTAAGTAGAGGTGTTTGTAAGTACTGTATAGAGGTACCACTGTATTTTCATTTTTTCTTACTTTGTAAACTACCACTGTATTCCAGCAGGTGGCCCCATCCAATTGATTTCAAAATCAGTTTGAAAAGTTAAATTGGATCATATTTAAGTAGGACTTGATAAGAAAATAGTTCGTTATGCAGAATATGATCTCTCCTGTTCCTGAAACAAATATTTATTTTTTCTTGCCTCTTGGAAATGTCAGGCTCCAGTTTCTTTGCATGTAAGTTTCTGCTCTTATTAAGGGTGCTTCCTTATGAGGGGGGTCCTTATGAGGGGGGTCCAAAACACAGGCATTTCTGAGTTGGCTGGAAAAGTGTTTTTAAAAAAAATAAAAAATAAATTTTATTTAGGGCACACAAAATACAAACAACAAAACACACACACACACAAACATTAAAATAAAAGTTGGACAATTTGTGACGTGTCTGTAATACAATTCTAATAGTGCTTATTTACTATTACACGGATTGTATTTACATATATGCATCAAGTCTTAGCAAAGATCTTATTCTTTTTTTATTAATAGTTTTATTTACAAGAATATATACAGTAAAAACAGCAACAATACAAATAGCAATACAATATTGGACAAAGAAAATAAAATAAAATATGGGGGGAAAAAGACAAAAATTGAACAGTATACAGTACAATAATAACGAACAAATAATAAAAATCAGGCGGGTGAACGGCAGAAATTTGTGCTCTAAATATTCTCTATAGCCCATTACCTTATAACTAAAAATTACATTATATATAAATAAGAAGTAAAGTTGAGTGTAACATAGCATAAAAATATTTTAAGAGGATAGGTTTAATTTTTGTCTATAACACATTTCAATCCTTTACTGAAGCAATTTGAACACCAGAGTAATATCTTTAAATATATACATACAAGTGTGTAATAGGTTTTAAGCAAGGGGGGGGGGCAAAGATCTTAATCTGGTGGCTTATGCAGGACACCCTGCATTTTCTTTCAGCATATTTCAGTGCAAATTGGGTGCTCTGGGGTGGAGCTCCACTTTTGCTATCCCACTGCGTCCCCCCCCCCCGCCCACCCGGGATGTAGCCCACCCCTGCACATCTCCCAGATATCTCTTGTAAAGAATATCCTTCTGGGTTCAGTTCAAAGTGGAAAAAAGATACTGGAAGCATGGGACTGCTTGAAAAGATGGATTAAGGCAGGACAGCAGGACCACATGGTTTGAGGTCCCCGGGAGAGGAAGAATCACATGCCTCTAGGATGTTGAAGAAGGAGAGAAAATGAGTTGCTGAGAGTCCCTGAGTTTTTAATATTCTCTGTTGGGCCCCACCTCAAAGTTTCCTGTTCCTGTGTAAGAAATTAACTCTGACTTGCGGTCAGACTTTCAGGTGGCGGGGGTCTTAACTAAATCTGTAGGTTTTTGTCTGTGTCCCAGGCTTGGTTGATGTAATCTCCCCAGGTGCCATGTAGTGAGTTTCTGTTCGGTAGATGGGTCTGCCTGAAGGGGTAGATCTTTGTTATGTAGAATATACTGGTCCAGACTATCAACAAAGGTGGAGGGGGGATGAGCGAGCTGGGCTATTCATTGACAAAGATGGAGGCCATTAAGAGAGAATCTTTTTTTCCCTGCCTAAACGCATGTTTCTCCATTTCTCAGCCAGGGTTGGTCTTCTTCGGGTCCCGTCGACTAAGCAATGCAGGTAGGCAGGGCCATGGGGAGGGCCTTCTCTGTGGCCGCCCCAGCTCTATGGAACCAACTCCACCCCCACCCCCATATCTGTACTGTTCTCACCCGTCTGGCTTTCCAAAACGCTACGAAGACCTGACCTTGCCAGCAGGCCTGGGAGCCATGAATTGTACATCTTTCATGGACAAATCGTATTGAATGGTATGTATGTGTTGACTGGATTGCTGAGTTGTGGGTTTTAACTGGGGTTATTGTTTTAATTTATATTTGACTTCTTTTTTATTGTTAATTGCCTTTTTATATTGTTGTAAACCGCCCTGAATCCTTCAGGGTTGGGCCATATAGAAGTTGAAATAATCCTAATAATCCTAATAATCTTAATCCTAATAATCCTAATCCTAATTAACAGTATAATAAATGGCAACAATTTACTCAATGGATGATATGATATGATAGGGCCGTGATGGAGAAACTATGGCATACATGCCACAAGTGGCATACAGCAGTGTTTCCCAACCTTGGCAACTTGAAGATATTTGGACTTCAACTCCCAAAATTCCCCAGCCAGCAAATGCTGGCTGGGGAATTCTGGGAGTTGAAGTCCAGATATCTTCAAGTTGCCAAGGTTGGGAAACACTGGCATACAGAACCAAATCAGTGGGCACGCGAGCTCAGGTCCAGCATGCATGCACATGCCGGCCAGCTAATTTTCAGGTTTTCTGGCTCCACTGGAAGTCGGGAAACAGGTTGTTTCCATCCTCTGGAGGGGTGGGGAAGGCCCATTTTTTTGCTGTTCCCAAGCTCCAGAACCTTTCTAGGAGCCTGGGGAAGGTGAAAATGGCCATCCCCATCCCCCCGGATGTCCTCCGGAGGCCAGAAATGGCCCATTTCAAGTTGTGAATGTAGCCATTTTTGGCCTCTGGTGGCCCTCTGGGGGAAATGGGGAAGGCAATTTTCGCCCAGATTTCCTCCCATTTGGACAATTGTATCGTATATCTGAAATTTTGGGCCCAAGCAGTAATTGACCCTTTAACCGTTTCTTTGACCAATTTATGTTGCAACAATAACTAGATACTTTGGGTGACATTTTTTCATCAGTACCAAATAATATTTTGACTAGGCTTGTCTTTAGTATATCTTGATTATAACCTGCATATGATTCTACCAATCTAGTCCTATATCAGGCTCATTAAGATCTTGTTTTATTTTAAGATTATCCTGGTCGTCGGATAAATTACTGTTTTATCATTTAGTGCATTGGGATAAATGACCACTTCCACTGGGGAGATCCATTTTGGGAGCTTTACACAGTGTTGTTTTTGTATCTTGGTCCAATTTTCCAACAGAGATCGTCTGATTTGATGATGGTGAAAGTACAATTGGGTGGTGTATTTCCCATTTGCCAAAAATGCATGCCAACCTATCTGAAGGTCATGACCTTCTATTGTTAAGATTCACTTATGTTTTAATTGTATCCAGTCTTTAATCCAGATTTGGTTAGCAGCTTGTTGACACATCTCCCAATCAGGTAATCCTCCCAATCCTCTTCTCCTGTTGTCCTGTAGGAGTTTTGCTTTAATTCTTACTTTTTTCTTTTTACGTATCATTCTATTTAACTTCTGATGGTGCTCTTTACTACCAAAATGGCAGTAAAATGTTGTGCAGGGGCAGAAACCTATTCTAGATTGTTCAGATAAGTCAAAAAACAGACATGGTAGAGTTAATAGGAATGCTGTTTATTGCAGTAATGATTTTTAGAAAAGAAATGGTGACACGAAATAGGCTCCTCTAAAAGCAGAGCCAAAAACTGTAGTAGAATGAAGAGCTGGAATAATCTTTGCAATTCTTCTCTGGACAAGGATTTGAGATCACCTACAAAGTGCTCCAAAAAATTGCCCTTTGCAAAGAGACAACAGAACAGCAGTCTCCAGTTGAGAGCTCTTAGGTAATCTAATCTTTACATGAAAGAATAACTATCTTTCACAAACTACTTTTGGACAAATTGCTTTGCTGCTAGATTGATAGAATTTGACCAACATATATTTGTGTCCTAAAATAAAACATCTGTGCTTCAATGAAAAGCCTCTATAATCTCACTATTGAGAGGAATAAGGATCATATTGGGTTATGAATGAGATCCATTCCTAAATCTGGCTTTAAGTCAAATTCATAGATAAGTTGGAACAGTTATTTAGCATCAGTTAGTCAAATGTTTGTCGTAGTATATACGGTAGTATATATTTTACTTTTCTGTGTGCATGAAACACTTTAAAAACACTCTAAATATACTAAAAGATCTTAAATATAATAAAACAGTATAGTAATAATTATATAGCATAATAATTATATATAACTGCATACTGTACTGTACTGAAGAGATAATATCTTTGTGTATGTGCATAAATATACAAAACTATAAAAGAAGCAGTTTTTAAAAGCTTTTTTTATAGGGAAGACAAGATCATGATTAAAGATTAACTTACTCTTCTTCCAATAATGCCCTAATACTGGAAGCAGTTGTGTGTGAGATAATATGCCGGTAATAATTGGATGATTCAGGGAAGATGATAGAGAGATGGCTACAGTTGAAATTGTACTTTTAGGAGAACTATTGTAATTGCTCATATATCAATCACTGAAGTTTGAGCAATAAGAATTAATATCATTGTAAGAGGCAAAGATCTTTCTGTGCTTTTTTCAAAACTGAGACCAAATTAGACCTTACCCAAAGCAAGTTTGGGTTCCAAAGGGAGTGGAACATTTCCATTCTCCAAAATGCAAGAGAGACAAAAGTAGCCTTTCTCACCCTAATGCAGATTCCTACAAACAAAATACTTCCGTAGCCAAACTCATCAGGCTTAGTGTTTGTGCAATTTGACATTATGCCCCCTTGTGATAAGAACAAGAACTGTATAGGTTACCAGACTATGTGATTCTACTTTTTTTGCCTGTTTTTCTGCAAAGAAAAGAACCTGGGTAAAATTTAAGTAGCCTTCAGTTCTTGACCACCATCAATTCTGTGTCATTGACAGCAAATGGATTTTTAAAAATTGGGAAGGTGCTTATGAGTTCCAACTGCCTGATTGATGAGCTTTGAAACAATTGCAGTCTCAAGAGTGTGCGTGTGTATGTGTGTATGGGTTTAAGACAATATGGTGGTTGTAATAATACAATTGAAACCCTTTCCTACATTTAATTCATGCTCAATGGAAAAATAAAATGTATGGCTTTGGTCACCTGATGATTGCAGCTACTATCTTGATTCTCCTATCAGAAGTCAACAAGCCAGCACAGCCTCCTCTTCCTGGTCTCTTCCCGGCCAGTGCGCCTCTTACCCCCCAGTGGTGTCTCCATGCTGCACTGTCCTCCGGCCGTCTTGGAGCAGCATGGCTCCTTTTTCTTCAGCATCCCAGCTGGAAGTCGCAGTGCAAGAGTCGCGGTTTGCTTGCAGTGGCAAGAGGATCCAGCAGAGGGCTGTCCAGACAGCAAATCCTGCCCCGTTGTCCCATGCACCTGAGCTGGCCAGGTGCATAGGACCACGAATGTGTGGCAGTGCCAGGGGCTGGAGGGTTGGGGCCACGCAAGAGTGCTCGGGCGGGGAGCGAAAGAAGCCCCAGCCCGCGCATCCTGGCTGGCAGTTCTGCTCCCCTTGTGGATTCTGGCATGTGCATGCGGACCTGATCTTCACTTGCACATGTGCACCAGAAACCGGAAGACCAGGTGGCTGGCACGCATGCATGTGCCGGAAACTGGAAGGTCATTTTCCCAGCATGCATATTCATGCCAGGTGGCTGCTCGTTTAGTTTCTGGCATGAATACCAGCTGGCTGGTGTGCCGGAACCCAGAAGAGTAATGGGCGATGGCTCTGCATGCCACTTCCAGCACACGTGCCATAGGTTTGCCATCACAGTTATAGAGTCTTCTGCTTGAACAGGGAATTCCACCAGAAAAATTCCAAGGTCTCTTTCAGCTGTATTCTGATTGCTTAATTGTTTAAATGGCAAACCTTTTTTTTGCTTGGGGGCCAAAATGGCACATGTGCCTGCGATAGCATGCATGTGCATGCCCACACCCATAATGCAGTGCCCTCCCCCCATGCACAACCACCCCTGCACTCTCCCCCACCGCAGATGCACGCAGACCTCACTGAAGCCTCCAGAGCCTATAGGTGGCCCCACACTCTCCTCACCTTCCGAAAGGCATTAAAAACACATTTATGCCAGCAGGATCTGTGAGCGAGAGTTTCGCTCCGGCCATTAGTATGAATGAGGGATGATTGATTGATTTTTTTAATATACTGGGTTTTATTTCATTTCTCTTCATGTTTTAACTGTATTGTATTTTTAAAAAAATCTTGCCTTTATTTTATCTTTGTAAGCCACCCTGAGTCCGCGAGGAAAAGGGTGGCCTATAAATCTAATAAATAAACAAACACATAAATGTGACCCAGGGGTGGGTTCTGGATCCTTTTGATGCCGCTTTGCTCAGGGCTGTGCTGGGCATGCATGCAAACAGCAGTCAAAAATTAGCGTCTGCGCATTCGCACAAGCAAAATCCAAGATGGCCCATTGAGACATCGACAGAATCGGCTCTGTGACATCACTGCTGAATTACTAACGGTTCTAAAGAACCGGTTAGAACCGGTAGAAACCCAACTCTGATGTGATCACTTTTTGCCACCTTCTGACAAGCAGAGTCAATGGGGAAGTCGGATTCACTCAACAACCATGTTAGTAACTTAACTGCAGTGATTCACTTCATAACTGTGGCAAGAAATGTCACAAAACGAGGCAAAGCTCACTTGTCTTACTTAGCAGCAGAACTTCTAGGCTAAACTGTGGTCGTAAATTGAAGAGTAACTGTATGGGAAAAAAAGACTAAATGGGGTCCTTGACATATGACCATGATGGAGCCTGCCCATTACAGTCATAAGTGATCATGGTTGCCGAATAGGCTGACTCCAATTTACAATATTTTTGCAGTGACTTTTAAATGAAGTTCATCACTGATGTTTCATTAAGAGACTGATTGTGCCAAAAACGGAAAGCGCTGGATTTCGGCAAAACTGACATAAAACACAACCACCTGACTGTGGGATACTACAAACAGACATAAATGCAGCCATGTTGCAAGTTCCCAAAATTAAGCTACATGGCCCCACAGAGGGACCAACCATTGGAATTTTGAATCCTAGTTGTAAGTAACCCTTGGAACATCTGCAGTAACTTTGAGTGGTCATTAAACAATCAGTTGTATGCTGAGGATTACCTGTAATTCAATTATTGACTAAGAGCGTATCGGGAGGAACCACTGTTACATATCAGAAGTAGATTTCAATGTCAACAACTTCCTTCAACATAACACTGGATGGCGGGAGTGATGATGGGAGGAGCCTGAGCCTCAGTGCTAAAAGATCCACTACAGTGTTTCCTCGATTTTCGCGGGGGATGCGTTCCGAGACTGCCCACGAAAGTCGAATTTCCGCGAAGTAGAGATGCGGAAGTAAATACACCATTTTTTGGCTATGGACAGTATCACAAGCCATCCCTTAACACTTTAAACCCCTAAATTACCATTTCCCATTCCCTTAACAACCATTTACTCACCATTATTACTGGTATTCACCATTGAATAAGAAGACACTTAGTAATCCTGATATTTATAAACATAATTATTTATTAACGATAATTATTTTTCCTGTTATTTATTTGCAAAAATGATTAGTTTGGCGATGATGTATGACATCATCGGGCGGGAAAAACCGTGATATAGAAAAAACCGCGAAGTATTTTTTAATTCATATTTTTTGAACAACCGTGGTATAGGCTATTCGCGAAGTTCGAACCAGCGAAAATCGAGGGAACAGTGTACTGTCCTAATTAACGTAGTCAAGAGCTTTCTGATGACCTCATTTCTGGAGCCCCCCAGTATGATCCGGTCCTTACATTTGGCACCTATAATTACACAATTGGGGAAATAAAAGTAAGCCATTCTTGCTTGCATTCATCTCAGGAGTCAACCCCCCCCCCCCAAAGTCTTATGACACATAGGGCTGAAAGCTTGTATTTTGGACCACTGTTGCATATAAGCAAAGTTCAGAGGTTTGCCTGGGATTGGCTGCCTGTTGGGTTTTCTGCGGCTGGTGATTCAAAATAGCGTAGGAGACTTCATCCGGATGTTCTTCAACATCAGAAGACTAGAAAGAAGAAGAAAAGCTTAGAACAAGGCATACTTCCCTTCCCTGTTGCAATACCAGCAGATGAGGTTATATAATGGTGGATGGGAATGAATTTGCAAGGGGAAGAGATCAGATAAAAGGAGGGGGAGCCTGCAGCTGAACAATGGGCGGAGAAAGAAGCTTAGAAAAGAGACATCCTAACTTCTCTGGTGGTAAAAAGAGACAGTGGGTGCTTTGTACTTTGAGATTTGCAAGGTTGATATCAGTCTCTCAAGTACTAAAACTCCCTCTGAAAGCACAAATCTCCTGCCATCTCTTTCTACCCCCTGAGGAATTAGGACATTTTGAACCAATTTTCTTTGTAAGATGCAGGTAGTGTCAATTTTTGATTTCTCTCCCATGTCTGCTGCCATTCATCTAACTCTATGCTACATTCAAAATTCTGTTCCCATTTTTCCATATTAACCTTTGTTTTTCCCTTTTCTGTCTTTTGGGCCAATAAATAACAATATAATTTCTGAAATGATTTTTCCTGTGTTCCTAATATCTTTTCCTTCTCAATTCCTGGTTCTTTCATTTCCTTGTTGTGTCTTGATTTAATCTGTAGGTATTCCCACCATTCTAATTTAATTCCTTCGTTCTCTAATTCTGTTCTTGTTTTAATATTCCCGTCATCCTTAATATGTAACTATTTTGCCCAGTGTCCTGAAATTTGGATGGACAAAGTTTCCAATGGTGAGAACCAATTTGGAATGCCCCTATATGCCTGTCTTTTTATTTTTAGTCAAACTTTCAACAGTGAGTTTCTGATAAAATGGTTTGTGAGATATCTATCTGTTTTAAATCTCTCTTCCCACAAAAAGGAATGCTATCCAGATTGTAAAACATGGCCCTCCAAATCTAATAACCTGGTATTATCTAATTAGATGCAATCTTTAATCCAAGGAATTAGGGCAGATAGCAATAGCAATAGCACTTAGACTTATATACCACTTTACAATCCTTTACAGCCCACTCTAAGTGGTTTATAGAGTCAGCATATTGCCCCCAACAGTCTGGATCCTCATTGGAAGGAAGGAAAGCTAAGCCAACCTTGACTTCTCCATATTCTTTCTAAGATCCTTCCTTTTCCTGTTGTTCAACTCCAGGCCACTCCCATTTTTACCTGATCAACTCTTGAACAGGATCTCTTTCCCTTTACTCCCAAGGTCATGCCCTCATACCACATATGTGGGAGACTCTCAAAATAAAACAATTTAACTCTGCAGACTTGCAAGATTTACATCAGTTCTCTGAGAAAAACCAAAGCTACGATTATTATTATTATTATTATTATTATTATTATTATTATTATTATTATTATTATTATTTTATTAGATTTGTATGCCGCCCATCTCCGAAGACTCGGGGCGGCTCACTACTTTTATTAAAAGATTACGATAACAGAATGGTGCTAGCAGTGAAGGGCCGCACTGAGCTTTCCCTACTGGATTGGTCCTGGAGGCTGGCGTGGGCACTTGCGCAGGCGGCAGCAGTGGCCGTGCGCACCACCGCATGAGAGTTTGCTTCCGTGCATGTGCAGAAGCAAAGAAATCAGAGAAAATTGCCAAAATCTCGCATGAGGATGTTCACACGCAAAGAAAGGCCGAAAATCGCCAAAATCTCACAGTGTGAGAGTCTTCATGTGAGATTTCAGCAATTTTGGCAATTTTTTGTATGTGGGAGCACAGGAGTGTGTGCGTACACACGGCAGGGCACACAGGTGCGCATGCATTGCCATTTCCGCTACCGGATTGGCGATCCCAGGGGGAAGCCCAATACTGTGTGTAAGTCTCATTTGAGATGCCCCCGCCATCTCCATGAAAGGTAGGGTCTAATCTGAGACATTTTATCGAATTAGTCTTCTACCTTGGATTCAAGTTTCATTTATCTAACGACTTAGTTGTGGTTGTTCCTATGGTTCCTTGAGGTTATTCCTATCAGTACGTACTTCCCATTACATGCCGTGATTCTTCAGATACTCATAATCTACTCTCTACTAGAGGTCGAGGTTTGTAAATAGAAAATCTTTGCCATTTCTTAGTTCATCAAACAGTTCTGGTTATTTGTTTGCTAAAATCTCAGATCACTTCTTTTGACTTTTCTTCCCAGGTATCACCAAAAGGACCAGATGCTCTCATTCTTCTTCTAATAGGATGAAAGCACTAGGTTTTACTTGCCTCTGTCATATATTTCTTGTAAATAAACTTTCTTTCAGTTAGAGTTTATAAAATTCCATCAATCAATTCCTAGGCAGTTCCTGTTCATATGCTTCTACACAGTGCTTTTATTTCCAACTTTGAAGAGACATAGAGTGCTCCCATTTATTTATTTATTTTATTTATTTATTTTGTCCAATACACAATGAGGGTTTTAGTGAGTATATATCAATATACACATAGTAAAATACATGATGAAGGTTATAGAGGAGATACTCATAGTAAAATATATCTAAGAAATAATAGAAAAGAAGATATAGGAATAGAATATATAGGAATAGAATATATAGAATATATAGAATATAGGAATAGAATATATATTTTTTACAGTCAAGTTTGGAGCGGTTAATATTAATGGAATGGAATGAAAACTTTTGGGCCTCTGGTTGCTCACTGGCACAGGACTGAAGCTACACAGAATCCCCTCTGCTCCCAGTTAAACAGTTTGTGTGGAGTAAGGAGAGTTAATTCAGCCTCCAACAAGAATGGTTAGTGTGCACACATGATTAAAACTATAGCAACAGGATTTACAACCCGCTACTGATGTCTATCCATTCACTCATTAAATTATGAATTTAATGTCACCAGTTTCATTATGTGGGGTGGTTTCTTAAATTCTGAATCACACATGTACAACAATTTTGTGTGCCATTCTTCAAGCCAAACTCCCTAAAGCAAGGCAAAAAGTAAATGGTTTTAATAGTTAAATATTGAATATTATCCCCCCCCTTTTTTTACAATGCTGGAATCTCTTTTATTGAGCTGGAGTCAGAGTGACCGTCTGGATCTGAGCGCTTATTGGCCAGATACTCTTCCTTAAGCCTATGCAGAGTTCACAGCAGCTATTTTCTCTTTGTGCCCTGATAGAGGAACATTTGTCAATGCCTAGGATTGAACTCTCAACCTTCTGAGTTAGAGGCAAGTGTCTTTATCGCTAGGCCATAGTGCTGCTCTGGTTGACTGTCATCAATTAATTAGAGTTCATAGCTTTACTCTCTGTGCAATAAAGTTCTCCTTAGATTAAATGAAAACTGACAATTCAGAGGTAACTTTGGAAGGATTTGCCTATTCTAACATCTGTATCTGATGAAATAATCTGGGCAAGGAAGGCAGAGTTATGAAAAAAATATCTTACCTTATTCATTGGTGGGTTATGTTCCTTGGTTTTGGAACCTGTGGATCAAAGACAGATATGAGTTTTTTTGCCTAATTTGAATTTGATTAAAATAAAGCACCTGATCGTTTCCAAAACATTCTACTCTTAAAATTTCCAAATGAATATGCCTCTATCAGTTGATTATACCAGAAAAGTTTTATGCCAGGGTGGACCCTCAACCATTGTTAAATTTCATGAGGATCTAGGCCTTTGGCATCATCACATTTGTCCTCTTTGATTTTTATTTTTATCTTTTACTGATTTTATTCTAATTCCTTTGATTGTTGTTCTGAACCATTCAGAGTTGCCGACAGTTGGATGACATACAATTTTAATTTTTTTTAAAAATATTCATTGCTTAAAACTTCCTTTGGTTTTTAAAATATAGCTGCTAAAAATTTCATATTATTCCAGTTTGAAAAGCTGATATATCTGAAGGACTTTTCATATGAAACCTGCAGTTAAGACAAATTCTATACATTTCCACTTTGCATTCCAAATTTGCAATTTCCTTTCTGGTTAGATTTGCTTGTGACACTTCGTTAATATTAGACATGAAATTATGTCTGTGTTTATTCAAAAGATTAAAATTTTATCTTGTACTGCTGATTTATTGCTTAATTTTCTTAATTTTGCATTTCTCTTTGGTCATATGGCTTCCTTTGCTTTCCAGTGTTTGGTGTAATCCATTTTAAACCATTTTAAAAACTTGTTCATATATTGAATTGTAATACCTATAATGCATTTCTTTGATTATATATATTTTTTAAGTCAGCCTATGTTCAATTTGTTTTTTTACTTAATTCAAGGATTATATCAGGGAGATATACAAGCTTTCCCCCCTTGGATTATAAAAAATCCTACCTGAGCAAAGTTTTTTCGATTTTATCAACTATTGCTAGCAAGCTTCAAGCTTCTTTTTAAAATCACAAGGTCTAAAATGTGCTTTGCTTCTCTGTCTGATACTATTAGCTATAACTGTTTAGGGAGAAGCTTTTTTTATACTTTTTGTAAAAATGAAGACAATGCAGTCATCATGTGAGGTTTATAGCTCATGGTTGATTATTGTTCATCCATTTCTCTTTAATAACCATGTTTATTACAAGATCAACTCCACTTACGCTTTCTCTTTTTCCTGTACAGTATCACAGCCAGCAGCAACAGGAAAATCAGGAAAATGCTCACCCCAATGCCTGCCCATAAGTATACTGTAAAGCCAAAATACTTGCGTTATAATGCTGCTCTTCTAGATGCCCATCTCTTCTAACTAGACCATATAAACCATTTGCCAGATCAATTCTCGAATACAGCTCATCTATCTGGCACCCACAGTACATATCAGACATTAATACAATTGAGAATGTCCAGAGATATTTCACGAGACGAGCACTACATTCCTCTGCTCGCAACAGAATATCTTATGTCACCAGACTTGAAATGTTGGGCCTAGAAAATTCAACCTGACTTAAAGAGCCAGGGTGGTGCAGCAGGTAGAGTGCTGTACTGCAGGCCACTGAAGTTGACTGTAGATTAGTGATGGGCGAATCGAACTTGCACAATTCAGGTCCGTACCGAATTTTGCGGTGTTCGGTATGCCGAACACGAACCTGAAATTTTTTGAAACTTCAGGCAAAGTTCGGGGTCGTGTTCGGCGTTCGGAGCTTTGACGTCACCGGCAGGTTGCTAAGGACGCCAAGGTGATCACTTCCTGGTTTCCATGGAATCCAGGAAGTGATCACCTTGGCATCCTTAGCAACCTGCCGGTGACGTCAACCTGCCCCCGGAATCTCTTCATGGGAGGGATTCCCCAGCTCCTTCAAAGGGAGGTCTTCATGTAAAAATAAACATTGTTATTTTTACGAAAAAGGGCAGTCCTTTCACGTAAAAATAAACATGTGCATAAGCACACTAGCATGCCTACCATCCCTGCCCTATAGTCCCCATGTAATTAATAAAATATCATGCACTGAAAACCATGCTTGTACTTTTATATGTCTACATTAATGTTTATACTTTGCATGTATTCATATACACACTTGACAAAATAATATACCGGTATGTATCCCAGCGGCTGGTTAGGTCCCACAGAATTGGCCTTCTCCAGGTCCCGTCAGCTAGGCAATGCTGCTTGGTGGGGCCTAGGGGAGGGACCTTCTCTGTGGCAGTCCCAGCCTTCTGGAATCAAGTCCCTCCAGGGATTCGTAACCCCCCCTCTCCTGGCCTTCCTCAAGGCTTTAAAAACTCACCTTTGCCGGCAGGCTTGGGGCCGTTGAGTGTTACACCTAGCTCTGGCCATTGGCTGGAATGTATATGGGGTGAATGTGGATGGCTGTTTTTAATGTACTGGGAGTTTGGATCTAATCTTAAATTTAGATTTCTTATATATTGTATTGTATTTATTTTGTTGTGAGCCACCCTGAGTCTGTGGAGAAGGGCGGCATAGAAATCGAATGAATAAATGAACGAACAAACAAATAAATAATAAAATAAATAATAAAATAAATAAATAAATAAAATATTTTTAATAAATATATAAATCTCAACACTAAGATTTCCTAGAAATTCCTCTTCCCTTTTCTAGAGATGAAACAGTTTGAAACTGGCACCCTTTCAATGTAAAATATGTGCCCTAAAATAGACTTATGATCTTTTCACACCTTCTGCTGATAGTGGGCAAGAAAAGCAACTATGATTCTCAAATCAGTAAATTTGCTTCTCCCTTTCCTCACATTGCTTCTTCTCCATAGCTTCTAGTTCCCAATGCTTCCCCCTTTTTTACACACATATACGCACACACGTAAATTCCCTGCATCATCATTTTACATCATGAGGTAGACCTAGACTTAAGCAACCACATGAGTCAAATCAGTTGAATAGTTCTTTCCATATCCCTTTCGTCACATAAACACTAAAAATATTTAAGGATGGTTTTCTGGGAAGCTTTGCACCCACTGCTAGTCCTCTATCTTACTTAATTCACGGAGTTAAATATATCCTTTCTTTTCTCTTCCTTTTTTTATATTTACCTTTCTGAAAGAAAAAGAAAAAAGGATTTTCACCAAACTGTCTCAACTTGTCTTGCAGGGACAAATCTTTTTGCTTTAGGCAGAATTGCTTAACCCAAAGCCCCTTAGATATACTAGGTATCACCCAGAGTCCTTAGGGAGTAGGGCAGCATACAAATTGAACTAAATAAATAAAACGTCTCCCCTTAAAATTCAGGTAACATGTTTGGAAGTTAATAAGTTAGATAATGTTGAATGAAGGAATGTTGCTTTTTTCAATTTTTTATGCCCATATTTCATTTTCCACCACCTTTATTTCAAATGCTCTCTCTGAGTTTCTATATCAGATCCAAAAAACAATCACTATTATATAACCTGACTTTTTCACAATGTTTATCACATGCAATAATCAATTTTGTAAAATTAAAACAAATAATTCTTCTTGTTAGCTGTTCCCTTTTTTACAGATTTGCGAAACAAGGCACTATGTCCTGGTTTGACCTTATAAGCAAAAGTAAATATGACATGTCCTTATTAATGGATAAATTAGGGGAGGAAACGATGCTATTTCGATGCAGCTGAAATAAACTTTTGAGAATTGTTTCTCACAGACGCACCAGCTGTGGGTTCTACATGGTGATTCAGCAACGTCTGCCCCTGGCAGAGATTATTTTGATAGATAAACCCTCTTGGGTAGTAAAATAGGAAAGGTTTTAAAATGGAGGGAAGATGAGAAAATCCTTTATTTTAAGCGTTTTTAAATAAAGTAACCGAGACAAAGAAAGTTAACTGAAGACAAAGAGAATTTATACACAATTTTCTAAAGGTAAATTTGAAGATGCCTTGAAGGACATGTCCTCATGAAATAGATTTTCTCTCTCCCATCCATAGCTAATGATGCTTTAGATTTACCTAATGCAGTGTTCACCTTGCTACAATGCCACTTTTGTAGTAACTGTAGTGACGTTGAAGAAGCAAGGACTGAGATCTTCTGAGCTCCTAAGGGTCATTTTTGGCTGCTATGAGCACTTCCCTGTTTTTTCCAATTAGTTCTGATTTCTCTCTATGCCTATTTTAGGTTTTTGAGAGCAAACATGATCAGGCACTGGTGTTTTTGCTGTAGAATGCTTGATCTGTGCTTTGCAATATGCTAATCAGGCGTTACACAGACTCTTTCTGTACTGTAGCTCCTTATTTGCACAGTGCTAGCAGTCTCACATATTAGACACAACAACAACAAAATCCCATGGGTGACAGTTTGTGGGGTAGAGTGTTACTGGTGAAGCAATAAGTCCATCCATAAGTGTTAGTCAGCTGTTTTTAGACAGAGCAAGTCAGCAAGAAAGTGACCTTGAGAGACAGGAGGAAAAAATGGCATTTAAAAGATGTCTCAACCCACAGAAGAGGGTAGGAGCATAGGGAAACACTTCAAAAGGGACCTTCCCCAGTTTTCCAGAGAGAAAAAGGAAAGGAGGAAAAAATACTTTACAATATTCTGTTAATAATAAAGGGAGAGCCAGCATTCCTGTTTGTGTTTCTTCTCTGGACTGCCTCACAGGGATTACATAAATCGTGACAATATTTCTCCCCTCAGAAATCCTAAACAATAAGTAAGCTAAAATCTAATCAGATAAAATTCAGATAAACTTTGACTTGCAATTATTTGTTTAGTAACTATTCGGAGTTGCTATGGGGCTGGAAAAAGTCCGGTTCTCACAATAGTTTTTGCACTTATAATTGCCATACCACCCTCATGTGATCATAGCCAATCATAGTCTGATCTGACTTACGACCACAATGCCTTAACAATAGAAATTCCCGTCCCAATTGTAGTTGTAAGTTGAGGACTACCTGTAAATCTAGGAAATGGAAAATCAGAGAGCATGAAGAAGTGCAACAACACATGCAAAGATAAAGAGGAAAACAAGACAAATCAGATTGTTCAGCTATGAAAAGAGAAGTACAAAGTAGAACTTTTCAAATCTCATGAAGCAATATTGCGCAGAAGGAAATCAAAACTTGTATAAGACATAGAATAATGAAGCTAAGTTACAGTAAGATGAAGTTTGAGGGACAGTTACTAAGAACTTCCTAACAATAAGAGCACTTCAGCAGTGAAATCAGTGATGTGCTGGGATCTCCTTCATTGATATAAGTTAAGACAGTCATCTCCCTGGGATAATTTAATTTGAATTCCTGTAGAAAAAGAAAAAAATGATGTTGCACCATTACAATTGATGCCCAGTCCATGTGTGTGTGTATTGTGAATGTATAGAAAGGAGTAGGGCTTTGATAGCATTATTGTATCACTCTCTTTCCTGTTTTGGTCAATAGCAAATTGCAACAGAAAGGATTTTTGTTACATGCAACAGAAAGGAACATTGTAACAAGCCGAACTATGCCTTTCAAAAGCCTTTTCTTTGTTTCCTGCTTACTAAACCTTCTTACCTCCCTTATTATATACTACCCCCCTTTCATAGTTAATAAAATGCCGGAATTCCTCCTCCTATTAAACACTGACACCTTCAATATTATTTTTGTGAACCTGGCTAAACACATCCCTCCCTGACTCTATCATCACAGCAAGAAACTACCTTGTCTTCCAGTCTGACTGTACAACCTACAGAGGAGGTGGAGTAGCTATATTCTACAAAAGATACTAAACCTAAAAAATATCCAAGTTACACATGACCACACTCTTCCTGAAACCATCATCTGTGATCTGTCCTTAAATACCATACTTTGCTATCTACCTTGTTACAGAGCCCCAGACCACAACATCACATATGCAAATACATTACTTTACTGCTAATGTGGGCAGCCTCTTGCCAATACCCCCTTATCTTTCTTGGATACCCCAATCTATCTCTCATTAACTGGACCCTAAATGAATGCATGACTGAACTCATCCATACAACCCTATACAATGCTATTATCAATCTAGGACTCAACCAACTAGTAACGAACAATACTAGACTCAACAACTACCATATTCTGCAACATGTTCTGCAACATATTCTGCAACAACAAAAGTGCAATTTATGGGCTATAAATAAAAGAATCCTTTTTCAACTTTGACCACTGCATGATAGACTTCAGCAATAATCTACATCATTGCAAGAATCACCTTAATAATGGGACACCCAAGTTCAATTTTTAAAAAGCCAACTATGAACTCATAGATATCAACCCCTCAACTCTTGACTGGTAAACTTGATTCTCTGGCTGTAACATTGTGATGACCTCTATAACATCTTGCTTGAGGTCAAAAGAACTGTCAGACTACATGTACCACTAATAATCTCGATAACTAAGAAAAACAAACTACCCATATCAATAAGGAAGCTACAATCCAAAAAAATTCCCTCTGGTAAAAAAACAAAGCAGCTAACTTCAACAACTACTACAAAAATATATGCCATCAAATAAAGATGGAATGCTCCAACTATCACAGCAAAGAAGACGGAAACCTTCTGCACACAAAACCAACTGCGTCTTTTACAACTTCGTAAATAACAACCTCAAGGACTCGAGACCCCTCCCACCACTAAAAGGACCCCAAAACAAAGAATGTTACAATAAAACAGTCAAAGCTAACTTCTTCAACACATTCTTTGGCTCAGTCTTTGTAAACAATAGATACAATTTATCTGTAAAGTCTTCAACTCAGTGGTTCATGATAAACTACAGTGATCCCTCGAGTTTCGCGATCTCGATTATTGCGAAACGCTATATCGCGAGTTTTCAACCTGGAAGTAAACTCCACCATCTGCGCATGCGTGCCCTTCCACGCATGCGTAGATGGTGGAGTTTCCCCGCCGGGCAGAGGCTTCCCTGGGTCTTCCCCCTCTTGCCCCGGTAAGACAGCGGCGGCGCGAGCAACGGCGTGGGCGGGCGGGCGGCACGCGCGCGGGAAACCCCACCTCCGCCTCCCAGCTGGGAAGCGGAGCCGACAACAGCGTGGGTGGGCGGGCGACTCGCGCGAGCCTGGGGACACCCTTGCTCTGCTTCCCAGCGCGCGCGCGTTGCTGGGGAAAGCGCGCGCGCTTGGGGACACCTCACCTCCGCCTCCCAGCTGGGAAGCGGAGCCGGCAACAGCGTGGGTGGGCGGGCGACTCGCGCGAGCCTGGGGACACCCTAGCTCTGCGCGCGTTGCTGGGGAAAGCCCGTGCGCGCGGGAAACCGCACCTCCGCCTCCCAGCTGGGAAGCGGAGCCGGCAACAGCGTGGGCGGGCGGGCAGCGGCGCGCGAGCCTGGGGACACCCTAGCTCTGCGCGCGTTGCTGGGGAAAGCCCGTGCGCGCGGATAACCTCACCTCCGCCTCCCAGCTGGGAAGCGGAGCCGGCAACAGCGTGGGCGGGCGGGCAGCGGCGCGCGAGCCTGGGGACACCCTAGCTCTGCGCGCGTTGCTGGGGAAAGCCCGTGCGCGCGGGAAACCTCACCTCCGCCTCCCAGCTGGGAAGCGGAGCCGGCAACAGCGTGGGCGGGCGGGCAGCGGCGCGCGAGCCTGGGGACACCCTAGCTCTGCGCGCGTTGCTGGGGAAAGCCCGTGCGCGCGGGAAACCTCACCTCCGCCTCCCAGCTGGGAAGCGGAGCCGGCAACAGCGTGGGCGGGCGGGCAGCGCGCGCGAGCCTGGGCGCGAGCAACGGGGTGGGCGGGCGAAGGGCGGGCGGCAGTGGAAGCAAAAACACCATCTGCGCACGCGCAGATGGTGTTTTTACTTCCGCACCGCTACTTCGCTAAAAATCGATCATCGCGTGGGTTCCTGGAACGGAACCCTCGCGATGATCGAGGGTTCACTGTACTTCGGAAACTGAAATCCCACGGCATCTCTGGACCGTACATGATTGGATAACTGTGTTCCTGTTAAACAGACAACAAGTGGTCAAAATAGGGAACACCCTATCTAATCCCATTCCTGTTAACAGCAGTGTACCCCAAGGCAGTATACTAGGATCAACACTCTTTATACTCTGTATAAATGAACTTTGTGATCACATTACAAGTGATTGTGTTCTCTTTGCCGATGATGTAAAGCTCTTCAACACCACTGACAACACTGCTACCCTCCAAAAAGACCTTGACTATGCGTCAGAATGGATAAACATCTGGCAACTTCAAATCTCAACCAATAAATGCTTTGTCCTGCACATTGGCAAATACAAGCTGAATAAACAAAACCTTGTAGATGACCCTCACTCTGTCAAAGATCTTGGAATATTCACATCAAATGACCTAAGTGCAACTGCAGTGCAACTTACCACTGCAACAATATTGCCAAAAAGGCTTTAAGAGTTGTTAACCTAATCTTACATAGCTATTTCTCTGGTAATATCACACTATTAACCAGATCACACAAAACACTTGCCAGACCAATCCTTGAATACAGCTAATCTGTCTGGAATCCACACCGCATATCAGACATAAATACATTAGAAAGATACCAGAGATACTTCACTAGAAGAGCCCTCCACTCCTCTACTCGCAAAAAATACCTTATACAACCAGACTTGAAATCCTGGGCTTAGGAAGCTTAGAACTACATTGACTTTAGCACGACCTAAACATAATTCATATCATTATCTGCTACAAGGGCCTACCTGCCAACAACTACTTCAGCTTCAACCACAACACTACACAAGCACACAACAGATACAAACTCAAAATGAACCACCCCAAACCTGACTGTAGAAAATATGACTTTAGCAACAGAGTGGTTAATGCCTGGAACTCACTACCTAACTCTGTGGTTTTGTCACAGAACCTACAAAACATTATTATTATTATTATTATTATTATTATTATTATTATTATTATTATTATTATTATTATTAATAATAATAATAATAATAATAATAATAATTTATTAAATTTGTATGCCGCCCCTCTCTGTGGACTCAGAGCAGCTCACAACAAAATAACACAGTATAACAAATCTAATATGAAAAAAACATTTAAAATCCAAATATTAAAACCATGCAACACAATCATTCCATGCATAAACTATGTATGCCACCATTGACCTTACCTCATTTCTAAGAGGTGCTTAAGCGCACCAGAATGCTTATCGTCCCTGTCCAATTGTTCCCTCTTATCAGTACCCGTCTTATGCATGAAAACAAAATATATATTTGTATATTACAAATATGTATGTGACAAATAAATAAAATAAAAATAAAATAAAATAAAAAGTCCCTGCAAACAGCCCTGATTTCAGCCCAGGGCAAGTGCTTGGTCTCCACAGCCCCAGTGAAAATTTTCAACTGTGGAATTTTGTGAATCAGAATTCAGTTCAAATCATAGTCATAAGAATTATTTGCAAAGATTAAGAGAATGCTAATGTGAAAGGGACAATTTGGAGACGGATATGAAAAATTATCATTGAAAGTGTTGAAAATCCTTGTAATACATTTAAGGAATAAAAACATAGGTTAAATATACAGTAGAATAGAGTAAGAAGAAATAAAATTCCATCCACCATTAAATCTGCAAAAAGATCTATAACCTCAGATGTCTTTATCCGTTTTCCATTTCCATCCTATTCTCTGTAAGATCTTGATACATTGGAAAGTAACCACAAAAAATTGCCTTGGGGCCAACGAGGCTCTGTGTCCTACAATTTTAGCAATGCAGCCAAACAAAGCAATATTCCTTAACAACGTGTTGAATTTCAAGAATTTTTTTGAACTTCTATGTAGGTCCAAGAAACACAATAACAAAAAAAAATGAGAGACTGAAAATCAATATTTTGCTTGTTCCCACAGGAACAATCAAAGATAAATTGTAAGGGGGCCAAATGGGTATTTTTCCAATCTTCTACTTGGGAAGTAGGCATCTTTTTACTAGAGAAACCATTATGGTGGGTATTTTGAGAAGCTCTCAAAGCAGCCATCATGGTGATTGGCCAAAGCATACTTCTGCTTTTCCAGATATGCTCACTTAACTCACAAAGCTGATCACTCCTGCCGTCTTTGTGATCTGAGCAATTTTATCTCTATTGCTATCCTCACAGCAGCCTAGAAGATATTTATCAGTCTCCCCTCTTCCATAAAGCTGTAGTTCAAGATCTGTGTCCTTAGTCTCAAGGATAATTAACCAAAGTTAAACCTAACTATGTTTTGTATGTTGCAGTTGCTAAGTTCAGGGGTAATTCAATGGAGCCTGGAGAAAGACCGTCCTCATTCTTATTCATGAAGGTGAAAAATCAGACCATTTCTTAGCCCCTGGGACTCTATGGGGAGATTCCCACCTGATCCAACGAACCCATCGAATATTGGCTTCTTAGTGGGATTCATCATCTCAGGATCTAAAAACAAGCAGGATTCAGAGAAAGGAATTCATTTAGTCCTTTGGATTTCAACAATATTTCTTTTAAAATATATATATATATATATTATTAATTTTCAAAAACAAACATAACAGACATAACATACAACATTTAGTGGAGCTACAGTCGCTCCGCTCAAAGTGGAAGTCATCATCATCATAATAAAAGAAAAACATCATCTATAAAATGTATGAAGATATATAAAATGAAAATATCAGTTTTAACATAGTAAATCTAAACCTATATAAAAGTTTATAAAGATATATATTAAAAAAAAATAAGAGAAGAAGAATGTATGTTTATATTAGTAAATAATTACCATCTAGTACAATTTTACTACTAAATTCAAATATTCAAAGTAATATAACAACACACTTATCCCTTTTTCCTTGTTTCCCACCAAGTATATACCTTCTGCCAAATATCATAAAATTTTGATTCTTCTTGGTTGTTTAACCGTCGAGCTCAGCACAATCTAAAACTTTCTTAAGAATATCTGTTTCTTTTGGAATCTCAGTATCTTTCCATTTTTGCGCAAAAGCTATCCTAGCTGCTACTAATATGTGAACCATTAAATAATATATATCTTTGTTGTATTTATTATTTGATATACCTAGTAAAAAGAATTCTGGTGTTTTCTTAATTTCTTGTTGTGTTATTTCTCTCAACCATTTTTCTATTAAGTTCCAATATTGTTTTGCTTTTGGGCACGTCCACCAAGTGTGGTAGTAGGTACCTATTTCTGTTTTACATTTCCAACTGTTAGGTGAATTAGTTTGAAACGTTTTTGAAATTCTACTTGGTGGTAGGTGCCATCTATAAACCATCTTAATCTGATTTTCTTTAAAAGAAGTTGACTTTATTATTTTCCAGTTATATGTCCATACCTTTTCCCAAGTATTTAAATCTATCTATTTAAATTTCTACAACAACTGATCATATTGTCCTTTAATATCCATTCTATATTTTTACAATTAATTAAAAAATTGTATGTTTTTCCAATCAATTTTCTTTGATTTGTTGTTAATAATTTACCTAAAAGATTGTTATCCTTTATAAGTATATATGTTGTTTTATCTTTATAAAACCTTGATTTAATTTGTGTACATTGCCACCAGTCTATAACAACACCTGTCTCCAACAGGTCTTGATTTGTTTTTAAATTCCACTGATTATCTACTAAGTCTTTATATTTCCAAATCTTGCCTTCTTGGGGGACTTGGGGGACTTGGGGGACTTATAGCCTCAATCGGAGATATCCATTCGGGCATGACTAAGAAATAATATTTCTTTATGTCGTTCCAAACGTCTAAAAGTGCCTTTCTGATAATATGTCTCTTAAAGTAAGAATGTGTTTTGTATTTTTCATACCATATAAAGGCATGCCATCCCAGCATTAAGTCGTATCCTTCTAAATTCAATAATCTTCTATTTTGTAGAAGTCAAAGTTGCAGCTTGGTAATATAACTTCCAATTTGGGCAGGCAAAGCCTCCTCTTTCTTTTATATCCTCTAATGTGCATTGCTTTATTCTAGGTTTTTTGTCTTGCCATATAATTTTTTTTGTTATTCTAGTTAATTCTTTAAAGAAATCTTTTCCTGGGTTTATCGGAATTACTTGGAATAAAAACAAAACTTTGGGCAAGATATTCATCAAAATTGTGGAAATCCTGCCCAACAGTGACAATTGCAAATTATTCCAGATCGCTAAATCATTTTTAATTTGCTTTAAAAGTTTAGTATAATTATCTTCTTTTAATGTCATAGACTTTGCTGATATCCAGATACCTAAGTACTTTACTTTTTTGGTTATTTTCATGTTTGATTTCATTTCTAGTTGTTTTGTCTGAAAATCTGTCATGTTTTTAGTTAATATTTGTGTCTTATTTTTGTTAATTTTTAGGCTGGCCATTCTTCCATATTCTTATAGTAGGTCTATTAACTTTAAAATGGAATTTATTGGGTCCTCTAATATAAAAACAACATCGTCCGCAAAGGCCTGTAATTTATATATTTCTTTCTTAATTTGTAAACCTTTTATGTTTTTATCTTTCCTTACCTTTATCAATAAAGCTTCTAATGTTAAGATAAATAATAGTGGAGAAATAGGGCAGCCTTGTCTAATTCCTTTTTGTATCGTGAACTTTTCTGTTTGATCATTATTAAGAATAATTTTAGCTGTTTGAGCGGAGTATATAGCATCGATTATATTGAAAAATTTAGTTCCAAAATTCATTTTATTAAGTTATAGTTTCATAAAGGACCAATCAACATTATCAAATGCTTTTTTTGCATCTAAAAATATTAATGCCATTTGTTTTCCTGGATGTTGTTCATATGGGGGAACTAAAGCATTTCCCCCTTGCCCATGTTGCTTTGCCATTTGATTGATTGACTGTGTGCCTGTTTTTATATATTTTGGGAATGTTTTATGAATTTATTAATTTTAAATTGTAATTAGATTGGTGGGTATTGGATTTGTTATTATGCACTGTTTTTATTATTGTTGTGAGCTGCCCCGAGTTTGCAGAGAGGGGCGGCATATAAATCCAATAAATCTAATCTAATCTAAAATCTATAATATTCTAATGTATCTATAATTGTCCTCATATTATTTTTAATCTGCCTATCTGGTAGAAATCCATTTTGATCTTCATGTATTATTCCAGTTATAATATTTTTTAATCTGTAAGCATATATTGAAACAAAGATTTTATAATCCACGTTCAATAGTGAAATTGGTCTATAGTTTTGAATTTTTTCTTTTTCAGTATCAGGTTTGTGTATTAAAGTTATTAGGGCTTCTGACCACGTTTTAGGGATTTTACCGTCTAGAATTATATTATTAAATATCTCTAACATGTTTATTATAAGTATGTTACTATTTCGTTTGTAAATTTCCGTGGGAATAGCATCAAGACCAGTTGCCTTGTTGTTTTTTTGACTTTTAACTGCTTGCTGTAGTTCGGTCATAGTGAACGGGGCATTTAGTTTCTGTTGTTGATCTTCTGTTAAAATAGGTAAATCTATTGAGCTTAAAAAATCATTTATATCTTCTTTTTGGTATGAATTTTTTATAAAATTCTAACGCTATGTCCTTCTTTTCTCGATTCTGTGTTTGAGTAAACCTTTACTGTCTTCTAATTTTTTTTTATTATTCTTGCCTCTTTTTGGTTTCTTAATTTAAATGCTAACCAGTGCCCTGGTTTGTTAGCATGTTCAAAATATTCCTGTTTGGCCTGTTTAATTTTTTTCTGCTAGCTGTTCTTGTTCTATTAAATTTATTTTGTGTTTAACTAACTCCCTTTTCTTTTTATTCACATCTTCGCCTTGGCTACTTTGTGATGGTACTTCTAAGCCTTTTAATTCTGCCTCCAATTTTTGAAGTTGGTATTTTTTCTTTTTATTCTTTTTTTGCTGTGTAGGATATTGTTAAACCACGTATATATGCTTTAACTGTATCCCATAAATTTTGTGGTGAGGTGTCTATATTATTATTTAAATTTAAAAAAAAATCCAATTCTTTTTCTATCCAATCTTTATATTGAGGATCTCGCAGAATATTTCTATTCATTCTCCAATATTTTGTTTTTTTAATTTCCCTTCCAAGTAATTGTCAATGGGTTGTGGTCTGCCCAATTATTTGTTTCAATTTCAATGTTGGAAACATATTCGGAAATCTGAATTGTGGATTTCAACAATATTTCTTGTGAAATCTCTGAACAAATACCAAAGTGCACATTTGTAATACAACTTCATTTATTGGCAAAGAAAAGAGAACCCCCCCAACCCCCCCCCCCAATGAGGGTGGAAGCCCAGCACTACTCCTCTCTGCAAAACCTATCAAACCCCCCTCCAATGAACAGCAACAGCGAGTTAACCTAACGCACCACCAGCTGTTTTCCAACAAGAGAGGCTCTTTCTACTCTTTCTGCACACTGCCACTCCATGGGAATCGACCTCAAGCTGGTGGGATGATCAACTCCAGAGGACAAGCAGAGTCCACCACTCAAGGTTCTTCAGGTCCTGCCTTGACCAAGTCCCGTCTCGTCTCCTCTCTCTGCATAAAAGAATGCTCCCATTGCTAATGCTCCCGCTTCTTCCATGTTTCCCTGGGAGCATTTCCTGATCTTTGGCAAAACACTTGCAGCAGTTGCTGTCAAGTAATAACTTTAAAATATTATCATGCGAATCTTATACTTAACCCTGCCAGTCACAATGTGCACTCACTATTGCAGCAATATCCTTCAGTATTTCCAGTTGCTATAAACTGGTGTTGGGACAACTCAAAAGTGCAGATAAGCTTCTGGTCAATATTGCAATATGTGTCTATTCACCCTTCTGTCTCTCTATTTCTTCTCAGTCTTCTGAATATTAATTTTATTTCTATAACCTACTAAAACAAGAATGATCAATCTCTCTGTCAGCCTTTATGTCAATCTTTCTCTTTCCATGTCTCCCCTGAAACATTCAATGCTCCCAAGACAGATACTTGTCTACCAAGGGCATCCAACTAGCCCAATGTTTTATGATTACCAATCTGTATACCACCTATCTGAAATAGTGTAGGGTTTCCTGCCTAAGCAGGGGATTGGATTAGAAGACCTCCTAGGTCCCTTCCAACTCTGTTGTTGTTTTTATTTCCATTATTAAAAGCTCTGCCCTAGCTGGAGATTTTCCAGAAATTCAGTCCATCTCAGATGGGCAAATGAAGAAAAGGAAATATGCTGTTTTAGTGACTTACCTTTCAAAGGCAACTCCAGTGGCTCACTTGGCAATGACCAAACAAAGGGGCTGTCCTCAAGGTGATACCGGCAAGTATAAGTTTCCACCTCTTTCAATCGCGTTGAGTGGCGAAAAAATCCCATTCCATTTTGCCCTGGCACTGCAGCCTTGTAATCTATCTGCTGCCTTGAGTCTATAAGAGCAAATGTCAGACTAGGTTGTGTCCCCTCACACCATATGAGGAAGTATGGATGCTCATTTCTATTTAAAACTTTGATAGAAGGCTTGGACAGGCTGTGATCTAGAAGGGAGAAAGATTCAATGAAACCCCAGAGATCCTCATAGACAAATACAGTGATACCTTGTCTTACATACTTAATTGGTTCCGGGATGAGGTTCTTAAGGTGAAAAGTTTGTAAGACGAAACAATGTTTCCCATAGGAATCAATGGAAAAGCGATTAATGCGTGCAAGCCCAAAATTCACCCCTTTTGCCAGCTGAAGTGCCCGTTTTTGTGCTGCTGGGATTACCCTGAGGTTCCCCTCCATAACAAACCCCACCTCTGGACGTCTGTGTTTTTGTGATGCTGCAGGAGAATCCCAGCAGGGGAATCCCAGCATCGCAAAAACGAGCGCTTCGCTGACAACGGAAGTCCGGAGGTGGGGTTTCCCAGTGAAAGGAGAATCAGTGAAATCGCAGCATCGCAAAAACACCAAAGTCCTTGAAACCCACCTCCGGACCTCTGTGTTTTTGCGATGCTGCGATTTCACTGAGGCTTCCCTCCCTGGGAAACCCCACCTCCGAACTTCCATTGCCAGCGAAGCACCCATTTTTGCACTGCTGGGATTTCCCTGCAGCATCACAAAAACACAGAAGCCCAGAGGTGGGGTTTCCCATGGAGGGGAGCCTCAGGGGAATCCCAGCAGTGCAAAAATGGGTGCTTCGCTGGCAATGGAAGTCCGGAGGTGGGGCATGCCAGCAGCGGCAGTGGGTTTGTAAGGTGTAAATAGTTTGTAAGAAGAGGCAAAAAAATCTTAAATCCTGGGTTTGTATCTCGAAAAGTTTGTATGACGAGGCGTTTGTAAGACGAGATATCACTGTATCTCCTCCTTCATTCAGTCATAAATAACATCTTTCCCTTTTCAGTTTTGTGGCAAGAAAAGGATCCTCTTCTCCATTCTCAGGGGCAGCATACAAATCTAATAAATTATTATTATTATTATTATTATTATTATTATTATTATTATTATTATTCCCCTGAAAAAAAATTGATGAGAAAGCCTATGTATTTCTTCTCCACTCTACTGTTTTATCCAAGGGCCAAGCATCCAAATCTCCCTTAACCTAAATTTGTGTCTTCAAAGTGATATATTAATCAATGTCAGCTTACAGCAGAGCTGGGTTCCTGCAGTTCAGACCGGTTCTACAGAACCTGTAGTAACTTGACAGTCTGGCAGTGCCCCATGCTTGTCCCCACCCCCCAAAGCCAGTTCTTTTGATGGCACCACAGGATCTGCCATCTTGGTTTTTTGCTTCTGCGCAGCACAGAAACTTTTTTTTTTATTAAAGTACTGGGCATATGCAGAGGGTCATTTCTGTGAAAGCGTGCACTTCTGTCGTGATCATAGTTCCCTCTAAGCTGAGCAGTGAGCAATCGCTCACTTAAAAATCATCATCAACTCAGAGTTTTTCAAACCTGCCCAGAAGCCGAGAGGGAAGGAAAGAGAGAGAAAGAGAGGAAGAGAGAGAAACACTTGACCCCGGGACACTGCAACCATCATAAATATGAACCACTTGCCAACCATCCAAATTTTTATCATGTGACCACGGGGATGTTGCATGTAAAATAACTGTTGCAAGCATAGTTCCCTCTAAGCTGAGCAGTGAGCAATCACTCACTTAAAAATCATCATCAACTCAGAGTTTTCCAAACCTGCCCAGAAGCCGAGAGGGAAAGAGTGAGAGGGAAGGAGAGAGAGAGGAAGAGAGAGAAACAGATAGAAAAAAAAGAGGAAGGAAAAGAGAAAGAAAAAGAATGGGAGTAAGGAAGAGAGAAAGAAAATCAAAATCTAGTTTGAAACTAGCTCAACTATTTAAGTGGCATTTTGATATTGATAGAGTTGCCCTATTATGAACTCACTGTTATAGACACACAGTACAGTATTTTATTTTGAAATTCTCTGAGGCAAAACAGGGTGGGTTTTTTGTTTGTTTGTTTGTTTGTTTGTTTGTTTATTTATTTATTTATTTGTTTGTTTGTTTGTTTGTTTGTTTGTTTGTTTATTTATTTATTTATTTATTTATTTATTTATTTATTGTTTCTGAGCCGCCCAGTCCCGAAGGGACTGCCGCTCAGACACTATACTTTTCCGCCCCCCCCCCAAAAAAAAATTAGAGGGAACACTGGTCGTGATGCAAACTGCTGGGGAAAGTAAGTAGAATCCACCCTTAGCTTACAGAGAGTGGCATCTATAAAATTAAAAAGATATCAAAGCGAAGTTATAGGTGCCATGATGTAGATGCGCAAATGGCTGCATTGTGTCATGAGGTCAACAACATCTGATGCAAAGATGTAACGTACCCCATTTCTATTTTGCTACCTTTATGCACATGTAGAAACTCTTTGTCCAACCCCATGGGGGCCCAAGCATAGGTACGGAATTGGCACTTCAAGGACCAGAAAAGAACCCAATTCATATCAGAGTAAGAAAAGGAACCAGTTTTAATCTGGATGGCCTCACTATGGACACAGAAGGGAAGTTTCTTGCAAAATGCTTGGATATTTTAACAGAAGAAATTTGGCTTTCCATTCAGGCATTACAAACGCTAATTCCCCACCTCCTGTTCCAGTGTTCAGAGTGGTGGGCTACCAAAGGGCTACCTAAATTTTTACTACTACACTGTGTGCGTGGCTTACACAGGATGCCCTGCATTTTCTTTCAACATCTTTCAGTGCAAATTGGGTGCTCTGGGGTTGAGCTCCATTTCCACTATCCCACTGCGCCCCCCCTGTCCCTCCCCCATCCAGGCAGCAGCCCACCCCTGGTGCTCCCTCTTCCTTCCTTTTCACAATAACAACCCTGTGAGATAAGTTGGGTGATAGAGAACAAACAAGAAAATTTTCTTTTAGGTTTAATGGAAAAGGTTTTTTCAGGGAACTTTGGTGTTATATATGTTGACAACAGCAATATTACTTTATGCGATGAAATGGAAGGACATTTCAATCCCCCCAATGGATAAATGGTTGCAAAAGTAATGGAATTAGCAGAGATGGCCAAATTGACAGCTTTGATTTAAACACACACACAAAATTACTTTTGTTTCTACTTGGACACCGCTTCTGGACTTTGTGCTTCAAATGGGAAAAATGATACTTTGATTTTGGGGTTTACTGATTAGATAGGTTTGTTGTTATAGAAATGATACTTTATACTATTACATAAAAGTAAAAAAGTTGAGTATTGATGTTATTGTCATATCTTACTGCATCAAAAAGAATTTTTTCTTCCCCCCCTTCTTTTCTACACTTTTCTCTTCCCTTTTCCCTCCCCATTTTTACTATTAATACTTTTGTATTTTTGTCTTTTATATTATAGGGGAATAAAAGGGGTAAAATAAAAAAAAATGGCATGGGGGAGAGCAATTTGCCAAAAATTATCTTATGAGCTTCTCTAACCTGGAAAGGAAATATTTGGCTGGTTCAAAATTGTGAAACTCTATGTAGTGCCAGTTTTGTGAAAATCAAACAATCACTGAGCAGAAATCACCTGTTACATTGAGATAGATGCTATCACTGAAGGATGAGCATGGCCCTTGGTACAGGCAAATTCTGCAGTTGTACATGCCCCCCTGTGATTTGCTAGAAAGGGAGAAGGAAAATTCAGCTTGATTGGATGTCTCCTTAAATCCTATAGTTTCTAATGTCTGAAACCTTGTAAATCTGGTGAGATAGAATTTTCCCCAAAAATTGTCTTGACTCCTGCAGAAGATGGCGACATTTTTTCCCAAAGCAACAATCCCATTGAAGCTGGTAGATATCAAAGGTGTGGGAAGAGTTTGACCTGGACAAGACAAAAAACAATAATAAATGTGGATAAAATGTGGAAGGCAGAGCATCTATTTATCCTTAGAAATGGAACAATTAAAGGCAAAATCAGGACTTTTTCTGTGTTTGGAAGCAGTACTTTTCTTTATGAAGAAAAGCCAATACTTTTTGGAAGAAATGATTTCCATCAGGAGCACTTAACAAGAGAACACACTAATAATATCTATTTTGTTGCCATATATTACCATTTTCATGTCTTCAGATTTTTGATACCATTGATTATATACTGCAATAGCGTTCAGCAAATAGGTCGATGTGTTTAAGCCTAGATAATAAACTAGGGAAGATTTTACTCCATATCACCAACTTCTACTTTATTCAATATTTTATATTTTAAATTTTCTAGTTCTGAATTGAGTATTTATTATTTATTCTATTTATTATTTATTCTAGGACATTGTACATAGATTGCAACATCCAGAGGGTGTCTTTTTAAATATAACCTATGCCCAACTTCTATTATTGGTCAATACCAGCTGGTATTTCTTTTTATATGAAAGAATTCAGTTCTGAATTCTTTTTGTGGGCTTTCTTTTTCCTGTGCTCTCTCTTTTGTTTCTTCTCTCTAGATATTTAATAGAGACATTTTTAGTAATGCTGAGTCAAACATTTCAAATCTGAAGTCCGCTTATTTTAAAAAAAACCTGATCTGCCTTTAGAGTGTGCTATTTTGAACTCGAAACTAGGCATTTGGCTTTGAAATGTTTTGCACACCTGTGATTTACTGCCTTTGCAAAAATTATCTTTGAAAGTAAACAAGAATTATTTTCTTCATGCTTAGCTTTAGAATTACTATCCCCTAAACACAGTTAAAAGGTGAGATATATACCTGAACTCAGAAAAAGAGCATGCAGCATATTGCGTTGGATGGGGAATGAACACTCAAACACAAGAGCTGGATGAAAATGGGTCACTTTATTGAATTACAGAAAGAGACCTGCAGAGGAAACTAAATGGGGCGGAATACCTGACACAATATACCTGGGCAACTAATGGGCGTAACTCCTTGCTTGGTAAGTGTTCTGTCGAGTTCTCTGGTAGAATCCTCCCGAAAATGCACACATACAATTTCAGACACACACACGTTTGAAAATTCAAAACAATGTTCTTTATACCGAAAATGCAAATAAACGAAGCCCTCTTTTTGTATAGCAAAGAGCACTTGTCTCCAAACAAACTGGTAATTTGTACAAGTCCCTTATAAGTTCTGAGATACTTAGCTTGCAACTGTGAGGCCAGTCACAGTCCTTCTTCTTTCACAAATTGAAACACACTTTGCCCTGGTTTAGTTTCAAAGCAGGGAAAAATCAGCACACAAAGGTCAAAGTCAGCAAAGCAGGCACGAAACACAACGATCAGATAATCCTCCACAATGGCCAAACCCACAGGCTGCTATTTATAGAAGCCTCACTAATTGCCACAGCCCCACCCAACCACAGGTGGTCTCATTTTCTTTGATAATAATCTCTCAGTTGTTGGTGCCTATGCATCACTCTCCTCATGCGTGGCTGTATCATTAACTTTTTTTCTG
This sequence comes from Erythrolamprus reginae, assembly GCF_031021105.1. NCBI lineage: Eukaryota > Metazoa > Chordata > Lepidosauria > Squamata > Dipsadidae > Erythrolamprus > Erythrolamprus reginae. The sequence goes on from NC_091963.1 coordinate 130,735,551, forward strand.
AATCCAAGGAGGAGCTAGATAATTAATCTCCTTCTGAGCTGTCTGCCACACTCTCCTCCTCCCTGTCACTCATGTCTTCTTGGTCAGAGGAGCCTGCATCAGCAGATTCCACCGGGAGCAAAACAGGCCTGCAGCATGTGGATGTCCCCCCCACATCCACAGTCCTTGGGGCAGGAGCTGGGCCAGAGCTAACCCCAACAGTAAGGGTGAAGCATGACATGCCTTCACCCAAATGTAAAGCCATGCCCAGCGTGTGGGAGGGCTCACCCCCATGACCCAGAACCGGAAATGATGTGGATGAGCCCCAAGTGTTCCTCCTTCCCACCGCTCCATCCAGTGAGGAAGCATGACTTGTGTGACGAAGGAACCCATCACCTTTCAAAAGATGCCCAAGGGGGAATACCCAGATGCTACTGACAACCTTTCCCCCCCCCCCCCGTTTCGGCCAAATAGTGACCAATAATAAAATTAATTCAAATCAACCTATTTACAAACCAATACACCCCTAAACCCTTAAACTTCACACATGACCAGGATGGAGAAAGTGAAAAAACAATCTGACATAAACTTACTAGATTGCAAAAAATTCCTTCTCGGCCCCTATGGGCGACCTCTTGAAAGACATCCTGGATATAGCTGAGAGTGGGTGGGTGGGTGATTGATCGGGAGGTGAGCAGGGAGCGAAAAGGGGAGAGGGCGAGAAGAGCAAGCCCTGAAATAGGCCTGCTAACCACGCCCCTCTCTCCCATCATCCCCTGCAAGCCAGTTACGGCTCGAGGGAACTCCCCCGCCTCCTGAGGGCAACAATCAGCTGGTAGGTGCTGAAAACACCCCTCCCATCCTGTGGAATGTCAGGCCGGCAGTGTTATTCTGTGGAATGTTGGGCCGGCAGTATATAACACTGCCGGCCCTCTTCTGTAACTCGGCGTGCTGCAATAGCAGCATGTGGGCATACCTGCGCTGCGCGTAAGCATGCCCAGCTGGGAGGTGGTGTTATCGCCCCTCCTTGCCGCTGCAAATGTCGTCCGGGCGATGATTTCACCTGGCCTCTCAATTATGGGAACTAGAAAGAATATTGTGGGAGATAATAGAAAGAAATACAACTAAATCACCTTTATACCTAGGGAATTCAATATACCATTTGGTATATTTCTGTTCCTATAAATCCCCCTAGTTTTCACCATATCCAAAACAGTTTCCAAATGATATTGCAAATTATAACAGTAATTCAAAATCAATATTATTTCTTCACACACAGACGGGATTACACAGAATTATACTGAAATTTTCCCTCCATGTTTGAAACACAATTAAAGTGCTCTGTAGAATCTGAAATTGGCAAGACTTCCCTTGGTCTGGAGTATTAACAGATGGTCGCAAATACATATTCATCGAGTGAAGGAACTGTATGAAAAGCATGGAAAAAGCAGAAAATATAATAAGCCAAACCAAAAGAGGCAGGAGATAAGGAAAAGGAGTTTAAACCAGGTTTACCACTATATGTTTCACTACACAACAGCTTATTTTTGTTCTTGTAAATTACTATCCTTGCTTTCACTAAAAAGCTTCATAAGTATCTTTGTTCTTTAAATGAACCACTTTTAACTCGTTCAGGATCGAATAAGCTCCATCTCATCATCATTTGGCTCTCATCTAGATATTTGTTTTTAGAAGAATTAAATTATATTAAACTTTTAAATAGGACCAAAGAAGACTTATAAAAATGGTCCAAATTAAATCTATCTTTAATGGGAAGGATTAACACTATAAAATCTAATATACTTCCGAGATGGTTGTACCTCTTTCAAATGGCACCAATCCAATTGGATAAAAAAAAATTCTCAAACGTAAATAGAACAATCTCTAAATTTATTTGGCACAACAAAAAACCAAGAATAAGTATAAAAGCACTGCAGGATTCGAGACTGAGAGGAGGATTTGGTCTTCTGAACTTAGAATTATATTATGAGGCTACAATATTACTGTGGATTAAATAATGGATTAAATTGGACAACAATAGAATTTTAGCAATAGAGGGACATAATATTAATGAGGGATGGCATGCACACCTGTGGGAAAGAGAGCACATCAAACACTCACAATTTAGACAACACCAGATACGGAATATCTTACTTGAACATTGGAGAAAAGTAAGGAAAAAACATTACAGAGAAGTGCCTAGATGGCTATCTACATTGGAAGCTCAAATACATCTGAATATAATTAATAAAAACCAAATTAAAACATATGAAGAACCTTTAGATTCCAAGGGATTCTTAAAATCCAGAGAAAAACTCAAAAGTGAAGGCCTGGAGTTAGATTGGTTACCATATTTTCAGGTACAAAGTAGATATAAAAAAGACCTAATTGAATTTGGAATATGTAAAAAACCTAGTGAAATAGATAAAATCTTAATAGGATCAGATCATTTCCCCCCCCCAAAATGTACAATTATTTACTAAATTATGAAAATACAGAGGAAGTAGTTATGATAGCATGGATGACAAATTTTGGTTATTCTATTCAGTTAGATGATTGGGAAAAATTATGGAAAATTAATTATAAGATGACATTGTCGGTATCGTATAATTTTTTTTTACATAAGATGTTTTATTGGTGGCATCATGCTCTAGCACGTTTAGCCAAAATTCATCCAAACATAAGTAATAAGTGCTGGAAATGCAAATCTGCCATAGGTATGTATTATCATATTTGGTGGTTATGTCCGGAAGCAGAAAAATTTTGGTCTAGAACTCAAAACTGGTTGAAAGAAATGTTAAATTATCAATTGGAAATGAAACCGGGAATGTATCTTTTGGGAATAATTAGAGGACAGCATAGTAAGGAAGACTACTACTTGAGAACACATATATTAACATCAGCAAGGTTGGTGTTTGCACAAACTTGGAAAAAGGAAAATATACCAAATGAAGAAATGGTGATTAGGAAAATGCTAGATTGTGCTAAATTAAGCAAATTAACATATTAATTACAGAATAAACAAAATAAAGACTACTATACAGTTTGGGGGAAATTATATAGCTGGATAGAAAAAAAAATTGAACTAACATTTAAGAAAAAGAATGAATCAATGGAAACAGAATTGTAAAGTATTAAGCAAATTCATTTTGTGATTATATATAAAAGGAGCTGTGACGTTCCTTCAATATACCAGGGTGATCCGACATAAAAAACATATAGCCTTTCCACGGTACAGAGCTGAAGGGATCAGGTCTGGTGGCTCAGCTGTTAATTCTCTGCTTTACAAGGCAGAAACTGCCGGATCAAATCCCAGTAAGGATGTGGCTAGCTGATGAGGCCAGAACAAGGCCGAAATGGTGCCATCCTAGTCTCCCTTAATTTTAAAATTTCAGAAAAAAAACCATGTGATACATACAGAATATAGTTGTCGGTTATGAATAAATTAACTGCCTTGAAATGGCCCTGGGTTGGGACTAGAGGCAAAAAAGGAGCTGTGACGTTCCTTCAATATACCAGGGTGATCCGACATAAAAAACATATAGCCCCTCCCTGGTACAGAGCTGAAGGGATCAGGTCTGGTGGCTCAGCTGTTAATTTGAAGCTGCCGGATCAAATCCCAGTAAGGGTGTGGTTAGCTGATGAGGCCAGAACAAGGCCGAAATGGTGCCATCCTAGTCTCTCTTAATTTTAAAATTTCAGCAAAAAAGCATGTGATAATATATACCGTGTTTCCCCGATAGTAAGACACCCCCGATTGTAAGATGTATCGGGGGTTTCAGGGGGGTCGGCTAATATAAGCCGTACCCCGAAAGTAAGACATATGTCTTACTTTCGGGGAAACATGGGGGTATTGCCGGGGGGGGGGAGCCCGATGACGTCACTTCCAACCTCCACGCGCGCCCCTCGCCTTCGCCTCGCCGCGGCGCCACTGCCTCTTCCCCGGCTTGGCAAAGCGAAGGACGGCGCTGGTCCGAAGCGAGCCGAGCGGGCAGCGGCTTGCAGCGAAGGCGCTCGTCCCATCAACCGAGTCCTGCCGAGGCTCGGCTGCAAGCGGCCAGCGAGGCCGACCGGCTCCGAGGCGAGCGGCCGGAGCTGCGCCTTCCTTCGCCTTGCCGCGGCGCCACCGCCTCTTCCCCGGCTTGGCAAAGCGAAGGACGGCGCTGGTGCGAAGCGAGCCGAGTGGGCGGCGGCTTGCAGCAAAGGCGCTTGTCCCAGCAACCGAGTCCTGCCGAGGCTCGGCTGCAAGCGGCCAGCGAGGCCGACCGGCTCCAAGGCGAGCGGCTGGAGCTGCGCCCTCCTTCGCCTGCCTCCTTTCCGGCAGGCAGGTGGGGCTGCCCAACTGCGCAGAGCGGCTCCTCCCCTCCAGACACACGCTTCCCCGACACGCATCTGCGGCTCCACGCGTGCACGCCGCTTGGAGCCCTGAGGTTGAACTTGGAAAAGGGCTCACGAGGCTCCTGTCCCACGGCTGCCCTTCTGGACTCTGGGGAGATGCCTTCAGGAACACGACCCTTTCAATTTTTTTCCAATGTAAGACATACCCCGAAAGTAAGACGTAGTGGGGCTTTTGGGGGTAAAAAGAAAGTAAGACACTGTCTTACTTTCGGGGAAACACGGTATATATATAAAAGTGTGTCTGTATGTTTTGTTTTGTTTGTTTATTATTAAAATAAATAATAAAAAACCCCATTCTATTTCTTCCCTCCATCTCAATGGAACATTTTTGCTTATCCTCCTTTTTTTCCTTTTGTGATTTCATCTTCATTCCATGTCAATTTATGATAAAACGTCAGTGTGCTTCATACTATGTGCAATGTGATAAAATTAGTAACAGATAAAATTAGGACTTGTTTGTTGCTTTCCTCTCTAACTTCCTTGAAAAGGGGGCAGAAGCTCCCCTTTTGACTTCTTTTGAGATGAAGTAGAATTCTGAAGAAGTAAAATTATATTTTGAAAGAACACTAATTCTTTTTCAGATTACAAAGAAAAAGGAACTGAATATAATTGAGTGGAAAATATATTTTATAGTGAATTTTAATTGAGGAGTAAGAAAGTGTAGGACTCTAGTTCACTCTCAGGATCTATAGGGCAAACTGGATAAGTTTAATTGACATATCATACATGGACTAGCAAAACACAGTGTTACCTCTACTTAAGAACGCCTCTACTTAAGAACTTTTCCAAGATTTTTTTGCCCCTTCCTAAGAACCATTTTCTACTTAAGAACCTGAGCCCGGAAAAATTTCCCAGGAAATTTGAGAGCAGCACAAAGGCCTGGCCAGTTTCCTGCCATTCCCCCTATAATCCTGGCTATCTCGGGTTTTTCTGGGCTGCCAGAGGAGCCTTTCAGTGGTGCTTAAGGAGGCTTTGGCAGTCCAGAGCGAACAAAGCATTTTTCTTTCTCTGGGCGCCCAGAAAAAAGAAATGCTCCCTTCGCTCTGGGCAGTGATTATCCTCCTCCTCTTCTTCCTCCTCCTCTTCCCACCCAAATTCCAAATTTTTATTTGTTTCCTAATCAGTTTGCACGCATTATTTGCTTTTACACTGATTCCTATGGGAAAAATTGCTTCTACTTACAAACTTTTCTACTTAAGAACCTGGTCACGGAACGAATTAAGTTCTTAAGTAGAGGTACCACTGTATATGTTAACATTAGATTGGTGGTTCAAATACCTATGCTTAGACCATCTAATCACAGAAGTTCAACATCAATATTGCAAAAACAACAACAATGAGATACTGGATCAGTAAATGCCCTCAGCTTACTGCCAGTCATGAGGTAATCTACAGCAGGGGTCCCCAACTGGTGGACTGAGGAATCATTACCTGGCCTTGAGCACACATGACACCATTTCCTGCCCCTCCCCCCAACTGGTTCACAAAACCAAAAAGGTTGCGGAACTCTGATCTACAGTTTGATATTGGATCCCACAATCACATTCATGGGAGGATATTATGCCTCATTTATACAGAGAGTCTCATAGATATCATGTAAGGTGTGAATCCGATTCAGAATTGTTATTTCCTGATGTGGTAGTTCAAAGCCTGGCAACTTTTTAATGGGGTCATTTATATCAGCAAGGAAAGGATTATATGGGAGTGGGAGTTGTTTAAAAGAAGGAATAGTTTTTTTGGAGGGGAGAGATCTGAGGGAATTATGTAAAGTGGGGAACTGAACTTGTTTTTATCATGTTACCATGTTCATGACAAGAAGTCCTGGAAATTACACCGCTGGCCGGTTCAGTGACTGGCGGGGAGTTGCGCCGGGGCTGGGAGAATGCAGTGCGCCTCTATGACACGTTTCCATGGCCGGCGGTCTTGCGAGTATCGCGAGACCGCCGGCCTGGCGTTGCACGATATATTGTGCAATTTCCGGGTCTGGGGAGGGCAGTGCTGGCCGGCCCTATTTAAGGGGTCGGGCCGCTCTACCTTTTCTTTTCCCTTCCCGGACCCGACGGAGCACCGAATACCCACCCGCCCTCCCTATCTTTCAGTGTGCCTGCTGGAGTCACCCTCTAGAGGCCGTATAGGAATTTTTTGCAGTTCCAGCATTTTTAGCTTTGACTGTTTTTTCGCCTATACCACACTGTGGAGCAGGGATGGTGATTGGGGTGCCTCGCTTTCAGAGTTTAATTCGGTCAATTGGCACTTTCCCTTTGGTCACTGGGGTTTATTTGGCAGGTAAGGAGTGGAAAAAAGGGGAGTATAGCAACTGCGAGTTCTCCTTTGGGCAGCTTTTAAAGACGAAGGGCAGCCTCTCGCCAGGAACTTAAGGTACCTAGCGGCCGGAGCAATTGGAGGGGGGATGCCCTGGGGACTCACCTTACATAATAACCAGACAGGAATTGGATGGTGAGCCCTCCCACACGCTTAGCGTGGCCAGGTAACAGGCAAAGGCATTGGCCCCTCGCCTGTTTCAGCAAGGAGCTATGCCCTGAGTTGTCCAGGAATGTTATGTACATTTATTTTCCGCCCCAAATGTTTGTTACTGGCCTCTGCAGGTCCAAGTCATTTGTAAATAAGTTTAAATGTTTCTGATTGGTTTTATGCAAATAAAGTGACCCCATTTAATTCCAGCTACTTGTTGTCCGTGTTCTTACTCTGCATTCGGCGCAATACTCTTTCTACTTCAGCCATAACATTTGATACCAATGTACACATAATTTTCTACTTGGTATAATTTTTCATCATAACTTGCAGTTCATCACTCTATTTGCATTGTCAAATACAGCCTGCCTGCTCTTTGCTTTATGAGACGTTATTTCAAATATTCACTGCAAATCATTCATTTTTTCATCATTTGCAAACTGTGCACAGAAAGTTGTACACAAAATACCAAAAGTGCAGCAAAACTACACACAAACATTACCACATCTTATCTTGAATAGGTTCTCTCTAAATTATGCTAAACCAGGAGTACCCTAATGCATAGATATCCCTACAATTCAGTTTGATAATCTAATTAAGTAAACCGTGATCCTGAACTGTGGTCCTGGTGATAAATTATGGACAGCTGGAGCAACTAGCAGAGAAATGATATAAAACCAGGCACATCACTAGAAGCTAAAGTCATACGGTCATGTCTGATTTAACTTGGACATGTCATGCATGCAAATTCATTGGGGAAGTCAATGATGCCAGGAATGGTTAGTGGAACTAGAAGAAGGGGCAAGCAAAGAGCACACTGGTTTGTTAACATAAAATTTGATATGAAGTTAAACATCCCATAATTTTAAAAAGCTGTGCTTGACAGGGTAGCATGGAGAGCATTTGCCTATAAAATCGCCAAGAGTCAGACATGACTAAATGGTTAAAAGAGCAAGACTGAGAACCATGTATGGACACATGTTTAGCCAAGTTAAAGTAGCTTGAACTGAAAACAACATAGTACAGTACAAAAGACAAAAGAAAAATTAAAAGTAGTTGAACTCCAGGCATAGTATAGATGCATCCACCAATTTTAATGGGACTAATTCAGAATTTTGTTCCAGTTCAGTCATTCAATCATGGCCCAGCCAGAGTTGCTACACAGTGAAATGGACAACATTTATTAGATTTGTATGCCGCCCCGAGTCTACGGAAAGGGGCGGCATACAAATCTAATAAATAAAATAAATAAATAAACATATAAATTTAATAAATAAATACATTTCCAAGAAAGAGTGGGAAAGGCATTCCCCGCAAGTATCTGAAGAGCAAGGGATTCCTCCAAAACTTTACTGCAGAATAGACTTTTGAAATAAATACGAAGACCCTTGTGGCCAATTCCTAGGAATAAAATATTCATCAGTGGAAGTGTCGGATTGTTGGAGTGCTTACATTATGCCTCTGTCTAAGACAGTGATGGCGAACCTATGGCCTGGGTGCCACAGATGGCACATGGAGCCATATCTGCTGGCACACGAGCTGTTGCCCTAGCTTAGCTCCAATGTGCATGTATGTTCTGTCCAGCTGATTTTTGGCTCACACAAAGGCTCTGGGAGGGTATTTTTGGTTTCCAAAGAGCCTCTGGGGGAACGGGGGAGGGCATTTTTACCCTCCCTTGGCTTCAGGGAAGTCTTTTGTATCCAGAGGAGGGTGAAACATGAGCCTACTGGGCTCAGCAGAAGTTGAGAAACAGGCTGTTCCCAGCCCCAGAGCACCTCTGGGGGTGGTGGGGCTGGGGGAAGCAGTTTTCGTCCTCCACAATCATAGAATTATGGGTGTGGCCATTCGTGCATGCGTGACAGCATGCGTGCATGCTCTTTCTGCACCTGAGGGAAAAAAGGTTCGCCATCACTGGTCTAAGCCAAAAACCCTCATTATGTAACAGTTATTTCAAAGGGTAGCATCCCAGAAAGTTAATCCCCAGAACTTCCCAGCATTTGGAAGAAAAGATGTAAAACATTTCCACCATATTGACTCACCTCTAGAGGTACAACACTGCCTGGTCAACCACCATCCTGGAAAGAAGATCAGGCCATTAAAGGCACAGTAACCAAGAAATAAGAAACAATATTAAGTCCCTCCCTACACCACCACCACCACTCTATCGAAAAGCATATAAGATTATCTTTCCCTTCTGGGTCAGATACCAACCAAAGAAGAAGATGTTGAGGGAAAGCTTCATCTTCAAAATTCCATCAGTCCTATAGCCAGGATAGTCTTCTCAGCTCTTCTCATGGGCAGAAAATGGTCCCCACTGAGGATTTGTACCTCCTAACACACAACACGGACTGGACTGTGTAGATCATAGTGTCCAACCGTGACTTCTGTGCAATCTTATTTTGAACTTGTTCCCAGCCAACAGGCCATGTCATCTGCAAAACCACATCCCCTTTTTTCTATTGCGAAACATAAGATGCACCAAGGAGGAGGAATATGCTTAGTACACCCACAATTATGCGGATTTTGCAAAATGACGCTGATGTTAATAATTCCCCGCCCGCCACCCCCCACCCCTCGTTAGCAGCATCAAGAGCTTCACTTTTCTCAGGAAAATAATTACGATTTCTGTAACGGTGAACATCTGGCTTAGTGTTTTTTTCTTCTTTTTCTTTATCCTCTATGAGACTGATTCCAATGTGGGTGGGATGGTGTGAAGAAGCGCCCACTTTGGTGGATGATGCCCTGTTCTGTAAAGAGAAGGAAAATCCCGAAGCCTAAAAAACATGAAAGATTGCATAAAATATGCGGAAGCTTCCAAGATAGCTATTTTTATTGCTAAAAAAAAATTCCCAATCATCATTAATTCCAGTACCAAATGCAGAAGTGAAGAACAGCTGTCGTGACGTCTCTGAACATGCCACTCCCAGAAACTGTGGCATGCTGGATCAATTATGACACATCCTGGGATGTGTTCTTCAGCAGCATCCAATGAGCCAACTAATGCTCAGCCTCTGTTTCCCCTCAGTTTTTAAATAAGTGCAGCCTAAATGCAAAATAAAGCAAGTGGTGTGTGGAGCTCTTGGCCTCACAATCAGAAGGATGTGAGTTCGATCCTAGGTAGTGCAGGTAGTACCTTCAGGCACAAAGAAAAAATATCTGCTGCAAACTCCACATAGGTGTTAGGAAGGGCATCTGGACAGTAAATGCCCAGCTCCATTCAGCCACCCCAACTCCATCCTAATGCAAGAGATTACAGGGCCATTAAAAGAAAAAAATAGACTACATGGAAAATAACACAAAAATTAAATATAAGCTTTTACAGCAGAGATGGCAAACCTTTTTTTGGTTCGGGTGTCAAAAGAGTGCAACAGTGTGCATGCAGGTGCCCCCCCTGTAATGCAATGCCCAGAGGTCAGAATTGCCCCAACCCTCCTTGCTTTTCATGAGCTCCTTAAAACCCACCTCTGTCGTCAGGCATGGGGGAATTGAGACATCCCCTTCCCCCTAGGTCTATACAATTTATGCATGGTATGTTTGTGTGTATGTTTTCCTTCTTTTTAATAAGGGGTTTTTAGTTACTTAAATATTAGATTTGTCATTCATTGCTTTGTTATTGCTGTGTGCCGCCCTGAGTCTATGGAGAGGGGCGGCATACAAATCTAATAAATGAATGAATGAATGAATGATTGCTTTTTATATGAAGGGGTTTTAAATTCTTTTAAATATTGGATTTATACTTTTTTTATTGCTGTGAGCCGCCCGACCACACTGCTCACCCATTTTGAGACTGTCAGAAATCACTACCCCTAAATCCTTCTCTTCTGAAATTTTTGCTAACACAGAACTGCCAATACAATACTCAGATTGAGGATTCCTTTCCCCCAAGTGGATTACATTTGGAAACATTAAACTGCAGTTTCCATTGCTTTGACCATTTATCTAATAAAGCTAAATCATTTACAATATTATAGACACCTCCAGGAATATCAACCCTATTGCACACTTTAGAGTCATCGGCAAATAGGCAAACCTTCCCTACCAAACCTTCCCCTATGTCACTCACAAACATATTAAAAAGAATAGGACCCAGAACAGACCCTTGTGGCACACCGGTTGTAACCTGTCTCTGCTCAGAATACTTGCCATTAACAATAACTCTATGATGTCTATCCTTCAGCCAGCTGCAAATCCACTGAACTATCCAGGGATTAAGTCCAATCTTCACTAATTTATCTATCAGCTCTTTTTTTTTAAAAAAATAGTTTTTATTAAATTTACAAAAATATACAAAGGGAGGAAGAGTGGATACAAGTTGTTTTGCATCATTATATCGACATATAATCACATACTCTTATTATGTTTATATCATATATTTGTTCTATTTCAGTAAGCTTTATCCGTTCAATATACACATCAGTACCGAACTAAATGCCCAGTTAAAAGATTCAGTTTTTATATTCAGAGTTTTATATTTTGTGAAACTTTTTAATTTATTTTCTCTTTTTTACCCAATCATAAAATTTTTCCCAAGTCTCATAATATCTTGAGTCCTCTTTGTTTTTAAGTTTTTGGGTGAGTCTGTCCATTTCTGCACAGTCGTGTATTTTCTTAATAATTTCTCTTTCGGTTGGTGTATCCTCTTTTTTCCAATTTTGCGCAATTGTGATTCTCGTAGCTGTAATTATGTGTTGAATTAAATAGAAGTCCTCTTTTTTACCTTTCAAATCTATTATGCCCAAAAGAAAAATTTCTGGTCTTAATTTTAATATGATTGCCATAATCTTTTGAATCCATATTTGAATTTTTTTCCACAACTTTTTTATATGTGGACATGTCCACCATAAGTGGTAGAAGGATCCGATTTTATTGTTACATCTCCAACAGTTTGGCTTCAGATTGGGATAAATCTTAGCCAATCTAGTTGGAGCTAGGTGCCATCTGTAGAACATTTTTTGTAAGTTTTCCTTGTATGGTACAGATTTGGTTAATTTCAATTTTTTCCACATTTGCTCCCACTGTTCTATATAAATATTATAACCTATGTTTTGAGCCCAACTAATCATATTTTCTTTAACTATTTCAGTTTCCATGTTATATCCCATTATATAATTATACATTCTAGTTATAATTTTTTTTATGTCCTAATAGTATTTTATCAATTAAGCTATCTTTTTCTTGAATTCCCTCTTTCTTTTTATCTTTATTCCATTTTGTCCAAATTTGAAAATAAGACCACCAATCGATATTGATGTTTTGATTTTGTAATTGTTGCCTGGTTTTTATAATTCCCTTCTCATCCAGTATATGATTATAGGTTAGCAATTTTTGTTTTTGCAATAGATTAGGGTGTGAGAGGGTTTCCAGACTGGAGTACCACCTTGGGGTTTTAGATTAGTGGTCTTTTTTAATTTTTAACCATGTGTTTATTAGGGAGTCTCTAATCATGTGATTTTTGAAATATATTGAAATCTTCTCTTTTTCATTCCATAAAAAACTGTGCCATCCCTGTAGAATATTATGCCCTTCTAATGCCAATAATCTCTGGTTTTGGAGGGTTATCCACTCTTTTACCCATAGAAGGACCGCAGATTGGTAGTAGCTCTCAAAGTTTGGTAAGCCAAATCCACCTTGTGTTACCTTGTCTTGTAAAAATTTAAATCTTACCCTTGTTTTTTTCCCCTCCCAGATAAATTTGGAAATAGTTGTGTTTATTTTAGTAAAGAAGTTTTTGTTCAATTTTACTGGAATAGTCTGAAATAAATATAAAAATTTGGGTAAGATAGACATTTTAATTGTAGCTATCCTTCCTGATAATGAGATATGAATTTTATTCCATCTAATTAGCTGTTGTTCTGTTTTTTTAATAAGTGACTCATAATTATCTTTTTGGATTGTGCCGCATCTTTTAGTTAGTACTATGCCCAAATATTTTAATTTTTTGACTATTTGGATTCCTAGAATTCTTTCTAACTCCTGTTCTTGTTTGGTGTCCATATTTTTGGTTATGATTTTAGTTTTTTGTTTGTTAATTTTTAGGCCTGCTACCTCTCCATATTGTTGTAGTTCTTTCAATAAATATTCCCCAGCTTCTGTTGGGTCATCGAGAATAAATGCCAAATCATCAGCGTAGGCCTGCACCTTAAATTCCTGTTTTTTAACCTTCAGGCCTGTGATTTTTACATTGGTTATTTGGTTCAGTAATGCTTCTACTGCTAAAATATATAGAAGCGGGGATAGAGGGCATCCTTGACGGACTCCTTTTGAGATTTATTTATTATTTAGATTTGTATGCCGCCCCTCTCCGCAGACTCGGAAGGAATTTGTTAATTCACCATTAAGTATAATTTGGGCTGACTGAATATTATATATAGTTTGAATCATTTTTATCATTTTTGGACCAAATTGCATTTTTTAAATTAATTCGAGAGTAAATTCCAATCTTAGATTGTCGAAAGCTTTTTGGGCATCTAAAAATATTAACGCTAATTGTTTTTCTGAATGTGCCTCGTAGTATTCTAAAATATTCAGTATTGTTCTTGTGTTGTTTCGTATGTATCTTCCTGGGAGGAATCCGTTTTGATCATCCTTTATTATTTTGTTCAAAATTGGTTTAAGTCTCTCCGCCATTATTGTCATAAAAATTTTGTAGTCAACATTGAGAAGGGATATTGGTCTGTAGTTTTGTATATGCTTTTTTTTTCTCTGGATCTTTCGGGATTACAGTGATCCCTCGAGTTTTGCGATCTCGATCTTCGCGAAATGCTATATCGCAATTTTTCCACCCGATGACATCACTCTCTTCCTTCCTTTCTCATCTTTCTTTCTCTCTCTCTTTCTCTATCTTGCTTCTTCCTCTCTCACACTCTCTTCCTCCCTCTCTCATCTCTTTCTTTCCTTCTCTCTCTTTCTCTATCTCTCCCCCTCTTGCTGGCGGGCGGCGGGTGGTGGGCGGGCGAGCGGGGGCATCAGCGAGGAACTGGGGTTTCCCCTTTGCGTGGGCGGCTGGGAAACCCCGATCTTCGTCTGCTCGCTGCTGCTGCGCCGAGCAGATCAGCTGCTGGGCGGCCGAAGGAACCTTCCCTGGGTCTTCCCCCTCCTGCTGGCGGGTGGGCGAGCGGCGGGCATCAGCGAGGAGCCGGGGTTTCCCCTTTGCGTGGGCGGCCGGGAAGACCCAGGGAAGGTTCCTTCGGCCGCCCAGCAGCTGATCTGCTCGGTAGCGCAGCAGCAGCGAGGAGCCGAATCGGGGTTTCCCCTTTGCGTGGGCGGCGGGGAACGCAAACTCCACCATCTATGCATGCGCGGCCATAGAAAAAAGGGCGCGCATGCGCAGATGGTGTTTTTACTTCCGCAACCCTACATCGCGAAAAATCGATTATCGCGAGGGGTCTTGGAACGGAACCCTCGCGATAATAGAGGGATCACTGTATACTTATTAAGGCTTGTGTCCAAGATGCAGGTAACAAACCTTTTTCTAACACTTCATTAAATATTATTACTAAAATTTCAGATAAAGACTCCTGTAATTCTTTATAAAATTCAGCCGGTATCCCATCTGGGCCTGGGGTTTTGTTATTCATTTGTTTAGCTATCGCGTATTCAACTTCTGATAAGGTTATTTCTTCATCTAATGTTATTTTATCTGATTCTGCTATCTTTTGTACTTTTGCTTCTTCTAAATATCTATTTAATTGATCTTGGTTTATTTCTTCCCTTTGGTACAAATGGGCGTAATATTAAACTACTATGTTCTTTTCTCCCCCATTATATGTTGTATTTCTCCATTTTTATCCTCCAAGACTTGTATATGTCGCTCTTGTTCCTCTTTTTTTAATTTGTAAGCAAGCCATCTGCCTATTTTATTCGCATTTTCAAATTGGTATTGATTGGTCTTCCTTAGTTTTATAACAATTTAGTCTTGTATTATTAAGTTAATGTTATGTTTTATTATATCTATCTCTTCTCTTATTTTTTCGTTTTGAAGGTCTCTTTGAATTTCTAATTCTAAATGTTTTAATTTACTTTTATATTCATCTAGTTTTGGTATCCCAAATGTTCTGAATAGTGGTGTCGGTATTCCAATTATCCCGTTAAAATAGCTTGAGTTCTTGTTTAATATATTTAATATAATCCTGATCTTGAAATAACATTTGGTTTATGGACCAGCGGTGCTGTCCTGGGCTCGGTATTTTAATTCTCATCAATATTGGGTGGTGGTCTGCCCATAAATTTGGGCCTATTTCAATCTCATGAATTAATTTTCCAATATTTTGGTCTGCCCAGATCTATCAGCTCTTTATGTGGAACCATATCAAAGGCTTTGCTGAAGTCCAGATAGGCAATATCCACAGCACCACCTTCACCCAACACCTTTGTGACATAGTCAAAGAAATCAATGAGATTAGTCTGACATGATTTGCCTTCAGTAAAGCCATGCTGATTTGGGTCCAGTAAGTTATTGGTTTTTAGGTGCTGATTTATCCTATTTTTGAGTAGAGTCTCCATCATTTTAACTATAACTGATGTCATGCTAACTGGCCTGTAGTTACCAGCTTCTTCTCTACTGCCCTTATGATGGATAGGCACAACACTGGCCATTCTCCGATCCTCAGGAACATCTCCTGTTAACAAGGATTGGTTAAACAGATCAGTCAGGGGGGTAGCAATGACAAATGTGAGTTATTTAAGAATTCTGGGGTGGATGCCATCTGGACCCATTGCCTTATTTATCTTTAATCGTTCAAGTTCTTCTAAGACATCGGCTTCTAAGATCACTGGAGCTGAATCCGTACAGCTGGAAGCAATGCTATATCCCTCTATAATAGAGGCTATAAATTCAGAGGCTGTAAATTCCCAAGGCTGTAAATTCAATCCTACTGGTAGGAAGTGGCAGCTATTTCTCTCTCTGGGTGGAAAGGGAAAATATCTGCTGCAAACTCCAGATAGGCATCAGGAAGGGAATCTGGCCAGTAAATGCTCAGCTCCATTCAATTGTGCTAACTCCACCCCAATGCAAGGGATTACAGGGCCTTTAAAAGACATACACACAAAAAGGACTTTGAAACAATATTATTGAAAAGTGGTGCAATTGGTTACATTTGAAATGTGTTTGAACATTAGTAGCTCAGGTTGGTAGTCAGGCAGTTGTTTTGAGCTCCAAACTTGACAATTTGGTTGCAAGTGTTTTGTTTTGTTGAGTTGAACTCAAAACTCACTGTTTATGTCTCCTCAAATGGTGACAAAATGCTTGCATCCAAATTGCCAAGCTCGGAGCACAAGCCTAATTTTGCCAATTTCCCTGCCTGATCTGCCCTCCAGCTGCCAAAAACTAAGACAATTTTTGTGAATCTAATCTCTTATCAGTTCCAGGATGAAACAACTGGTTGCTGTCAAAGTCTACCTATGTATATTTGGCTGAAATCAGGTACTTTTAAGGCAGTAGTCCTAAGCATATTTCCTATATAGGAACCTTAAGAGTTGACAGGATTCATTTCTGAGTAAATATGCAAACAATTTCACTGACATATGGATCATTTTGGGGTGAGCGAATGCCTGGTTAAAAAACCACATTACTTGTACCTTATTATTCAACTGGCAGTGAGCCAAAGACAAAATTTCTTTCACCGCATGAATCACTTTCACTTCCATTTCCTTTGATTTGTGCACCTCTCCAATCAATCAACGGAGCAGCTGTTGCTGCAGTGCACAAGCAAGCTCCGCAAACCTAAACATACTGGATGTAATTGGTCAGAAAAATATGCCAGAGGACATCTCCAGTAGCCTAATTTCTGAGTCAAAATCTCCATTTGCAATCCCCTCCCTCTTTTCATCTGCATAGAGAGTCAGAATGGCTTTCTAGGTCAGGGAATCCTAACTGAAGTGAGAGCTTACTTAAGCTGGCAAAAAGCTTGATCACACCAGGTGGTCCATTCAAAAGATTCTTAGTTTTCCTGCACCCCAGTGGCTTCATACAGGAATTTTGAAAAAAAAACCCTATATATTATAAATAAATTTAATTTAATTTAATCTCATTTCATTTCATTTCATTGACTTCTATGCCACCTAATACTAAATACACCTACAAAATTCGGAAACCAAATAGGACGGAATCTTGCCACCCCACCCATCCACCCAAAAATATCCTAAACGGATGCAGCGTTTTCAGAGGAAAAATTCTGCAAATAGCTTCAGTACACTGTGTGGTTAGCAGATGTTCTTTAGAAAGCTTTGAATCAATGTTGGAACCAACTGAATCATCTTTAAAATCACGTTAAAACCACAATCACCTAGGCAGTTCAAAAGGCTGATAATGTTTTGCTCACATTCTTCCTAGTGGGAGCTCCTAAGAATAAATCTTTGCATGCGTGTTCTGTAATATGGTGCTCTTGGTTCCTTGGAGGGTGAGTGGGGGTCCCTCTGAGTATATCAGAAGCAAGGGCTTCCCAAAATAGGGTTGGGCTATATTTAAACCCCTGAAGTAACATACATCTGACTCAGACTTGGGTTGCTCTTGGTTAAACATACAATGGACAATTACAAAGGAAATGGCCGTATTAGTTAAAAGGAACAAGATGAGTGAATATAGAGAAATAAAAGAAACACTGATAGAAAGCGCTCAAGCGGTAATAGTCTTAGGCTGGAAGGATGCGATTCTTCTTGGTCTTTTAACTGTCTTGTCATCATATCCATTTCAGCGCAATCTAATATTTTCTTAATAATGTCTTCTTCTTTGGGGATATTTTCCCCTTTCCAATTTTGTGCATATACAATCCTGGCCGCTGTCAAAATATGTATAACTAAATATAAAATTTCTTTCTTATATTTCTGGCTAGTTATGCCCAATAAGTAAAATTCCGGGGGGTTTTCTGTCTCCAGCATTACTATTTCTTTTAAAATTCTTTCTATCATTTTCCGATAGAGCTTAACTTTACTGCACATCCACCATTGATGATAATAGGAACCTATTTCTTTTTTACATTTCCAACATAATGGGGACATATTGGGGAACATTTTTGCTATTCTGCTCAGTGGGAGATGCCACCTATAGAACATTTTGATTTGATTTTCTTTTAACGAAACTGACTTTGTCATTTTCCAATTTGAGATCCAAACTTTTTCCCTTGTATCTATATCAATTTCTCTACCTATATTTTTACACCAGCTTATCATAATATCCTTTAAGGTCAAGTCTATGTTTTTTTGTCCTATCATATATTTATATGCTTTACCTATTAATTTAGACTGGTTAGTAATTAATAAAACCAAATTTTTTTACTCTTGTTAAAGGTATATATCTTACTATCTCTTTGAAATCTAGATTGGATCTGTATGTATTGCCACCAATCAATTTTAATACCTTCTTCCTGTAATTTATTTCTTGATTTTAATTTCATCTGATCATCTAATAATTCTTTATATCTTATTATTTTCATTTCCTGTATCGAATCGGGATGAGTTATTGCTTCTAAAGGGGGAATCCAGTCAGGAATAGTTAAGAAATGATTTTTTTAAACGTCTTTCCAAACTTCCAATAAATCCTTATTGTATGTCTTTTAAAATATGTATATATTTTATCCTTATCATACCATATAAAGGCATGCCAACCTAGCATAAGATCATGGCCTTCCAATTTTAGTGTTCTTTTATCTTCTAATGTTATCCAGTCCCTAATCCAAGTTAAGACGGCTGCCTGGTAATATAACTTCCAATTTGGTAAAGCAAATCCTCCTCGTTCCTTGATGTCTTCCAAAATATTTATCTTTATTCTTGCTTTTTTGCCTTGCCATAAAATTTTTCTAATTATCGTTGTTAAATTTTTAAAGAATTCCCCCCCCCCCGGATTTATTTATATTACTTGAAACAGAAACAAAATCTTAGGTAAGATATTCATCTTAATTGTAGCAATTCTCCCCATAAAAGATATTTTTAAATTATTCCATATTTCTAAATCTTTTTTTACTTCTTCATTTAATTTCATATAATTGTCATTTTTTAAAGATATGGTTTTCGATGTTAACCATATTCCCAAATATTTAACTTTCTTAACTATTTTCATGCCTGTAATGTTTTCAAATTTTCTTTCTTGAAGTACTGTCATGTTTTTAACTGTAAATTGTGTTTTACTTTTATTTATTTTTAACCCTGCAACTTTTCCATACTGTTCTATCATCTGTATCAACGTCGGAGCCGCTGTTATCGGATCTTCTATAATAAAGGTTAAATCATCTGCAAATGCTTGAACTTTGTATATTTCCTTCCCAATAGTCAAACCCTTTATTTTTGAATCTGCTCTTATTTTTATCAATAAAACTTCCAAAGATAAGATAAACAATAAGGGCGAGATCGGGCAACCTTGTCGAACTCCTTTAAATATTTCAAATGTTTCTAATTGCTCATTATTTAATATGATTTTTTAGAATATATTGTGTCAATCAAATTTACGAATTTAGTACCAAATCTCATTTTATTTAATTGCATTTTTATAAAAATCCAATTTACATTGTCAAAGGCTTTTTTTCCATCGAGGAACATTAACGCTACTGACTTTCCATAATGTTGCTCATAATATTCTAATGTATTATGTTTATGTTTATGTTTATTTAGATTTGTATGCCGCCCCTCTCCGCAGACTCGGGGCGGCTCACAACAAAGTGCAAAAGACAATTTACAACAAATCTAAATTTCTACTTAGAATGATTAATAATCATTCTAAGATTATTATAAAATTCTTGTACAATTTTTGCTTTCTCTTCTATATTATATTTTATCATTCCATTTTCATCTTCTAACTCTTTAATTATTTTTGATTGTCTATGTTTCCTTAATTTATACGCGACTTCTTCTATTCTTTCATTGATATGTTCTATTCCTATAACTTCTATTCTTTCTTAGATATATTTTACTATGAATATATCCTCTATAACCTTCATCATGTATTTTACTATGTGTATACCCACTAAAACCCTCATTGTGTATTGGACAAAATCAATAAATCAAATCAAATCAAGAAACTGTCAAAGAGCCATCAGTAAACAGCCCAACCAAAGAATCTCTAAGACCAAGACAAAATATTAACAGGTTCTGACAAAAAATTCATAACCAAAATGTATAACTATCTACTAAACTACGAAAATATCGAAGAAATAGTTATACCAAATATGATAGCTTGGAACTTTGGCTATGCAGTCCAACTGGAAGACTGGGAAAAACTATGGTCAGTAAACTACAAGATGACACTATCAACACCTTACAAAGAAAATCTCTATAAAATGCTTTTCCGATGGCACTATGCGCCAGCGCGCTTAGCCAAAATAAATGTGAATGTAAGCAACAAATGTTGGAAATGCAAAAAAGAGGTAGGAACATACTACCACATTTGGTGGCGATGTAAGGAAGCAAAAAAATTTTGGACCCAAATTCAGACATGGATGGAAGAAATATTGGATTATAAACTTGAAATAAAACCAGAAATGTACTTATTAGGAATAATTAGAGGCAAACATAGTAAAGAAAATTATTATTTAATAAATCATATACTTACAGCTGCAAGATTAGCATTTGCACAAGTATGGAAGCAAGAAAAGACTCCAAACGAAGAAATGGTGATAAAAAAAATATTAGACTGCGCCAAATTTAGTAAGCTAACATATGAGATACAAAACCAACAAAATAAGGACTATTATAGAGTGTGGGAGAAATTATACAACTGGGTGGAAATTAAGAAAAATGTACAGTAAATAGAATTGTAAAAGATAAATTTTGTATACATATAAATTGTAAATGTTTAATGTTGTTTGTATGATGTTTAAATGTTTGTATGTTAAATAAAATTGTTATAAAAAAATAAAATTAAAAAAAACAAAGAATCTGTAAGACCAATTCCACCAACAATGACAGGCAGGACACCAGAATATAAACTGATAGCAAGCAACACTTCTTACTAGCACTGATGATGTTATCTAGTTATGGTAATAAAACATTTGCAATAAAACAAGCAAGCTCAGTGCACCAAGTACCTCTCATTTCTGAAATCTTTTCTATATGGTGGTAAGGCACAGGGCAGATCTCTAAACAACTGGCAACTTTAAATCTCTACCAACAAATGCTCTGTCCTACACATTGGTAAAAAGAATCTGAATACTGAATACATACTTGGTAAAACTGAACTAACAGTGCACCCTCACTCAGTCAAAGACCTTGGAGTATTCATTTGCAATGATCTAAGTTCTAGAGCCCACTGTAACAGCATTGCCAAAAAAGCATTGAGAATTATAAACCTAGTCTTATGTAGCTTCTTCTCTAGAAACAGTGATTTATTAATCAGAGCATACAAAACATTCATCAGACCTATTCTAGAATATAGCTCACCTGTGTGGAATCCACACTGCATATCAGATATTAATACAATTGAAGGAGTCCAGAAATACTTCACAAGAAGAGTCCTTCACTCCTCCTCAGGTAACAAATTACCCTATTCCTCCAGATTTCAAATACTACATCTAGAAAATTTACAACTACGTCCTCTACAAACTGATTTAACTGTTGTTCATAAAATCATACATCATAATGTACTCCTTGTCAGTGACTTCTTCACCTTTAACAACAACAACACAAGAGCACGTAACAGATACAAACTGAATGTAAATTGCTCCAAACTTGAATGCAGAAAATACGATTTCAGCAATAGAGTGGTCACTGCCTGGAACTCATTACCTGACTCTTCCCCCAACCCCAAAATCTTCAACCTTACATTATCTACAATTGACCTCTCCCCTTTTCTAAGAAGTCTGTAAGGAGCGTGCATAAGTGCACTTACGTGCCTAATGTCCCTGTCCCGTCTTATTTATCATTTCTATTACTACGTTCTACTTATGTTATGTTAATATGTACTATAATACTATACTTGTTTGACAAACAAAAATAAATAAAAATAAGCATCATCCCACAGTGTGGAAGTAAAGTTTTTTGCAGCCCTTCACTTCTTAACAACTGTAATGGTTCGCTTAACAACTGTGGCCAGAAAGATTGTAAAATAGGTCAGAATTTGCTCAACAACTTTCTCACTTTAGCAACAGAAATCTTGGACTCAGTTGTGATCGTAGACCAAGCACTATCACCTCTCAGGCATAGTTCCCTCTAAGCTGAGCAGTGAGCAATCGCTCACTTAAAAATCGTCATCAACTCAGAGTTTTCCAAACCTGCCCAGAAGCCGAGAGGGAAAGAGTGAGAGGGAACGAGAGAGAGAGGAAGAGAGGAAGAGAGAGAAACAGATAGAAAAAAGAGAGAAAGGAAAAGAGAAAGAAAAAGAATGGGAGTAAGGAAAAGAGAAAGAAAATCAAAATCTAGTTTGAAACTAGCTCAACTATTTAAGTGGCATTTTGATATTGAGAGAGTTGCCCTATTATGAGCTCACTGTTATAGACACACAGTACAGTATTTTATTTTGAAATTCTCTGAGGCAAAACAGGGTGGGTTTTTTGTTTGTTTGTTTGTTTGTTTGTTTGTTTGTTTGTTTGTTTGTTTGTTTATTTATTTATTTATTTATTTATTTATTTATTTATTATTTCTGTGCCGCCCAGTCCCGAAGGGACTGCCGCTCAGACACTATACTTTTCCGCCCACCCCCCAAAAAAATTAGAGGTAACACTGCTCTCAGGACTTGTGTTTATTTACCTCAGCAGCCAGGCAGCCTAGAAATTGACTAATAATTAGTCACTAAGGAATATGAGATTGCAGTTTTCTCAGTTTCCTCATTCACTTTTATAGCCAGGACTGAAACGCTCTTTAAAGTTTAATTAATTGTTTTAGTTCCTGTCTGAGCAGCAAGAAAGGCTGTTCTTTCTCCACCTTCCCTCCATTTTGCTCCTCTGATCCATGCCCTCCTTGCTGATTTCTTTCTGTGGGCCCCAGAATGGGGAGGGAATGGAGATTTTGCAGTATTTTCCCCCTGCCATGCCCACCAATTCATTATTGTTGTTGTTATTATTATTATTATTATTATTATTATTATTTATTTGCCTGAGGAATCTTTCTCCACTCCTCGTCCTCCTCGTTTCCAGAATCAAACACCTCAACCGCGCGAAAACCGGTTTTCCCGGTTTTCCGGCCGCAAGAACTACTCAAACGCTAACCGCAACTACTCAAGAGGTAACAATCAATTTTCCGTGAATAGCACGGCAACAAAAAATGGGGGCAATATTGTAATCTCACTGCTCTTAAACAACAAGCCATGCTCTATGGAACTTGATACGGGATCTAAATACACCATTATGCCATGGGAAAAGCTTATAATGTACATACCTAGCCTAGTCTCTGGACTTTTCACTTTTCTTCTAAACAAACAGTTTGGAAGCTTCTACATGCTTTGGGCAATCTTTCTTGATTTTCATGAAAGTGTGTCATTTTCCTTCTCTTTACAGAACAAGCCATCAGCCCCCCAAGGTGGATGCTTAAGTTACCAGCATCCCACCCACCTTGGAATCAGTCCTAAGGAGGTCCCATGCCGGATGCTCTCTGTTGGGTTGCAGTACTGAGAGACAGGAGGCTGGTGGAGCAACTTCAGTTCTTTATTGGTTATAGCAAGAAAACTTCAGCAAAAGCATAAAAGTGGCAGAGGTTTAAATAGGAAGCCGTTCTGGCAGGGGTGGGCTACTGCCTGGACAGGGGAGGAATGCAGTGGGGTAACGAAAATGGAGCTCCACCCGAGAGAACCCAATTTGCAGTGAAACATGTTGAAAGAAAATGCAGGGCACCCTGCATAAGCCTTGCCCACAGTGTGGTAGTAAAAATTTTGGTAGCCCTTCACTGCATTCTGGCAAGGAAGCAGTAAGAATTTTCCTACTCCACTTCCTCATCGGATTGGAGTGAAAAATCCCCAGCTCCTTAGGACATAATAACACTTTTTATCCCAGGAGCTTCAATCCTTTGCTGAAAAACGAAAGACCTTGATGCTGCTAAGAATCATCAATATACAGTATCTAGGTTCACCTTAAAGAATCTCACAACTGTGGTTGTATGTAGCTCATTCCTTCCCTTTGGTATATTTCAAGAATTTTTTGCAGAAAAAAAAGAGGATGTGGTTTTTTAGATGAAATGGACCTGTTGACTTTGAACAACACTAAAATGAGACTGCATAGAGGTCGTGATGGGTCACTATAATCTAGGCAGTCAGTCCGTGCTGTGTGTTAGGAGGTACAAATCCTGAGTGGGGACCATTTTCTGCACATAAGAAG
The DNA here is from genome assembly GCF_031021105.1 of Erythrolamprus reginae. Taxonomy (NCBI): domain Eukaryota; kingdom Metazoa; phylum Chordata; class Lepidosauria; order Squamata; family Dipsadidae; genus Erythrolamprus; species Erythrolamprus reginae. Next base: position 130,759,628 of record NC_091963.1, read on the forward strand.
AGCTGAGAAGACTATCCTGGCTATAGGACTGAGGGAACTTTGAAGATGAAGCTTTCCCTCAACATCTTCTTTGGTTGGTATCTGACCCAGAAGGGAAAGAGAATCATGTATGATGTTTGATGGAGTGGGAAGTGGGGGACCTCAACATTGCTTCCTAATTCTTGGTTGCTGTGCCTCTAATGGCCTGATCTTCTTTCCAGGATGGTGGTTGGCCCAGCAGTGTTGGACCACTAAACGTAAGTCAATAAACTGGAGTGTATGTGTGTGTTTGTGTCTGTGTATATCTTTCTCTCTGTTCCCAAAATGCTAGGAGGTTCTGGGGGTGACAGTCTGGATGCTTATGGACCATCTGAAATAATTATTTGTACCTGGAGAATATGAGCGTAGACAGAAGCACAATGTAAGCACTCCAACCATAGTTCCCTCTAAGCTGAGCAGTGAGCAATCACTCACTTAAAAATCATCATCAACTCAGAGTTTTCCAAACCTGCCCAGAAGCCGAGAAGGAAAGAGTGAGAGGGAAGGAGAGAGAGAGGAAGAGAGGAAGAGAGAGAAACAGATAGAAAAAGGAGAGGAAGGAAAAGAAAAAGAAAAAGAATGGAAGTAAGGAAGAGAGAAAGAAAATCAAAATCTAGTTTGAAACTAGCTCAACTATTTAAGTGGCATTTTGATATTGATAGAGTTGCCCTATTATGAGCTCACTGTTATAGACACACAGTACAGTATTTTATTTTGAAATTCTCTGAGGCAAAACAGGGTGGGTTGTTTGTTTGTTTGTTTGTTTGTTTATTTATTTATTTATTTTTTATTTATTTATTTATTTGTTTGTTTGTTTGTTTGTTTGTTTATTTATTTATTTATTTATTTATTTATTTATTTATTTATTTATTTATTTATTTATTTATTTATTTATTTATTTATTTATTTATTTATTTATTTATTTATTTATTTATTTATTATTTCTGCGCCGCCCAGTCACGAAGGGACTGCTGCTCAGACACTATACTTTTCCGCCCACCCCCCCAAAAAAATTAGAGGGAACACTGACTCCAACAAGCAATCGCTTCCACTTATGAATATTATTTTATCCCAGACATTGATTGCAAGAGTCATTCAAGGTACAGTATTTATTTCAAAAGTCTCTTCCACAGTGAAATTTGGGAGGAATCCTTTGCTTTTCAGAATCTCAGAGAACATCTTTCCCAGTCTTTCTTGGAAATGTATTCATTTAATTTATATGCCACCGATTTCAATGTTGACTCTGGGGAGGGGCCATGATTCCATAGCTAAATCGGCCCAAAGGGCTGTGCATAAAGCTTAGCTATACTGTGCATAAAGCTTAGCTATGTTTAATTTTTCTTTGTCTTTTGTATCGTAATATGTTGTGTCAGCTCATATTACTTTAACTGGGTTAAACATGTTCTTTGATTTCAGTTTACTTAATTAGAGTATCAGATGCTCAAGCTGAACTATAGGTGAAGTAAACCCAGAGACAGGGTTAGGTGAGAACGGTACCTTTATTCAGCTCAGGAAAGGTAAGTGACTTTCAGCGAGTACCGTCTGCTCTACCTGGGAGAAACCGCTCCTTTTATACATTTGCGGTTCCCGCCAAAGCAAGAGCAGCCGCGTCTGAGCCAATCAGGAGCGACTTCCTGATTCAGCTCAGACAGCGCTTCAACAAAGGAACAAACTATTTACAGAGATACAAGGTAGCCATTACAGGATACAACAATAGGGATATTTATGCATTAGGGTCAGGGGTGAAATACAACGGTCCCTAACCAGCTTGCATGGGCCGGAGGGCCAACTATGCAAACCCCCGCTCATCTGTGCCCACATCATGAATTCCCTTTTTGGGTACAGTTTTCATGTTCCGCAAATGCACAGAAGGCTTCATCCATGTGCAGAGGATGGCACATGTCAGCGAGTTGAACTGGTAGGGAAAGTAAGCGGATTTCACCCCTGATTAGGGTCCTTCTGGATCAGGATAATTTGGAGAAAAACTGTTCAAAAGAAATTGTGGTGGTATTTGTGTGTATCTTTGCTGCACTTTGGGTGTTTTGTGGATAACTTTCTCTGTGTGCAGAGGTTGGCTTACAACCTGGATGATTTGCAGTGAATATTTGAAGTAACGTCTGATAAAACAGGGAACATTAACTTGCCATAGGCTCCAGGAGTTCAGTGGCATACATGGCCAGCGTGCCTCCCTCAATGGACCCATCAAGTTGGCAGAAAGAGACTCGAGTATTTAATGGCTTTAGTTGGATCCCCAGTATTCTGACTAAACTAGGGCTTATTAAGTTCCTTGTGCATCCCAAGTGCAACAGTGCTCTAAAATTTACTTTTCCCTCCGTTAGTGGGATTGATAGTTTGATAAGGAGTTCGACCATCTCACTTATCAATGAATCTTCATAGTCACTGAATGATCAGATTCTTCTGCCGGGGGATTGAAGTTCCCAGCACTGGAGGTGACTCTGATGGGAACTCCATAATTGTATAGGTGGTGCCCTGCTGTAAATAAAGTTTGTTTAAAGTGGAGACCCTCTCCAGTTTAATTACAGCTGGCACAGAACAGGTGGGGACCTCCTCCAGGTGTAACTTGTGCAGTACATTTCCCAGGCTTGGTCGATTTCAGCTTCCTTAGTCAAAACACACCAATTATGCAGGGGGACTGGGGCTCTGCAGTCTATGCAGGGTTTGTACAGGTTGTCATTGAACCCAGCCTTGAACCCAAGGATGGGTATTTCCTCTGACCAATGGATGCGGCAGGCCAGGTTTTGGAATTCCTCTATGTATTCGGCTACCAGTTGGCATCCTTGACTGATATGCTTGATGCAGCCATTCGGTCAGCTAGAAGGTCCTCAAATTTCCATCTCAGGGCCATCATAAATCCATTGAAGTTTTGAAGCTGTGAGGTATCTACATTATGGAAGATCACCATTCAGCACAACCCTAACTTTGGCTCCTTCACTAGGGAGGCCCCTCACATAATCTTGCATGTACGTTAGCACATGCACAAGAAAAAAATCTCTGTTGTTGTGGTTTTCCATCAAACATGACAACTGGGGTGGGATGCCTTTCATTCTAGAGGAAGAGGCCTTCTCCCATCGAGCTGCGGGCCATGCCCTGTGCCAGAATCCCTTTTGGGAGTACTTCCTGGGATAACAGTGGACTCATCAGTGGCTCCTGCACCATCAGCTGACATCCCCGAGGTTGGGGACTCTTCCACCATTGCCAAGAGCTTCCCCTTGTGCTTCATTCTCACCCACAGCACCAACCAAGATGCTCTGGATCCACATGCCATGGATGGCTTCTCTCATGAGGTTCATGGCTTCCTTCAGGCATTGATTGGATTGGCCTGGATCTTCCTCTGGTTTGTCATCGTCATAGAGGTCCCCCAGTTTAAGCCTTCAGTTTTGCTGGTGGCTCCCATGGGTGAAGGTGACTCCCTTGGTTCTGCCATCCCATCCTCCATTCTTTCTGACACTGATGGACCACCTTGGTTCTGTAGAGCTGCTTGAGGCAATGTTCTCCTTGGTTCAGACACTGAGGATCTCCTCCTACTGTGTTTTGGTGGAGATTTCCTCACAGCATTCAGCATCTTCTCCAATGCACTTGCAAGGAGAGTCCAATGTGGGTAATTTTCTAGTCTCATTGGAAGGGACTGAGTTTAATTTGAATATTGGGGAGGTACCACCCTTAGCCCCTCAGTCAAAAAAACTGTCGCAGTAAAGGGACTTTGAGTTTTCTTCTCTTGAACATTTCATTAATTTAAATAATATTTTCAGCGATATTTGACTTCACAAATAACCTTTGATCAACATGTAAGAACCCTTCAAGCAATATAGAGGTAGCATAGGGCTGACACCCTCTGCGGGTGTCGCCCTCTCGGCTACCGCTCCTCCCCCATGAGGCCCTCAACTCACTTGAGAGGAATGGAAACATGAGGGTGGGAGAGAGTCACCGGATAGCTGACCTCTGTGGTCATGCTCGGAAGGTTTAAATGCGGTTGACATCGGAGGGGTCCACCCCTCCGTTGAATATACCACTGCCAGAATATGCATCGAGGCTTCGATATCGGAGGATTGCAAGCGTTCTTCAGAACCTTTGTAAGAGCCAATACTCGAGGACGATGGGAGGGGCTATCTGCCCAAAATGCATAGCTGGGCCTCAGATCGGGCGGGAAGCCCAAAGAGAGCCTTCAGTTGCTTCTTGCCGCCTGAGGGTTGCCTAGGTGACAGGCACCGCCATTTTGGATTCAATTAGACCGGCAGAACCTGGGCGTTCTCGACGCCCCAATGGTTACCATGGTAACCACAACGGGCGCCATTTTGTGACTCTTAAAACATCAGCTTGACAACCGAATGAGTCACAATCTGCCCAGGCAACATGCATGCCTATCAGTACACAGATACCGGTGAAAGAGATCGGCTGTGAGGCAGAATTGGATTCTCTTTTTCTACAAGCATGAGTGGTGAAAAAGATTTTTAAAACTATGACAGATCCTGTAGTCCCTATAACAGATGGATCTACATTTTCTAAGCCCAGTACACCAAAGGGAAAAACCTTATCTAATAAGGGGAAGTGCAAGTCCTTTCAAACGTCTTCACTGAGAGGGAGAGAGAGGCTGAGAAAAAAATAAGGGCACTGGAAAAACAATTTGAGGCAACGTAAAAACAACTATTGCCAGCTGCCACAATTCCAGTGTTTGCACCACCACCGGCCTCCCCCATGAACAGTGAAGGAGGAGTAGGCTCGGCTACAGACAAAGATTGGTCCCCAGAGCGGCCTTCACATCAAACACCTGTCTTAAGGGTAGATACACATGACACTCTTAGACAGATACCAGCTTGGCCTAATTATTCTCCAAATGTCCAGATGGCTCAATTACCACAGTATGGGCACATGCCAACAGCAACTTTTACACCTTCAGCTGCAGGCTTTCGTAGTTCTCAGGACACATGGCAGAACATGCCCCCACCCTTACAAGGTCTTATAGCCAGCGCTTATTCGCAGGGCATAGCAGCAGGGGTACAACAGTATGCCCCACCAGTGGCTACCACCACAAAAGTCAGAGATCTGTTGTCGGCTCCAACCCCTCAATCAGTACTGGGGTCCTTGGAGGAGGACATACTGTTCAGAGATGACACTGATAACGACCTGTCAGGTGATGAGCAAGCCCCAGAACTGCCCACCTTTTCAGGTCTTTTTAAGACATCTTTGTTCAGAGTCCTACTTAATAAGGTCAAGCAAATTATTGAACAGGCTGGAGAGAGGAAACAGACTGAGGCCTCAGCAAGCATGGGTCCAGCAGGTTTCTGTTCACAGTTCCAAAGAAAGAGACAGAACATTTTCCGTCATCCCAACTCTTCCTAGAAAACATAAAGTGGCCATGGGAAAATCCAACGGCCGCGCAAGGCCCTTCATTAGTGGAATGTAAGCTTTATACGTTTAAGGAAGATATGGAGACCCTGTTAAGGTTCCCAACCATAGACAAGCCAGTGGCAAGCCTAGTGTCTAATGCTCTGGTTCCCAGATGGTATCAACTAATACAGGGATGACATGCCTTAATACAGACAGACAATATCGCCATACATGCTCACATCAATCACCAGGGAGGGACAAGATCCAGAAGATTGATGCGAGAATAGGAGTCTCTGTTCGGTTGGGCAGAGTCCAATCTAGCCTTGCTCATGGACAGGAGAATGTTTGGGCAGACTGGCTAAGTTGCAGGACTGTGGATCTGGCAGAATAGCACCTGGAACCCAGACTATTTCAGGAAATATGCAATCAGTTTGGTACCCTGGTGGTAGACCTCTTTGCCACGGCCCAGAACACACAACTTCCTAAATTCTTCTCCCGCTTCCCTTCTCCAGGAGTAGAAGGGGTGGATGCTCTATGCCAGTCTTGGCTACCAGATCTACTTTATGCATTTCCACCAATCCACATCATACAGAGAGTGATTTGAAAGATCCTGGAGGAACAGGCCGAAATACTACTGATAGCCCCATATTGGCCTTGCCGGGCTTGGTTCGCGGAATTGAAAGAGCTCTCCGTCTCCCTGTGCTGGAGGATTCCAGACCACCTGATCTCTCTCAAACAGGGGGACATCCTTCATCTGGAACCGCAGTGGTGGCAACTGGCCATGTGGCACTTGGCCTAAGGCGTCACCACCTGCCAGACATGGCAATTGCCACTATGCAAGCAGCACGCAGACCGTCAACTAATTGCATTTATCAGGCCACCTGGTCGGCTTTTTGTGACTTTTGCAGAGTTCAAAAAATAGATCCTCAAACTGCTTCACCTGAGATAATTCTAACCTTCCTTCAGACAGGACTAGATAAGGGGCTCGCTCCCAATACTTTGCGAAGACATGTGGCAGCATTATTTATCATATTAATCTAGGATTTCTACCGCCCCCTGACATGCCACCCTTGGATTAAGGATTTCTTAAGAGTGGCCTCCAATATCTGACCAGCGAAGGTACATAGATACCCATCTTGGGATTTGTCCTTGGTACTGCAGGCTTTAACAGGGCCCCCATTCGAACCAATTCGAACAATTATGTCAATCAAAACCGCTTTCTTAGTCGCGATCACATCGGCCAGGCGGGTGTCAGAAATATCAGCCTTGTCAGTGCGACCTGATCTCTGTCAATTTCACCCGGACAGATTCATATTAAGACTAGACCCAGCCTTTCTACCTAAAGTAAATTCCTGGTTCCACAGGGCACAGGAAGTTGTTTTGCCAGACTTTTGCACTCACGGCATGCACCCTTTGGAACTGAGGTGGCACAAATTAGATGTGCGACGGGCTCAAAAGATATATATCCACAGAACGCAACCATTCAGAACTTCTGAATCCTTGTTTGTGTCTTTTTCATCTGAGGCCATGGGTTCCAATGTTTCATCTCGAACCATCAGTCGATGGCTACGTGACTGTATTGCAGAAGCATACAAGGCAAAAGGTCAACAGATCCCGCAGGGGATAACTGGATACTCTACCCGTAGCTTGGCCACATCAGCGACATGGGCTATGCAGGCGTCCCTTGAAGATATCTGCAGGGCAGCCACATGGGCAACTCCGTCCACTTTCATAAAACACTACCGCATTGACTCATTTGCCTCTTCAGAGGCGGCTTTTGGGAGGTGGGTGCTACAAAGGGTGTGCTCAACTCCAGTGCCCCTGGTCCAGCCTTCTCCCTCCCTATGATTCAAGCTTGGGTATATCCCACATTGGACTCTCCTTGCAAGTGCATTGGAGAACAACCGTTGAATGTACCTGAACGGTCTTCTCGATGCACTGCAAGGAGAGTTCAAACCCACCCAGCTTTGGACCAGGACCACTAGTTCCTTTATCTGGTTGGTGATTTTAACATTATCTTGGCCTTTTGGTTGTTCAATAAAAAGGTTTCATGGTTTACTGCTCCTTCATTTTCTTTTTGACTGAGGGGCTAGGGGGCAGTACCTCCCCAATATTCAAATTAAACTCAGTCCCTTCCAATAAGACTAGAGAATTACCCACATTGGACTCTCCTTGCAGTGCATCGAGAAGACTGTTCAGGTAAGTTCAACGGTTCTTCTTCATTGCCACCAGTTCTGTCTGAGGAAATTTGCATACTGACTGCTGATTGGATAACAGTTGCCATTTCAGTGCCGCTGATGGGATAACAGTGGCTGCTGCCAGTTTAAAATAGCTGTCAAAGCCACACCTACCCTGTTGAAGTGTATATATAAAGTGCTATTATTTTAGGGGGCTTCTTTTGCTATCCAGCCTGTTAACAATCACTTGCTGCCGTTCCAGTTAATTGTTAACAAAACCAATTCAACTATAACATGTCCAGCCTGGTGTACCCGATTTAACACCACCCTGAATGGATATTGTATACGTGGTCTCCACAGTAAGGCTGTTGCCTCTTTGTGTTAACCAGTTTGGACTTTTTGCCTAAGGTAAGGTCCTGCCTCACCAGTCTTCTCAAGGAAGCAGAAATGAAAACCTTTTAAAAAGGAAACTTATACTAGAAGATTGTGACAGCAAGAGATGTAGGCAGGAAGTAACTCTTCCCACTTGAAACATTAGATTATTAAACCATTGCAGACAGAACCCCTCCCAAAGTCTAATACATCATCGAGTCAATCCTGGGTTGTGAAGAGGTTATGGGAAACTCAAGCCGAGAAGGGTGATAAAAGCAAGTCTCCAAGGCAATGTTGCTTCTCTTCTCCAGAGACGAGATGAAGAAACTGCTCAAGGCACATTCCTTTCCCCCTTTTAAGAGCCTGAAACTTACAGCAAAGCAAAGCAAGAAATAGAAACAGAAGCCCCATATACCTGACTCTGTAGTATCAACACCTAACCTCCAAAGCTTTACCCTTAGACTATCCACTGTTGACCTCTCCCAAGACATGATAGCAGTCTTCCAATACTTGACGGGCTGCTACAGAGAGAACAGGGTCAGGCTGTTTACCAAAGCACCAGAAAGCCAGACAAGGAACAACGGATCGAAGCTGACCAAAGAGAGATTTAACCTGGAAAGAAGGAGGAACTTTCTAATGGTGATAGCCATCAGCCAGTGGAACGGCTTGCCTGTGGAGGTTTTGGACTCTCCAACACTTACGACTTTCAAGAAGAGATTAGACTACCATTTGTCTGGGTGGTGTAAGGGTTCCTGCTCGAGCAGGGGATTGGACTAGATGACCTACAAGGTCCCTTCCAACTCTAGTAAGTAAGTAGGTAAGTAAGTAAGTAAGTAAGTAAGTAAGTAAGTAAGTAAGTAAGTAAGTAAGTAAGTAAGTAAATAATAAGTAAGATCTTCCCTGATTTACTTTCTAGACTCAAACACATCAATCTATTAGATGAAGACTATTGCAGTGTATCACTAATGATATCAAAAATATGAAGTCATAACAATGGTAATATATGGCAACAAAATAAATATTATTACAGTTGTATTCTCTGGTTAAGTGCTCCTGCTGGAAACCACTTCTTCCAAAAAGTATTGGCCTCTCTTCGTAAAGAAAAGTACTGTTCCCAAACATAGAAAGAGGCCTGATTTTGCCTTTAGTTGTTCCATTTCTGATGATGGATAGATAGATAGAAGTTTTTTATTGGCCAAATGTGATTGGACACACAAGAAATTTGTCTTGGTGCATATGTTCTCAGTGTAGATAAAAAGAAAGATACAATTGTCAAGAATCATGAGGTACAACGCTTAATGATAATCCGGATACAAATAAGCAATCAAATAATATTAGGAACCAGTTATAAAGGATACTCTGCCTTCCACATTTTATCCACATTTATTACTGTTTTTTGTCTTGTCCAGGTCAAACTCTTTCCACGCCTTTGATATTTACCAACTTCAATGGGACGGTTGCTTTGGGAGAAAATGTCACCATCTTCTGCAGGAGCCAAGACAATTTTGTTGGAACATTCTATCTCACCAGATTTACAAGCTTTCTTAAAGCAGAAACTGTAGAAACTAAGGATACAGCATCCAATCAAGCTGAATTTTCCTTCCCCCTTTTTAGCAAATCACAAGGGGGCATGTACAACTGCAGAACTTGCCTGAAGAAAGGGCCATGCTCATCCTTCAGTGATAGCATCTATCTCAATCTAACAGGTGATTTCTGCTCAGTGATTGTTTGATCTTCAGACCTCAAACATACAAACTCAAGTGATTTAGGGAGAATTGTAGAAACTAAGAATGCAGTATCCAATCAGGCTGAAGTTTCCTTCTCTCATATTAGAAAATCACAGGGGGGCATGTACAGCTGCAGAAAGGGGCATGCTCATACTTCAGTGATAACACAACCTAACAGGTGATGTCTGCTCAGTAATATTCAGACAACTGACACTACATAGAGTTTCACAATTTTGCATCAGCCAAATATTTCCTTTCCCTTCCAGAGAAGAATAATTTTGGGCAAATTGATATCTCCTCTTTCTTTCTTTCTTTCTTTCTTTCTTTCTTTCTTTCTTTCTTTTTCTCATTTTATTCATTTTTAATTTAAAATACAGAAATACAATAATAGGAATAATAATAATAATGAGAAAGTGTAACTCAATGTCGTATGGACAGTTGGCGGAACAAAGCATTGCATGGCCAGTTCTTGGAGAAGATTGAAAGCAAAGTGGATAAAGAAAAGACCTGGTCATGTCTTACAAGTGGAACACTCAAAAAGGAGACAGAAGGACTGATACTGGCGGCACAAGAACAGGCCATTAGAACAAATGCTGTCAAAGCCAGAATTGAAAAATCAACAGACGATCCAAAGTGCAGACTCTGTAAAGAAACAGATGAAACAATCAATCACATACTCAGCTGCTGCAAAAAGATCGCACAGACTGACTACAAGTATAGACATGATGCTGTGGCACAGATGATCCACTGGAACTTGTGCCAGAACTACCATTTACCAGTGGCAAAGAACTGGTGGGATCATAAGCCTGAAAAAGTGGTCGAAAATGAGCAAGCAAAACTACTGTTGGACTTCCAACTTCAGACTGACCGAATTCTGAAGCATAACACACCAGACATCCTGATTGTGGAGAAAAAGAAAGTATGGATAATCGACATCGCAATCCCAGGGGACAGCAGAATTGAGGAAAAGCAGCTAGAGAAATTAGTGAAATACGAAGATCTAAAAATCGAGCTGCAACGACTCTGGCATAAGCCAGTGAAAGTGGCCCCAGTGGTACTTGGCATGCTGGGCACAGTGCCAAAGCATCTCAGCGGACATTTGAAAATAATCAGAATTGACAAAATCTCCATCTGTCAATTGCAAAAGGTCACTTTACTGGGATCAGTAAAACATAATTCGCCACTACATCATGTAGTCCTAGGTGCTTGGGAAGCGCCCGACTGGTGATGAAATACAAAATCCAGCATAGTGATCTTGTTTGCTGTACTGTATTGACATAATAATAATGATGATGATAATAATAATAATAATAATATCCCGACTGGTGATGAAAGGGACATGCTCATACTTCAGTGATAAAATCTATCACAACCTAACAGGTGATGTCTGCTCAGTAATTATTCGATATTCAGAAAACTGACACCATATAGAGTTTCACAATTTTGCATCAGCCAAATATTTCCTTTCCCTGCCAGAGGAGTTCATAGAATAATTTTGGGCAAACTGATGTCTTGTCTTGTCTTTTCTTTTCATTCTTTCTTTCTTTCACTCTTTTTATGATATGAATTAGGTTCTTTCACAGTCCTTGAAACGCTCAATCCGTATTTATGCTTGGCCCCCCATTCGGTTGGGCAAAGAGTGTCTACATGTGCATGAGGGTGGCAAAATAGAAATGTGGTACGTTACATCTTTGCATCAGATGTAGTTGACCTCATGACACAATGCAGCCATCTGTGCACCTATATCATGGCACCTATAACTTCACTTTGATATCTTTTTGCTTTTATTGATGCCATTCTCTGTAAGCTAACATTGACTAGTATATCGCTTTGAAGAAACAGAATGAGAGATAAGGGAAATTTAGCTGTTCAGGTCTTGTATAAAACAGTAGAGGGGGAAAGAAAGAAATAGGCTTTCTCGTCAATATTTTTGGTGGGGGCAGCAGATGTACTGAGAATGGAGAAGAGGATCCTTTTTTTTGTCAAAAGATTGAAAAGGGGGAGATCTTATTTATGGCTGAATGAGGAAGGAGATATTTGCCTACAAGGGTCTCTGGAGATTCACTGAGTCTTTCCCCCTTCTAGATCCCAGCCTGTCCAAGCCTTCCATCAAGATTTTAAATGTAGAAGAGTATCCATACTTCCACATATGGTGTGCGGGGATGCAACCTGGTCTGACATTTGCTCTTATAGACTCAAGGCAGCAGATACTTTACAAGGTTGCAGACCCAGGGCGAAAGGGAGTGGAATTTATTATCAACTTGGCAAAGTTGAAAGCGTTGGAAACTTATACTTGCCAGTATCACTTTGAAAGGAGCCCCTTTGTCTGGTCATTGCCAAGTGAGCTGCTAGTGTTGCATTTGAGAGGTAAGTCACTTAAACAGCATGTTTCCTTTTCTCCATTTATCCATTTATCCAACTGTGATGGACTGAATTTCTGGAAAATCTCAAGCTAGGGCAGAGCTTTTAATAGTGGAAATAATGGTTAACTTTTAATTAATTAATAATTAACAATTAACTAATTAAACCTTAACTTCAGGCAAATGGTATCATGCAGATTGGTAATCATAAAAAATTGGGCCAGTTGGAGACACTTGATAGATAATTATCTGTCTTGGGACCATTGAATGTTTCAGGGGAGACATGGAAAGAGACAGATTGACATGAAGGCTGACAGAGAGATGGATCATCCTTGTTTTAGTAGGTTATAGAAATAAAATTAAGGTTCAGAAGAACGAGAAGAGACAGAGAGGCAGAAGCGTGAATAGACACATATTGCAATATTGGCCAGAGGCTTTTCTGAACTTTTAAGTTGTACCACCACCAGATTATAACTATTGGAAACACTGAAGGATATTGTTCCAATAATGAGTGTGTGTAGTAACTGTAACAGTTAAGCATAAGATTTGGTTGATAATATTTGAAAATTATCCCATCACAGTAATGTGAGTGATCCACAACCCGGGTCAGTTAGTTACAGATTCTGAGGAGGATGAACTGGGCCCGTTTTGGTACCCTAGGCCACACCCAGTCTGTATATAAGGGAGGGTTTCTGGGTAAAGACGTCTGGATCTGCAATGCTTGTCATGGAGGAACATCCAGATCCAGAGTTGTAAAACTACCGCACTGAGAAATTATCATGGCACCTTCCACCCAGTTCGAGTGGGGCCACTGCCAACATGAACTGAAAAGTCTGCTTTTGTCTGTACAAAGTATCTTTAAATATATTAAAAGTGTTTGAATCAAATCCTTGGTTCGTGGAGGCTTCTTGGTTCCAAAGGTGGTCCCAAAGCAGAACAGACAGCAACTGCTGAAACTGTTTTGCCAAAGATCGGGAAATGCTTCCAGAGAAGCACGGAAGAGGTGGGAGCATTAGCAATGGGAGCATTCCTTTATGCAGAGAGAGGAGACGAGAAGGGACTTGGTCAAGGCAGGACCCGAAGGACCTTCAGTGGTGGACTCTGCTTGTCCTCTGGAGTTGATCATCCCACCAGCTTGAGGTTGGTTCCCATGGAGTGGCAGTGTGCAGAAAGAGTAGAAAGAGCCTCTCTTGTTGGAAAACAGCTGGTGGTGCGTTAGGTTAACTCGCTGTTACTGTTCGTTGGAGGGGTTGATTGACAAGTTTTGTAGAGAGGAGTGGTACTGGACTCATTGTTTTTTGGGGGAGGGATTCTGGGTTTTTTGCCATGGATTGAAGATGTGTTGCAAATATGCAAAAGGAACTTGGTATTTGTTCAGAGATTTCACAAGACATATTGTTGAAATACAAAGGACTAAATTAATTTTTGAATCCTGATTGTTTCTAGATCCTGAGATGATGAATCCCGCCATAGAGACGATACCTGGAGGGTCCAGTGGTTCAGGTGGGAATCCCCCCATAGAGTCCCAGGGGCTGAGACATGATCTGATTTTTCAGCTTCTTGAATAAGAATGAGTACAGTCTTTCTCCAGGCTCCATTGACATTACCTGCTGAACCAATGATAAACTTAGCAGCTGCAATATACAAAACATAGTTAGGTTTAACTTTTATTAATTATCCATGGGACTAAGAACACAGACCTTGGACCACACCTTTGTGGAAGGGAGGGGCATGATGCTGCTGTGAGGATTGTGATAAAACAGAGATAAAATTGCTCAGATCTGATCTGAGTTGGATTTTCAGGATATAGACCAAGTCTAACATGATTTCCAGTTTCTTGCCTCGATTCTGGTGCTCTGCCACAAAGAGGACAGGAGTGGTCAGTTGTGGGGGGTTAAGCGGTGAAGGGCTGCAATTTTTTTTACTACCACTGTGGGTGTGACTTATTTTGTGGGTGTGGCTTGTCAGCCATGTGACTAGGTAGGAGTAGCTTGATGATCATGTGACCGGGAGTGGTGGTTTAAAGGTCATGTTTAAAGGTCATTACTAATGCAAATGTTTTGGCTTTACAGATATTATTAACTTATACGTATGGGTACGCCTGGCTGTGATTCTTCTCCTGCTTATCTCGTCACTAGTAGCCACAGTATGGTTCAAAAGAAGAAAAAGTAAGTGGAGATGATATTGTAATAAACATTGTTATAGAAAAGGGAATAAATAGTATTCTAAATATTTAGTATATGAACTATGGCCTATAAATCTCACGTAATAATCATATTGCCTTCATTTTCACACAGCAGCATAAAAAAGCTTCTCCATTAAAGACAATGGACAATAGTATCGGAGAGAGAAGCAAAGCACATTTTTAGACCCTGTGGTTTAAATAGAGCATTGTAGTTTGCTAGGAATAGGTAACAAAATTAAAAAACCTGGAATATTGCCCCAGGAAGATTATATTTAAAATCCAAGAGAAAAGGCTTTACTTTCCCTAATTGCACAGTGAAAGAGAATTAAGGGGAAAAAACCTGGGTATGAACACAGGCTGGCATAAAGAAGTTAAAGATTTTTCCCCACATAAAGAATCTATGAAATCTACAAATTTGTGAAAGAATCGTGGAAAGGATCTGCCCCAGAGATGGTGGGAGATTTGTGCTTTTGGAGGGAGCTTAGTACTTGAGAGATTGATATCACCCTTGCAAATCTCAAAGTACAAATCACCCACAGTCTCTTCTTTCCACCAGAGAAGTTAGGATGTCTCTTTTCTAAGCTTCTTTCTCCGCCCATTGTTCAGCTGCAGGCTCCCCCTCCTTTTATCTGATCATTCCCTAGGCAGCAACTCTTCCCCTTGCAAGTTCATTCCCACCCACCATTACATCACCTCATCTGCTGGTATTGCAACAGGGAAGGGAAGTATGCCTTGTTCTAAGCTTTTCTTCTTCTTTCCATTCTTCTGATGTTGGAGAACTTCCGGATGAAGTCTCCTACGCTATTTTGAATCACCAGCCACAGAAAACCCAACAAGCAGCCAATCCCAGGCAAACCTCTGAACTTTGCTTATATGCAACAGTGGTCAAAAATACAAGTTTTCAGCCCTATGTGTCATAAGACCTTGGGGGAGGGGGTACTCCTGATATGAATGCAAGCAAGAATGGCTTACTTTTATTTCCCCACCGATATGTAATTATAAATGCCAAATGTAAGGACCGGATCATATTGGGGGCTTCAGAAATGAGGTCATCAGATTGTTCTTTGTTGTGTTCCTAGTGTATGCTAATCTACCCTATCTGCATCACGGCCACTGATTGGTTAAATCACGGTTTTTAAATTCGAGCGGTTGTCAAAGCCACGCCCACAGAAAAAAACATTTTAAAAGGTGCAACCCAAGCCGCGATCTTCATCTTTTGCAGCAAACTTCAAAAATACACTTTGTTACTTGTGTTTCTTCATACGGGCTGATTCCTAATAAAAAGAATCAGGCAACCACATGTCTTGCAAATTTGTCTAGATTGAATATTGGCGACAAAGGAAACTCGAACCAACACCAAAGTCATGGAAACATCCTCAGTAGCCCAGGCGCCAGAATTCTTTGACTCAGAAAAAACCTCCTAGGACATGTACATGGAGAAGTTCAAAAACTTCCTAGAAGCGTCCGGGTCACGAGGATGCCAGTAACAACATGAAGCAAGCAATTTTCCTCAATCGTTGCGGCCCATTCATGTATGAGCTCTCCAAAACGCTCACAAATCCAGATCCAGTAAGATCGGTACCATGGGCCACCTTAACAGCCAAGCTGAAGACCCATTTCTAACCGACCAAACCGTCGAGGGTGTACAGACACAAGTTCGAGTGTTCAAGGCAAAAGGAGGGAGAAACAATAAGACAGTTCGCAACCCGGCTCAGAGCACTGCTTGTCAAGTGCAAATACAAGAGCCCAGAATGGTGACTGCTAGACAGAGTGATCATCGGAATGCGCAACGAAGCCCTCTGAAATAAACTGATCACCGAAGAGGACACTACCTTACAAGATGTCCTCAAACAAAAGCCCAAGCAGTAGAGGTTTCCCAACAAGCCGCTGAAGAGCTCAAGGGAAGCACCACTACCATAAACCTCATAAAAGCTGAACCAGCTGACCCCTAAGAAGTACTCGCTGACCAGATGGAGCAAAGCTGCCTGCAGGTAACATCTGGCCACACCAGAGACCATGCAAGTTCAACCCAATGTCAAAGCTGCAGAGGTCCCCATCTGAGAGCAAGATGCCCCTTCAGAGACACCATCTGCCACCGCTTCAACAAATGAAGCCACATCGCCATCGCCTGCCAAGCCATCCTCCAAGATGATTTCACACCGCAACCCAGAAATCAATGGTCCTTTGGAAGCGGCAACTACATACCTAATCACCCCTCAACCAACTCATCAAGACACCACCTGTGAAAAGTAGAGGGAAACGGATGAGAACTGAATCAAGGTAACTGCTATCCCACAGTAAATTACACTGGGCACAAGGGGAAAAGCAAAATCTCGGTGTCCTTATTTCTGAATGGCCATCGCTGTAAAATGGAGTTGGACACTGGGTCAAATTTATCATCATTCCCTGGCACAAACTGAAACTGTATATGCCAAACCTGACCCAACAAACCCTTGAACTGGTTTCAACAAGTGTAAAGGACTTTCAGGGAAACAGGATCCTGATTCCGGGGCAGGTAGAAATTCCAGTAACCTTCAAAACTATTAATATAACTTTGCCTGTAATAGTGGTAGACGGGGCTAGACACACACTATTGGGGATGGAATGGATGGAACCGCTGGAAATAGAGGTCACTGGTATCCATAAGATCCAAACATACCAGAGCACTGATTTCACCAAGGAGTTCCCAGAAGTTTTTGCAAAGGGTCTGGGTACATATAAAGGGGCCCCAATCACATTCAACTTAGATCCGGCAATCACCCCTTTTGCCTCAAACCATGTAGAGTACTCTTGCTGCTCCTACCCAAACTAGATGCCCAGGTAGACCCATTCATTGACCAAGGAATCTTAGTGCTGGTAGACTATGCCCTATGGGAAACCCCAGTAGTGACCCCACTTAAACCTGACAGGTCAATAAGAATTTGTGTGGACTACAAGTCAACTCTCAACAAAGCCCTTCAGCATAATGCATACCCAATCCCAGTAGTCCAGCATCTACTACATTCGTTATGGAATGGTAAAATCTTTGCTAAGTTGGACTTAGCCCAGGCTTACCAACAATTACCAGTGGACGAAGCCACAGTCTTAGCGCAAACCATTGTCAAGCATAGGGGGGCTTTTAAATGTTCATGGCTCCAATTCAGAGTAAACGTGGCTCCCAACATTTTTCAAAGCCTCATGGAGAGATTACTAAATGGGCTCCCAGACATCACCCAATACTTTGACAATGTCCAAATTTCAGGTGAATCTCAAGCCCAATTGGACCAAAGAATTAGAGCAGTCGTCAACAAATTCCAAGAAAAGGGACTCCATTTAAGAGTGGACAAACGTTCATGGGGAGTTCCGAGCGTCAAATTCCTTGGTTTTCAAATAGACGGGTCAGGAATTCACCAGATTACGCATGTGTCACAGACAGCTGTAGATGTTCTTATGGGAGCTCCAATATGAGAATTTGAAAAAAGTGGAAAAAATCCCCCAAAACACAGTAAATCTTCTTTAAAGAAAGTAGAGCTGTATAGCAATTACAGAAGTTCAAAGAGAATCCAAAATTTACGGCTGCAAGGGAAGACGGCCTTTCTTTCGCTATCACAAAGTGAGTACAGTAAATCTTAACAAAGGGAAAAAATTGTAGAAGGAGGGGATCCAAGCCTTGGGAAAGTGGAAGTGAAATTAGATAAACTGCTTCAAATTGTTGGATGCTTTGAAGAAAAATTTCAACGAGCGGAGGGGGTGCTGGGTGCACTTTCCCAAGATATTAAATAGTTTAAAAAAGGAGCAGAAGAAATGGCTGAAAAAAATTGTTAATTAGAGCAACAAGTTAAAACCAAGCTGATGAGTATAAGCAGTACAACTATAAGCTTACCAATTTGGAGGATCTTGAAAGGAGAAGAAATTTACATTTGTGTGGTTTTAGACCAGATTTTGCTCCAGGCTTGAAATTAGTTAAAGCACTTTTTCATTGGATGAAAGCAAAAGGTGTTCAAATTGTTTTTGATGACATAGAATGAGTTCATTGGGGCATTCCACATAGAAACCCGGAGAGGCAAAGACCCTCTGGAATCAGCTTCCCCCATAGATTCCCACTGCCCCCACCCTCCTTGCCTTCTGAAAGAGCTTAAAAACTCATCTTTGCCGCCAGGCTTGGGACTTTTAGATCTTTCCCCTGACCAATGAATGTTTTAAGTATGATTGTTGAATGATTGGTCGATAAGTTTTTCTTTTTAATTTATTTACATGATTGTTTTAAAATGTAGCATTAATTGGATTTATATTATTGTTCTGTTTTTTAGATCTTTCCCCTGACCAATGAATGTTTTAAGTATGATTGTTGAATGATTGGTTGATTGATAAGTTTTTCTTTTTAATTTATTTACATGATTGTTTTAAAATGTAGCATTAATTGGATTTATATTATTGTTCTGTTTTTTATATATGCTGTGAGCTGCCCCGAGTCCTCGGAGAGGGGCAGCATACAAATCCAATTAAATAAATAAAATAAATAAATATTAAAATAGTTAAAAAAGGAGCAGAAGAGACGGCTGAAAAAATTCAGAAATTAGAGCAACAAGTTAAAACCAAGCTGATGAATATAAGCAGTACAACTATAAGCTTACCAATTTGGAGGATCGTCAAAGGAGAATAAATTTACCTTTGTGTGGTTTTAGACCAGATTTTGCTCCAGGCTTGAAATTAGCTGAAGCGCTTTTTGATTGGATGAAAGCAAAGGGCATTCACATTGTTTTTGATGACATAGAACGAGTTTATTGGGGCATTCCACATAGAAACCCGGAGAGGCAAAGAAACATTGTTATTGCCTTGACCAGTGAGAAGAAAGCTGAAATGAGAAATGAGAAGAAAGTATTTGAAAAGTTGTGCTGGCCTTAATCAAGATGGAAACGAGATAAGAGTCCTCAGAGATATCTCCCGGGAAACTTTGAAAGAGAGAGATGCTTTACGCCTAATCTCAAGCCTTTTATATCAAAGTGGAGTAAAATTTACTTGGCCTTTTCCCGCTGCTATCTTGGTGTTCTGGGAAAATAAGATGTTCAAGGCATGATCATTGGAGGAGGGGAAGGTATTATTGAACTAACTGGGTATTGAGTTCAGAGAAAGCAGAGCAATTGGAGAGCCACAAGGAGCAAAAGGAGGAGAAAGCAGAGCAGTTAGAGAGCCACAAGGAGCAGAAGGAGGAGAAGATTATTCCAGCAGTCGTGGTATCCCAGATGAGGAGGAAAGGCAAAGGGAGGAACAGTTGAAGAAGTTGTTGAGGCAGGTGGAGGCCATTAGAAAAGAGCAGAGGAGAAAACCAGGAGCCCAGCACGAAAGGAGAGCAAAGAAGTGAAGAGTTGAAACTGACTCTGTCCCCTCTTTTTGGAGATGTTTCCGGAAATTATTGTCCATTTTTATTCTCTTTGGGGGAGAGATGGGGAAAAAAGTAGAAGAAGGTATTATTCAATGGTTAAATAAAGGAGGGTGGGAGGGATTTTTTGCCCCAAAATATATTAAAAAGTGGTTGCAAGGGAAGCTCAGTGATGTAGGAACCTCATCAGCAGTTGCCTCATGATTGGACAAGGAGAATTCTTGGCCTCCCCCTCTGTGATTCTTATTTATCAGAGGGTTTTATTTCAGGAGGTTGACATTCAGAAAGATAGAGGAGGGAGGTGGCTGTTTTTTAAAGGGGAAATAAATCAAAAGAAATGGACATTGGCGGCCATTTATGTCCTGAATGTGAAAACAAAACAATTTATAATAAACACAAAGAGGAGGTTGGATAACTTTATGGAGTGCACAACGTCTTGGGGAGGAGATTTTAATATACAATTAACAAATGGGATTGGAAATAGCAGGATGTTACATTTAAATAGACTTAATATGGTGGATCTCCATGCAGATATATCAAATAGAGGTACTTATTATTCAGCAAGATATCATACATTTAGTTGCATTGACTATATATTAATGAATAGGATGGGCAATATACAAGTAAGAAAAGTAGATAAAGAAAGTATTTGATTGTCAGATCATGCCCCACTAATTGGAAATAGGTCAGGAATGAAATCAAAGAATTTGGAGATATAATGCAGTGGTAACTTCTTACGGTATCAACAAGATAAAGATAAACTGCAGACAGAGTGATGTGAATATTTTAGAATTAATGATGTAAGCGATATTCAACAATCAATTGTTTGGGATGCATATAAGGTTTATATGAGGGAACAATGTATATGTATGGAAGCAGATATTAGAAAGAGGTGGGGTAGAGAAAGGGAGAGTAAGATAAGGAAAATAGATTTGATACAAGTGCATTTGAGAGTAACTAAGAGTAGGGAATGGTATATCCTATTGAAATTGAAAAGGAAACAATTTAAAGTGTATGATGAGATCCAATGGAATAAAATGAGAATGACAATGCGACAAAAAATATTGAGCTGGGGGACAAAATCAATGCAACAAATGGCAAGATATTTGAAGAAGAAGAAAGAAAAATCATGTATATTAGCATTGAGAGACCCTAGTGGAGTGGTTAGATATGGTAAAGAGCAGCTACAGAAGATAATGAGAAAATATTATGAGGATTTGTATAAAGAGAAGCAGGTAAATATAGAAGTCCTTAATGTTGGGAAAATAGTAAGTGAAGAAGATAAACAAATATTGAATGCAGAAATTACACAAGATGAAATTGCTAGAGTAATAAAAGGGTTAAAACAAGCCAAAGCACCGGGCCCAGGTGGGTTCATAAGATAATTTTATAAAACGTATATGAATGAATTGTTGCCGCATTTGGGGAAATTGTTTAATAATATATTGTAAGCTGATGATATTCCACAGACATGGAAGATTTCAGAGATTGTTGCCATCCCAAAGATCAACCGAGATTTAAGAGAGCCAGGGTCCTACCATACTATTAGTTTGGCAAATCAAAATTATAAAATATTTATGAAGATATTGACAAATAGACTTGAAAATATCTTACCAAAAATAATTGAAGAGGATCAATATGGGTTCGTGAAGGGTAGGAAGATAGGTGAACTAATTAGAAATGTAATAAATGTGATGCACCATGCCATTAAAAAGAAATTGGGAATTTTGAAATTAGATGTCTATAAAGCTTTTGATAAAGCTAACCACAGTTATTTATATAAATTATGTAAGGAATTAAATATGGGGGACAAATTTTGTGGAACTATAAAAGAGATTTATAAAGGAAATGAATATATAAGAGTGAATGCACAAAGGATGCAGAGAATTAAAATTCAAAATAGTACCAAGTAGGGATGACCTTTTTCTCCAATGTTATTTGTAATAGCAATAGAGACATTAGCTAATAAGATAAAACAAGATAATACTTGGGTAGGATATAAAATAAGGGAATTAGAAAAGAAATTAAACCATTAGGACCAAGACCCACATCCCACCATCCAACCCTTCAAACTCCATCATCCAAAACCATCCTAGCGTACATCTCTCCATCAACCAAGAACAACCCTCCATCAACCAAGCACAATCCACCATAAACTTCAAGCCTCAAGCAACTATAGCTCAAATCTATCCTAATTACCTGTCCACCTCCAATCAAAACCTCAACCCTCCAACAACTATTGCTCAAATCCACCATAACTACCTACCCACCTCCAACCAAGACCAACTCCCAATCAACCAAGACTAGGGATGCACGCCCCTTACTTCCTCATCATCAACCACTTCTAACATTAAATGTAAACTAATAAACTCAAGAAGCATTGCTAACAAAATATCCGAGCTCCTTACCTTACTAAAAACTGCCAAATACAACATTTATATGCGAAACATGGTTAAATGTATCTCTCCCCAACTCCATTATTACAATTAATGACTACCACGTTTTCCGATCTGACTGCAAAACCGGAAGAGGAGGTGGAGTTGCAATCTTCTATTAAAAAAATGACTCAACCTAAAGGAAATCCAACTTAAACAAGATCTTTACCTTCCAGAAACTGTCATATGTGAACTAACCTCAGTCACCACACTCCACTTCCTCCTATGTTACAGAGCCTCTGACTACAACATCTCACATGCGAACAAGCTAACCACACTATTAATGTGGGCAACCTCCTACCAACATCCTCTTATATTTCTTGGCGATTTAAACATACCACATATTAACTGGTCCCTAAATGAATGCACAACTGAACCCATCCATTCAACCCTCTACAATGCTATCACTAGTCTAGGACTAGTGCAACTAGTTACAGACAACACCAGACTCAACAACTGCCTAGACCTCATCTTCTGCAACAGTTTACACTCAATTTATGGACTCAAAGTAAGAGAACCCTTTTCCAACAGCGACCACAGCACAATCGATTTTGCCTCAATGTACTTCCTCAAATAAACAACCCCAAGAACAAGACAACCAATTTCAACTTTAAAAAGGCCAACTATGAAAACATAGAATCTTATCTCTCATCTCTTGATTGGACCACAATATTCTCTGGCTGTATCACTGTAGATGACTATTACAATATATTTTTGCTCGAGATCCAAAGAGTCATAAAATTATATGTACCTCTAATATTCACCAAAACCAAGAAAAATAAATTACCCATAAAAATAAGAAAGCTACAATCCAAAAAAAGATTACTCTGGCATAAAAATAAAACAGACCATGTTGCAAACTTTAAAAACCGCTATAAAAATTTATGTCACCAAATAAAGACTGAATGTACCAACTATCACATTAATCAAGAAGAAAACCTATATACAAAATCAACTCATGCCTTCTATAACTTTGTAAACAATAAACTCAAAGACTCTAGATCCATCACACCCCTTAAAGGACCTAATGATAAAGAGTATAACAATAAAACAATTAAAGCCAACCTCTTTAACACCTTCTTCAGCTCTGTCTTTGTTAACAGCAACGGCTCATGCCCAGCATTTCCTAGTCGCAACTCAACTAACTTCAATGATCTAACACAAATTGAATTTACAGAGGAAAATGTAAAAAAATCATTACACAACCTAAAGCCTTCCCTTTCTATTGGACCAGACGGACTATACGCATACTTCTTTAAAAAAGCTCTCCTCAACCCTGGCTGAACACCTAAGCATAATTTTCAAAATATCTTCTACAACTAGCTCACTACCTAAACTCCGGTCTCTAGCCACAGTCATCCCTATCTTTAAAAAAGGTGATCCAAGCAACGTTGAAAACTACAGACAAATCTCCCAGACTTGTGTCACTTGCAAAGTCATGGAATCCATCATAAACCAATCCATTACACTTCATCTTGAAACTAATAACCTACTTTCCAAGAAACAATTCGGTTTCAGGAAAAAATTATCCTGCAACCTACAACTCTTACACTGTAAAAACATAAGGACTACCAAACTTGATCAGGGTAGATCAATAGATGCAATCTATATAGACTTTTGGAAAGCCTTTGACTCAGTAGTTCATGACAAACGTCTTTTGAAACTAAAATCCTATGGCATCTCTGGATCTCTGCATGATTGGATTTCAGCGTTCCTGTCCAACAGCCAACAAGTGGTCAAAATAGGTAATGCCATATCTAATCCTGCTCCAGTTAACAGTGGTGTCCCACAAGGCAGTGTTTTAGGATCTACTCTCTTTATATTCTACATAAACGATCTCTGTGACAACATGACAAGCAATTGTGTTCTCTTTGCTGATGATGTTAAACTATTTAATACTACTGACAATACTTCTACCCTTCAAAAGGACCTTGATCATGTAGCTGAATGGTCTACCAACTGGCAACTTCAAATCTCTACCAACAAATGCTCCGTCCTACACATTGGTAAAAACAAATCCAAATACTAAATACATACTTGGTAAAACTGAACTAACAGCGGACCCTCACTCAGTCAAAGACCTTAGAGTACTCATTTCCAATAACCTAGGTGCTAGAGCCCACTGTAACAGCATTGCCAAAAAGGCTTTAAGAATTGTAAACCTAATCTTATGTAGCTTCTTCTCTAGAAACACTGATTTATTAACCAGAGTATACAAAACATTTGTCAGATCTATGCTAGAATATAGTTCATCTGTGTGGAATCCACATTGCACATCAGATATTAATACAATTGAAGGAGTCCAGAAATACTTCACAACAAAAGTCCTTCACTCCTCCTCACGTAACAAATTATCCTACTCCTCCAGACTTCAAATACTATAACTAGAAAATTTACAACTACGTCGTCTCTGAACTGATTTAACTGTTGTTCATAGAATCATACATCATAATGTACTCCCAGTCAGTGACTACTTCACCTTTAACAACAACAACAACACAAGAGCACGTAATAGATACAAACTGAATGTAAATCACTCCAAACTTGACTGCAGAAAATATGATTTCAGCAATAGAGTGGTCACCACCTGGAATTCATTACCTGACTCTGTTGTTGCTTCCCCCAACCCCAAAATCTTCAACCTTACATTATCTACAATTGACCTCTCCCCTTTTCTAAGAGGTCTGTAAGGGGCGTGCATAAGTGCACTTATGTGCCTAATGCCCCTGTCCTAATGTCTTATTATCCTTTCTATTACTACGTTCTATTTATGTTATGTTATGTTAATATGTACTATAATACTATACTTGTTTGACAAATAAATAAATAAACAAACAAACAAACAAACAAATAAATAAATAAAAATATTTGCAGATGATGCAATTATACTGACCCAGACCCCAATGGAGATGATTAAAGGTATAAGAAATATTTTGCAAGAATTTAAACAGGAATCGGGATTATCGGTCAATATGGAAAAATCAGAGACTATGTGTTTAAATACAGGTCTGAGAGAGCAGATAGAAATTTAGGAAAGAATCAGGGTTGAAGTTATGACTAAAGAAAATTAAATTCTTGGGAATTTGGTTATTGAGAAATCCAGCAAAAATTGAGGAGGTGAATTATAGGCAAATATGGAGGAAAATGTAGAAACACATGAGGAGCTGGAAAGAGAAAAAGCTAAGGAGAATGGCTAAAATAAGAGCATTACAAATGATGATAGTTCCCATGATGATGTACCTGTTTCAGGTATTGCCAGGGGGTTTATCAGCATCAAAGTTCAGGGAGTGGGACAAAAACCTTAATTATTGGTTTGAAGAAGATAAAAGACTGAGAGTAATGAAAAAGTGGTTAATAGCTAATGAAAAAGAGGGTGGATGAGGAATTCCTTATTTGGACTTGTATAGAGAAGCATTTCAAATTGAAAGATTAATGGAGTTGCAATTATTTGAAAATAAATGGGTAAAATTGGAAAAAGAGATAAATAGGATGAAGAATATAGAATTAATTTTTACAAGGTAGAATAGGAGCAATTTAGATAAATTAATAGGTCCCATGAAAGGGACTTTGGAAATTTGGAAAAAATGGCAGGGGAAAATACAATTATATAAATCAAAACTGTCATCGTTGTATGTAATAAATAGAGATAATGAAACAAATCTAAATAGAGTTATAGGAAAGTTGAAGGGAAGAGGAATAATTAAGATAGAACAGTTATATGAGAAGGATGGGAGGCCAAGTAGAAATCGTATAGAATGGTGGTTGAGTAAGGGAAGATAGCTACAAATAAATGCAATATGTAAATATCTGAATGAAAGGGAAAATAAAGAAGCACTATTTAGGGAGGAAATAGAATTAGAGAAAATAATAAGAGAAAAAAGTGAGGATACCAAGGCACAAGCAAGTAATATATATAAGATCTTAGTGCATTCAGATGGTTATGTGACTCAAGGATTGACTAAATGGTGGCAGAATGAAATACAAGTAGATGTGCAAAAGATGGAAAATATAGTGGAGAATATAATGAAAATTAAGAATACAAGGGTTAGGGAAATGATAAGGAAAATATTACATAAGTGGTATTACACACCCATTCAACTTGCATATTTCCAGCAGAATGTTAAAAATACTTGTTGGCATGGGTGTCAAAATAAAGGAGTGTTTATGCACATGCTTTGGGAATGCCCGGTAGTGCAGAACTTTTGGCAAAAAGCACAAGAGGATATTAATAGGATGTTAAATATACGATGGATAATTACCAAGGAAATGGCAGTATTAGTTAAAAGCAATGCAATGGGAGAATTTAGAGAAATAAAACAAGCAGCGATAGAAAGTCTTGGGTTGAAAGGCTGTGACAAAATTGACAATGCAAAATTGGTACTGGTATATGGCAGATCATATTCAATTTGAGATTATGGACAAAAGGATGAATTCGGGTAATGAAACTGATTTACAACAATTGATGGGATGATGGGACAAGGTAAGATGATATATGACTAGTAGAATCCGAGACCAAGCTACAAGGAATAAATTGGAATCACTTTATAATATGTAAACAGATATTTTGCTCTTGAGTTAAAATGGTATATGTAAGAAACACCCCCAATTTGGTAGTGGGGTGTGAATGTTTGTCTCGTGGAGGGCACCAATCACAGAGCACTTGTTATACAGTATGTTGTGTGTGTGTTTATATACTATAAAATAAATAAATAAATTAAAATTGGGTCAAGAATTCACCCAACAGAAGAAAAAGGTAAGGGCAATAAAAGAAGTTCCAGAACCGCAAAATAAAACAGAATTACAAGCACTTCTGGGGCTATTAAACTTTTATTCTGTTTTTTTTAAACAGAAAGCCATGGCAGCGGAGCCCCTACATAAGTTGTTTCAGAAGGATTCAGCTGGCAATGGGGAGACAAAGAACGGTCTGCTTTTAACCAAATAAAAAAATTATTATCTTCAAGCAGTGTAATTGTGCAATACAATAAGGCTTTCTTGTGATGCCTCACCATATTGGGTAGGCGCAGTCTTAGCCCATGTTTTTCCAGACGGCACAGAAGCCCCCATAGCGTTCTTTTCCAGAACTTTATCTAACGCAGAGTGGAATTACAGCCAAATTGACAAAGAGGCATTAGCACTAGTAGCTGGTGTTAAAAAATTCCATGATTATGTCTATGGTCAGCCATTGATTGAATCACTGACCATAAAACCCAACTGGGAATTTTCACTGAAAACAAAGCCACACCTGCCTTCATGTCCCCTACAATGACCAAGTGGGCCATTTTTCTATCCGGCTACAACTATTCCCTTAGATACCGGGGGGGGGGGGAGATGCCTTCAGCCAGTGTTTTTCAACCAGTGTGCCGCAAGACATGGTCAGATGTGCCATGAAGAAGGAAGCTCAGCTTCCGGTCTCCCAACTTTTTGCTGAGGGCGCAAATAGCAAAAAGTTGTGGGACCGGAATCTGAGCTTCCTTCTTTGAGCCTTCCAGGTTTTTCCAGAAGCTGCAGTGTTCCACCCGGCTGAAGCTTCCCTAACAGCAGCAGCAAGTCTGGGGCCTGGCAGGAGGGCACCGGCAGTGGGAGGGCACCAGCAGCAGCAGCACTGGGCAGTAACCACGGGGCGTTGGCTGCGAGCAGGAGTGGTAGGCACTAATGGCGGCAGCTGGATGTGTTGCTGGATGCCCTACATGCTGGGCATGGGTGCGGGGTTGGCACTGGCCCGCTGGCTGAGCCAAGACAAATGTGCCATCCCTGTGCCCATGCCCAGCACAGCACCAGCATGTACAGTGTCCAACAACACATCCAGCCACCGCTGTTGGTGCCTCCACCCTAGAGCTCCCGCTCGCAGCCAACCGCCCTGTCATCGCCCCATGGCTACTGCCCGATGCCGCTGTTGCTGGTGTGGTGTACAAGAGAGAAAGAGAGAGATAGCAAGAGAGAGAGAAAGAGAGAGACAGACAGAGAGAGAGAGAGAGAAAGCAAGAGAAAGAGAAAGAGAGAGGGGGAGAGAGAAAGAGAGAGAGAAAGAAAGAAAGAAAGCAAGAGAGAGAGAAAGAGAGAGAAAGAAAGCAAGAGAGGGAGAGAAGGAGAGGAAAGAAGAGAGGGGGGAAATGAGAGCAAAAAGGGGAGGAAAAAAGAGAAATGAGAAAATGATTTTGGTTGGTGGTGTCCCCAGGATTTTATAAATGTAAAAAATGTGCCGTGGTTCAGAAAAGGTTGAAAATCACTGCCTTAAGCCACTGCCCAGAGGCCAAAGTCCTTAACGACCCGATTCCAGTGGCTGATGTCCTGTTAATTGAGCTAGACAATCACCCTATAGTTACGGCGGAAAAAGTGGCCAGAGAAACAATCAAAGACAAAACACTCAAGACATTAACAAGTTGCATAGTGAAGGGGTGGGGGGAAGACACACCCAGTGAGAAACTGAAACAGTACAAAAACAAACAAATGGAACTTTCCACTCTAAAGGACTGCATCTTGTGGAGGGAAAGAGTAATTATCCCCTCACCCCACCCTAAGAGAGACACGCTACACAAGGGACACCCAGGGATTGTGAAAATGAAGAGCCTAGCCAGGAGCCAATTATGGTGGCCAGACCTGGATACCAACATAGAGTAATGGGTAGCCATTTTTACCCCCTGTCAAAATTCCAGGCCAAGCCCTCCAAGGACTGAACGACCACCGCAGCAACCATAAAAGCGTTGCAGAAATTATTTGCCACTCATGGGTACCTCGATCTAATAGTCTTGGATAATGGCCCCCAATTCACAGCCAGATAGATGAAGTTGTTCCTAGGCGAGCTGGGTATTGGGCATGCCCTGTTTCACCTTACTTTCCAGCTACAAATGGGCAGGTAGAATGAAAGAGAGTGGCCAAGGAAGCTCTCAGCTGCTCCACAGCTGGGGACTGGCAAACAAAAATTGACCAGTTTCTATTAATCCAACATATTACCCCTAGCAGAGCAACCCAAACACCGGCCAATAAAGACAATTACCATTCGCCTCCCACAGGAAGCAACACCATCCGACAAACCCTGCTGCAAGACATAAAAGACTTCTTACTTGCATGCCCTCAGGAATCCAGCAGAGGGAGCCACGAGCTCCAGGAGGCCGGCGTTGGTATTGCCGACTCAACTCAGGAGGAGTCAGCGCAGGCCAGGCCAGCTAGGCCTGGTGAGTCTCACGGAGCGGCAAATGAGCCGACCTCCTCTTCAGCCATCGATGCACCAACTGAACTGCGCAGGTCCGAATGGGAAAGTCCCGATTGGAAGACTACGTCACATTGCTAAATGATTGATGGTTGGAATAAGCTATGAGGGGAGGGATGTGTTCCTAGGTAAATATGTTGTATGTAAATCGGTTATGGTAATAGTGTACGCTAATCTACCCTATCTGCATCACGGCCACCAATTGGTTAAATCACAGCCAGGAAATTTGAGTGGCTGTCAAAGCTTTGCCTACAGGAAAAAACATTTTAAAAGGTGCAACCCAAGCTGCATTCTTCATACAGACTGATTCCTAATAAAAAGAATCAGGCAACCACGTGCATTGCAAGTTTGTCTAGATTGAATACTCTTGACTACGTTAATTAGGACAGTGGTGGAACCTTTAGCACTGAGGCACAGGCTCCTCCCATCATCAATCCTGCCATCCAGTGTTAAATGAAGGAAGTTGTTGACATTGAAATCTACTCCTGATCTGTAACAAATGGTTGCTCCCTGTATGCTCTTAGTCAATATTTGAATTAAAAGGTCGTTTGTTACACACAATTGGTTTGCTGGTACAAGATGAACGTTTCCCAATAAGATAACTCAGCACAGCAAGATATCACAGATTATTTTATTACAGGCATTCACATGATAACTCAAGGTTATGATGCAATTCTTCTGCAGTATAACGTTTCACATTGTGCAGGTAAAAAGAGGTTGAATTGTTCCCGGCTCTACATGTTGCTTCTACATACTGGCTTACTAAGTGAAGAACAAAGAACTTGCTGGAATGCTCTCTCCAATCACCACTCTTGGGTCAGAGCTGATAGGAATATGTAAAACTACACTTCCCAGAGTGTAATTTCACTACATTTCCCCTACAATCTAACTATTTTTGCCTGTGGTGACAGCACAATGGGGCTTCCTCTGAGCTGATAGCAATAACTGGAGTTACAGGAAACCTCAACTTATAACAGTTTGTTCAGTGTGTGTTCAAAGTTACAATGACATTGTTCAATATTCAGACAACTGAAAAAAAAAAGTGTCGCCATCACTGTCCTAATGCATCTTTTTCCATAGTGCATTCCCAACTGTCATGAATGAAGGCAAATTTTCAGAAGTTATTCTTGTTGACAAAGATATGATTACTAGTACATGTAGTCTTCTATTTGCAACAGTTTTTAAAGTGATTGTTTGTACATCACAACAGCTCCCAGAAAACTGACATGACTGTTTTTCACACTTACGACTGTTGCAACATCCCCAAGGACACGTGATCAAAATTCAGATGCTTTTCAGCTGGTTCGTATTTATGACAGTTGCATAAATACTTGGTCACACTTCTTGAACTTCTGATAAGCAATATCAATGGAGAATCCAGGTTCTCTTAACAACCATGTTACTAGCTTAACAGCTGCAGTGGTTCACTTAACAACAATGGCAAGGGAGGTCATAAAAATGGGGTAAAACTCAATAACTATCTCGCTTAATTTACTTTACTTTAACTTAACTTAACTTCTATGCCACTTTATCCCATGGGGCTCATGGCGGCTTGCTTAAGCAAACAAACAAGCAAACAAACCAGCAAACAAACAAAACTATAAAATTTGAAATCCAAATAGGACAAAATCTTGCCACCCCACCCATCCACCCCACCCATCCACCCAAATCTCCTAAAGTAATGAAGGGTTTTCAGAGGAGAAATTCTGCAGATAGCTTCAATACATTGTATGGTCAGCAGGTGTCCTTTAGAAAGCTTTGAATCAATGTTGGAACCAACTGAGCCATCTTTAAAATAACATTATAGCCACAATCACACAGGCAGTTTGAAAGGCTGGTAATGTTTTGCTCCCATTCTTCCTCAGTGGAAGCTCCTAAGAATAAATCTCTGCATGGCTGTTCTGTAATATGGTGCTCTGGGTTCCTGGGCAGGGGGGTGGAGGTCCCTCTGAGTATATCAGAAGCAAGGGATTCCCAAAATAGGGTTGGGCCATATTTAAACCCCTGAAGTAACATAGTCCAATACATCTGACTCAGAGTTGGGTTGCTCTTGGTTCAGACCCATTCTATAGAACCTGTTATATCCTGGCAGCAACTGGGTATCTCTTGGCATTCCCTCCCCTCATTGGAAAAATCCCTGGGTGCGCATTGGCTGGCTGAACCTGGCAGCAGGAGATATATATATATAGCTGCCAGGTGTGGCCAGTGTTGTTCTGGTTTAAGAGTTGCCAGTGGCTGTCGTTCCTTGCTTGTGTTCAAGTTCAATAAAGTTAGTGCCTATTTCTCTTGCCAGCCAGCCTCATTATTATGGGGACAAAACATTTCTCTTGCTTGCCGAGCCAGGAAAGATTGCCAGCTGGCTACATCGCTGAACTGTCTCTCTCGGCAGCACCATAGGCAGCGCCATAGGCACCACGTTTTTGGTTTTTGCTTCTGCATATGCAGAAACAAAAATGGGTGTAAATTATATAAATTATATGGATATAAATAACACTCTCCATTCCATGTGATCAGCTACCCAGGACTTAAAATCCTTTCAGTCCTGTCTACCACTAAGCCATCCTTCCAAGAAAGCTCCCATGTTTCCACCCTTAAAATCTCCTATCATACAAATGTTGTCACCCATGTTTTTTCTCGTCTTTCTGTGTAATTTTAATAGAATTATTGTTGTCCTTCATTTGGGGCATATATATTAATCAAAGTTATTGGTATTTGGTTTTTAAAAATTTCCACAATTAAAATCCTACCATCCACATCTTTATAAATCAATTTTGCTTGGATATTTTCATTTATATACATTATTACAATTCTTTTACTTTCCTGGGCTAAGGATGCAAATAAATTTCCTAATTTGGGTCTTTTAAGTAGATATTCATATTTTTCTTTTATATGTGCCTCTTAAATTGCAATTATATCTGCTTTTCTTTTACTCATCTGATTCAAACATTTGTTTCTTTTTTGGTGCAATTAATCCATTTACGTTTACCGAATATAATTCAATTCCTAGGTTAGTTTTAGATTGCACTCTTACCTCATTTGTACTTTGGCCTGACTGCTCTCGTACTTCTAACTTCTTTGTGCACTTCTGTCCTGCCATCTCTATAGACTTCTTTACCTATCCTTTCTATCGTGTCCTCTGATTGTTTCTGTTCTTAGTCTTCCCTTACTTGTCTTTCTAATTCTGCCTTATCTGAATCGCCCACTTCCACTATATTCACCAGATCATTACCAAAATTAGTGTCATGGAATTCTTCTGCCTTTTTATGGAATCTATCCTAGCCATTATATCCTAATTCCTTCTGGTGTCAGCCATCTAAAATTCACATTGCATCTTATTAGTTTAGATGTCAGGAACATGTAAGGTTTCCTCAGATCTCGTATTTGGGAGCTGTTTCAGGACAACCAGTTGCCTCCCCCTATATTCGATAGGATCCTATCTTGCTCTGTGTAAAATTTAATCACGTATCGATTTTTAAACTAAGTTTACATGGACTTCCTTGGGGTTTTTGTGGCACCTAGCGTAATTAGTATTTACTGTATACGGTAAATTTCATCCATTTCATTTAGCATTTCTTCTTTCCCTGTCCCTAACGCTTTAGCCAATATATCTGCCCTCACGTCAAGGAGATCTTCACCTTTTTCCTCTCTCAAATTTTGAAACCACAGGTAGTGATTGGCTTTCTCGTTTTCCAACATTATGACCGTATTTTCTAATTCCCTATTAGCTTGCGTTAATCTATCATTTATCCCATTTATTGTTAATATAAAGGTATAAGATGTTTTTTATAATTTAAGATGTGTATTTTTTCAAAACTGGTGTATATAAATAATTTAATAGAGCTATAATAGAATATTACTATAGTTGGAACAATTTTAACTATAGAATGTGATGCAAATTGATCCAAATACTGTTTGTTTTTAGTTTTGTTGTTTTTTAAAATGTCTTTGTTTTCATTTTTATTTAGTGTATGTATATAAATAAAGATAAACTTTAATTTTTAAAAAGATATAGGCTTTGCAGGCTTGTAATTTTCAAAACAACATCTCTTTATTTATTTTTTCCTTCCACATTAGAATTTGTCATATACGGCTCCGGCATGCAAAATTCATTCCAATCTCACAGACTAAACTACAAAGTTATAATTCTTTCTAAAAGAACAGGCTGTCTACTTCAAAACATCTTCTTATCTCTGGGTCAGGTTCACGCTATTAAAAACAGTTTTATCATGCAATATAAATCTCACTTCTCCGGAGAAACGGCATACGCATCCATCATATTTGTAGCACTTTGAAGAAAAGCATTAATTTATTCCAGTCAATTACGGATGTGATGTAATTAATTAATTTACACACTCTGAATAGCATATTAAAACCTTTTCTCCCCAAGTTCATCTTTTCTTTTCTCTGACCTTCTGATCTTTGCACTTAACCAAGGACTCCCTTCTATACCCCCATTTTCTGAAGAAGTATGACTATGCATACTTTCGTCAGATGGCTGTTCTATTTCATTTTCATCATCACTAGCCTCCTTCACATCCCTTAAATCAGGGTAATTAACAGCTTCTACATTCTGACAATTCCAAGGGCTGACAGAGAACACTCACAACAGGTATGTTTTTCCTGTTGCAGTAAACGACGTTGAATGTGTATCATTTTAGAAGAGCTGTGCATGCATGTGTGTGCGTGTGTGTGTGTGTACATACACATACATTTTATATCGTAGATATGTATGTACACATGTATGTACATGTATGGCATATATACATAGAATTAAATAATATATTTTGGGTGTTACGTAATAGTAAATAGATAGGGAATTTGTATCTCTTTGAGGCAAGGAGAGGCCAGGCACCCTAACTCTAGTCCAAATCCTTGACATGAGTGACATCAAGTTGGCCACCTTTAAGCCAGTCACATGACTTTTAAGCCCCCGTCACATGATCATCAAGCCACTTCCACCTGGTCACATGCTTGGCAAGCCACATCCACAGCACCCACAGTGTGGTAGTAAAATGTTTTGTAGCCCATGACTTCTTAATAACTATAATGGTTCACTCAACAACTGTGTCCAGAAAGATTGTAAAACAGGTCAAAATTTACTCAACAATATTCTCACTTTAGCAACAGAAATCTTCGTCTCAGTTGTGATCGTAGGCCAAGCACTATCACCTCTCAAGACTCATGTTTATTTACCTCAGCAGTGAGGCAGCCTAGAAATTGACTAATAATTAATCAATTAGTCCCTAAAGAATCTGAGATTGCAGTTTTCTCAGGAACAGAGATCTCAGTTTACTCATTCACTTTTAGAAGCAGGACTGAAACATTCTTTAAAGTTTAATTAATTGTTTCAGTTCCTGCCTGAGCAGCAAGAAAGGATGTACTTTCTCCACCTTCTCTCCATTTTCCTCCTCTGATCCATGGCCTTCTTGCTGATTTCTTTCTGTGGGCACCAGAGTGGGGAGGGAATGGAGATTTTGCAGTATTTTTCCCATGCCGTGCCCACCAAGCCACGCCCACAGAACCAGTACAGATTTTTTTTAAATTTTGCATATAGGCGCGCGCGCGCACACACACACTCCATCCTAGTTAGGGATCCTTTTTTGAGGAGGTTTTGAGGAGTTGAGGAAGTTTTAAAGAAGAGGTTGGACAGCTGGTTTCCTGCTTGAGCAGGGGGCTGGACTAGGAGACCTCCACAGTCCCTTCTAACTCTGTTATTCTGTTATTCATCCACACTTATTTGGAACCTTCTCAACTACTTTAGTAGACATTAGCCGGAAGGACAGAAGCTGTCAAAGAGAGATTGGGCGGGCTTCACAACTACTTATCTCGCCTGCATCTCGCTCACCTGATTTTTGTGTGTTTGGATGGCTCGCCCCCACCCACCGCCGGGTTAAAACTGACTTATATTTTTTTGCCACTGAATCAAAGGCTTTGCAGAAGTCGATATAAATTGCATCAATAGATTTTCCTTGATCTAGGTGGGTAGTCCATATGTTTTTGCAGTGAAGTAGTTGTAGGTTGCAGGATGAATTAGTGAACTTTCTGCTGTACTTATTTTAAAAAAAATATGAAAGAAAATAAGATTGCAGGTTAGGTGGGTGGCAGCTATCATGACAGGGGATGGGGACCAGATGGCACTTTGAATGTTGCTGAACTACAGCTCCCAGGATGTATCATACTTGACCCTTCATTCTACAACTGTTGGGAGTTACCTTCTTCAGAGAGGCCATACCATCTGTTCTTCATGCCTATGTATGTTGCTTAGGGCTATAATGACGATCGGTTTTCTTCTAAACAAACAAGTTTGGAAGCTTCTACATGCTTTGTGCAATCTTTCATGAAAGTGTATCATATTCCTTCTTTTTACAGAAGAAACCATCATCCCCCCAAGGTGAATGCTTAAGTTACCAGCATCCCACCCATCTTGGAATCAGTCTGTGTTGGGTTCTAGTACTGAGAGACAGGAGGCTTCTGGAATGACTTCAGTTCTTTATTGGTTACAGCAAGGAAACTTCAGCAAAAGCATAAAAATAGCAGAGGTTTAAATATGAAGCCATTCTGGCAAGGAAGCAGTCAGAATTTTCCTACACTACGTCCTTGTCGGACTGGAAACTTCCCAGTTCGTTAGGACAGTGTTTCCCAGTCTGTGACAACTTGAAGATATTTGGACTTCAACTCCTAGAATTCCCCAGCCAGCATGTGCTGGCTGGGGAATTCTGGGAGTTGAAGTCCAAATATCTTCAAGTTGCCAAGGTTGGGAAACACTGCCTTAGGACATCGCACACTCCAACCCAGAAGCTGCAATTTTCCATCCCAGAAGTCTTTAGTTTTCCTGAAAAACTAAAGACTTTGATGCTGCTAAGAATCATCAAAATATGCAGGTTCATCTTGAAGAAGCTCACAACTGTGGTTATATGTAGCACATTCCTTCCCCTTGGTATATTTCAAGCATTTTTTTTCCCAGGAGAAAAAGAGGATGTGGTTTTTCAGATGAAATGAGATTGCAAAGAGGCTGTGATGGGTCACTATGATTTACACAGTCAGTCCGTGTTGTGTATTAGGAGGTACAAATCCTGAGTGGGGACCATTTTCTGCACACGAGAAGAGCTGAGAAGACTATCCTGGCTATAGGACTGAGGGAACTTTGAAGATGAAGCCTTCTCTCAACATCTTCTTCTTTGGTTGGTATCTGACCCAGAAGGGAAAGAGAATCATGTATGCTGTTTGATAGAGGGTGCGGGGGGCTCAATATTGCTTCCTAATTGTGCCTCTAATGGCCTGATCTTCTTTCCAGGATGGTGGTTGGCCCAGCAGTGTTGGACCTCTAGAGGTGAGTCAATAAATTTTCTGTGCGTATATGTCTTGCTCTCCATTCCCAAAATGCTGGGAGGTTCTGGGGATGACAGTCTGGATGCTTATGGACCATCTGAAATAATTATTTGTACCTGGAGAATTTGAGAAGGAAAAGGGGGGACATGATTGAAACATTTAAATATGTTAAAGGGTTAAATAAGGTTCAGGAGGGAAGTGTTTTTAATAGGAAAGTGAACACAAGAACAAGGGGACACAATCTGAAGTTAGTTGTGGGAAAGATCAAAAGCAACATGAGAAAATATTATTTCACTGAAAGAGTAGTAGATCCTTGGAACAAACTTCCAGCAGACGTGGTTGGTAAATCCACAGTAACTGAATTTAAACATGCCTGGGATAAACATATATCCATCCTAAGATAAAATACAGGAAATAGTATAAGGGCAGACTAGATGGACCATGAGGTCTTTTTCTGCCATCAGTCTTCTATGTTTCTATGTTTCTATGAGCGTAGACAGAAGCACAATGTAAGCACTCCAACAAGCAATCGCTTCCACTGATGAATATTATTTTATCCCAGACATTGATTGCAAGAGCCATTCAAGGTACAGTATTTATTTCAAAAGTCTCTTCCACAGTGAAATTTGGGAGGAATCCCTTGCTTTTCAGAATCTCAGAGAACACCTTTCCCAGTCTTTCTTGGAAATGTATTCATTTAATTTATATGCCACTGATTTCAATGTTGACTCTGGGGAGGGGCCATGATTCCATAGCTAAATCAGTGCAAAGTGCTTAATTAGTCCCATTAAAGTTGGCAATTGCTTCTGTACTGTACATAAACCTCAGCTATGTTTAATTTTCCTTAATCTTTTGTATTATAATGTGTTCTGTCAGCTCATACTACTTTAAGTGGGTTAAACATTGATTGATTTGATTGATTTTATTGGAATTGTATGCCGCCCTTCTCTGTAGACTCGGGGCGACTAACAACAATAGTAAAACAGGATATAACAATCCAATATTAAAACAGTTAAAAACCCTTATTATAAAAACCAAACATACATACATAAAATTGTAAAGGCCTAGGGGGAAAGAGTATCTCAGTTCCCCCATGCCTGGCGGCAGAGGTGGGTTTTAAGAAGCTTACAAAAGGAAAGGAGAGTGGGAGCAATTCTAATCTCTGGGGGGAGT
Organism: Erythrolamprus reginae; assembly: GCF_031021105.1. NCBI lineage: Eukaryota > Metazoa > Chordata > Lepidosauria > Squamata > Dipsadidae > Erythrolamprus > Erythrolamprus reginae. The sequence goes on from NC_091963.1 coordinate 130,797,316, forward strand.
TGGTTCCAGAGGGCCAGGGCTGCCCCAGAGAAGGCTCTTCCCCTGGATCCCGCCAAGCGACATTGTTTAGTTGACGGGACCCGGAGAAGACCCACTCTGTGGGACCTAACTGGTCGCTGGGGTTTGTGCAGCAGAAGGTGGTCCCTGAGATAGTCTGGTCCGGTGCCATGAAGGGCTTTATAGGTCATAACCAACACTTTGAATTGTGACCGGAAACTGATTGGCAACCAATGCAGACTGCGGAGTGTTGGTGTAACATGGGCATATTTGGGAAAGCCCATGATTGCTCTTGCAGCTGCATTCTGCACGACCTGAAATTTCTGAACACTTTTCAAAGGTAGCCCCATGTAGAGAGTGTTACAGTAGTCCAGCCTCGAGGTGATGAGGGCATGAGTGACTGTGAGCAGTGACTCCCGGTCCAAATAGGTCCACAACTGGTGCACCAGGCGAACCTGGGCAAACGCCCCCCTCGCCACAGCCGAAAGATGTTTCTCTAATATGAGCTGTGGATTAAGGAGGACCCGCTCTCTGAGGGGGTCAGTAATCCCCCCCCCAGGGTGATGGATGGACGGATGGAATTGTCCTTGGGAGGCAAAACCCACAGCCACTCAGTCTTATCAGGGTTGAGTTTGAGTCTGTTGACACCCATCCAGGCCCCAACAGCCTCCAGACACCGGCACATCACTTCCACTGCTTCGTTGACTGGACATGTTCTTTGACTTCAGTTTACTTAATTAGATTATCAGATCCTCAATCTGAACTGTAGGGATATTCATGCATTAGGGTCAGGGGTGAAATGAAACTGGCTCTAGTCCCTTTTGATGGAGGGTTTTCATGTTCTGATCATGTGCAGGAGGCTTTACACATGCACAGATGATGGCACATATCAGCGAGTTGAACTGGTAGGGAAGGTAAGCAGATTTCAGCCTTCTGAGTCAGCATAATGTGGAGGAAACCTGTTCAAAACAAATTGTAGTGGTATTTGTGTGTATCTTTGCTGCATTTTGGGTGTTTTGTGGATAACTTTCTCTGTGTGCAGTTTGCAAATGACGGCCTGTGGTTGGCTGACAACATGATTTGCAGTGACTATTTGAAGCAACATCTGATAAAACAGGGAACATTAACTTTTTATAGGTTCCAAGAGTTCAGTGGCACACATGGCCAGGGTGCCTCCCTCAATGGACCCATCGAGTTGGCAGAAAGAGCCTGGAGTATTTAATGGCTTTAGTTGGATCCCCGGTATTCTGACTAAACTAGGGCTTATTAAGTTCCTTGTGCAATGCTTTAAAATGTACTTTTCCCTCCGTTAGTGGGATTGATAGTTCAATGGGGATTAAAAGGGGTTCGACCATCTCACTTATCAACGAATCTTCATAGACACTGAATGATCAGATTCTTCTGCCGGAGGAGTTGAAGTTCCCAGCACTGGAGGTGACTCTGATGGGAATTCCACAATTGTGTAGGTGGTGATGCGGCCTTTCGGTCAGCTAGGAGGTCCTCAAATGTCTATCTCAGGGCCATCGCAAAGTGGTTGAAGTTTCAAAACTCTGAGGCATTGTTGAAGGTCACCCTTCAATGTGAGGCTGCCCCTTGTAGAGCTAGGGTGACGACCCTAATTTTGGCTCCTTTGCTAGGGAGATCCCTCACATAATCCTGTGTGTAGGTTAGCACATGCACAAGAAAAAAATCTCAGTTGTTGTGGTTGCCCATCAAACGTGATGCCTATGGGCGGGATGCCTTTCATTCTACATAGGGAGGCCTTCTCCCATCTAGCTGCGGGCCAAGCCCTGTGCCAGAATCCCTTCTGGGAGGATTTCCTGGGATAACAGTGGACTTATTAGTGGCTTCTGCACCATCAGCTGACAACCCCAGGTTGGGGCCTCCTCCCCCGAATCGCCTATAACTTCCTCTTGTGCTTCATTCACACCCACAGCACCAGCCAAGATGCTCTGGATCCACATGCCATGGGTGACTTCTCTCAGGAGGTTCATGGCTTCCTTCAGGCATTGATTGGATTGGCCTGGAGCTTCCTCCAGTTCAGCATCATCATAAGACAGGTTCCCCAGCTTGTGCCTTCAGCTTTGCTGGTGGCTCCCATGGGTGAAGGGGACTTCCTTTTCTTTTTATTTATAAAAATATGTTTATTGGTTATATACATTAAAAACAGGGTTCAGAAAAGTAAAGGAAATATATATAATGTACATTCTAGCAATTATAGTATACTTATATAGCATGCATGATTGGGGAAGGAGAGGGAAAGAAAGGGAAAGGGATTTAGAAAAAAGGGAAAGAAATACAAGAGGAGGACAAATAGAAAAATAGGGCAAGAAAAGAGTAGTAAGAAGAGTGTGGGGGGCCAGCGTTGGAGTTGGGGCTTTTATGTTTTGCGGCCTGTGGTGTAAGCATATAGGTGGTATAGATTTTCCTGAAGTTTTATCCATATTTATTTGACGTAGTTGCTAGTGCCATCATTTATCAGTGATTTATGAGTTTGTTCATTCAGTTTCTTTGTAGTTCAAAATTTGTGTCGATCGATGTTACAACCTCCGTTCTTCCCAACACTAAAGGAGTACTTTGGTTTTGTGGAGCTGCTTCAGGCAATGTTGTCCTTGGCCCAGGCACTGAGGATCTCCTCCTACTGTGTTTTGGTGGAGATTTCCTCACAGCATAGAAACATAGAAACATAGAAGACTGACAGCAGAAAAAGACCTCATGGTCCATCTAGTCTGCCCTTATACTATTTCCTGTGTTTTATCTTAGGGTGGATATATGTTTATCCCAGGCATGTTTAAATTCAGTTACTGTGGATTTACCAACCACGTCTGCTGGAAGTTTGTTCCAAGCATCTACTACTCTTTCAGTAAAATAATATTTTCTCATGTTGCTTCCCACAACTAACCTCAGATTGTGTCCCCTTGTTCTTGTGTTCACTTTCCTATTAAAAACACTTCCCTCCTGAACCTTATTTAACCCTTTAACATATTTCAATGTTTCGATCATGTCCCCCCTTTCCCTTCTGTCCTCCAGACTGTTCTGTCTGGGTTCCCCCAGACCTCAACACCAACTGGAAAAAACAGCCAGACACTCTGGTAAAAGCAAAAGTACTTTATAGCTGGAAAAAATAAACACAGAGGAAAACCTGTTCTTTCCAACAGACAGGCTATAATACTTTACAGCAGAGTCCTGATGTCCAGACAATACAGCAAGCTTCTTGCTGGCACACCCACCCCAAGGTTTCAGTAGTCAAAGGCACAAACCAGGATTCCAAGACGCCAAAGTTCACAGCCAGGTCCCAAGACTCTCAAAGATAAAACTCCACAAGCCAGAAAGGGTGGGTCTGCCTTTTAGCCTTTCCAAAGAGCACCACACCCAAACCCAGCTGTTGCCTCTTTAATGCTGAAAGTATCTAGCCAATTGGTCCCTTCGCTGTGTAGCTCTTCTCTGTCGCAGATCAATTATGGCTTGTGCATTTTCCTCTAAGGAATCCAGGCTGCTTGCTGGGGAGAGCTCCCTCTGGGGGGACTCTGGCTGTCCTCCCTCTTCTTCAGCCTGGGATTCCTCCTCCTCGTCTGTCTGCACCTCCTGTTCCTCATCCTCTCCCTCTGAGCTGGAAACCGACAGAAGATCAGCCGTTCCCTGAGGGGCCTCAGACGGAACCACAACACAGACTATACAGATTGAGTTCAATTAAGTCTTTCCTGATACGTTTTATGCTTAAGACCTTCCACCATTCTTGTAGACCGTCTTTGGACCCGTTCAATTTTGTCAATATCTTTTTGTAGGTGAGGTCTCCAGAACTGAACACAGTATTCCAAATGTGGTCTCACCAGCACTCTATATAAGGGGATCATAATCTCCCTCTTCCTGCTTGTTATACCTCTAGCTATGCAGCCAAGCATCCTACTTGCTTTCCCTACCTGCTGACTGCACTCTTCACCCATTTTCACTACCCCTAAATCCTTCTCTTCTGAAATTTTTGCTAACACAGAACTGCCAATACAATACTCAGATTGAGGATTCAGCATCAGCATCTTCTTCAATGCCACTTGTTCTGTCCTGATTGGATAACAGCGGCCATTTGAATGCTGGTAGCTGATTGGACAACAGCGGCCATTTGAATACCAGCCGCTGATTAAATAACAGCAGCTGCTGCCAGTTTAAAACGGTTGTCAAAGCCACACTTACTTGTATATATAACTGTATATAAAGAATGCCGTTACCTGAGGGTGCTTCTTTTACTACCCAGCCTGTTAGCAATCACTTGCTGCCGTTCCAGTTAATGGTTAACGAAACCAACTTAACTAAACATGTCCAGCCTGGTGTACCTGATCTAACATCACCCTGAATGAATATTGTATGTGTGGTCTCCACAGTAAGGCTGTTGCCTCTCCAGATTAACCAGTTTGGACTTTCTGCCTAATGTAAGGTCCTGCCTTGCTAGTCTTCTCAAGGCAGCAGAAATGAAAGACTTTTCAAAAGGAAACTTTCACTGGAAGATTGCGACAGCAAGAGATGTAGGCAGGAGGTAACTTTTCCCACTTGAAACATTAGATTATTAAAAAACATTGCAGACAGAACCCCTCCCAAAGTCTAATACATTATTGAGCCAATCCTGGGAGTGTGAAGATTTTATGGGAAACTCAGGCTGAGAAAGGTGACCAGTTAGGTCCCACAGAGTGGATCTTCTCCGGGTCCCGTCAACTAAGCAATGTCGCCTGGCGGGACCCAGAGGAAGAGCCTTCTCTGTGGCGGCCCCGACCCTCTGGAACCAACTCCCCCCAGAGATTAGAACTGCCCCCACCCTCCTTGCCTTTTGTAAACAACTTAAAACCCACCTCTGCCGCCAGGCATGGGGGAATTGAGATCCTCTTTCCCCCTAGGTCTTTACAATTGTATGCATGGTATGTATGTATGTATGTTTGGTTTTTATATTAATAGATTTTTAATCATCAATACCAAATTACTATTGTATACTGTTTTATTGTTGCTGTTAGCTGCCCCGAGTCTCTGGAGAGGGGCGGCATACAAATCCAATAAATAAATAAATAAATAAATGAATGAATGAATGAATGAATGAATGAATGAATGAATGAATGAATAAATAAATAAATAAATAAATATTTTAAAAAAATTAAAAAAGCAGGTCTCCAAGACAATGTTGCTTCTCTTCTCCAGAGATGAGATGAAGAAACTGCTCAAGGCACATTCCTTTCCCCCTTTCAAGAGCCTGAAACTTACAATGAAAACAAAGCCAGAAATAGAAAAAGAAGCCCCATATACCTGACTCTGTACTTGACTCTGTAGTATCATCACCTAACCTCCAAAGCTTTACCCTTATACTATCCACTGTTGACCTCTCCCGATTCCTAAGAGGTCAGTAAGGGGCTCCTAAGAGGTGAACCAGCATGCCTTCCATCCCCTGCACTAGTCCCCTGTACTAGTACCAGGTATATAAATATTGTTATATCTTTGTATGCTACCAATACTTACTTGAAAAAACAAACAAATAAAAATAAATAAAATATAGAGATCCCACTAAGCCTTCCCACTCCCACCAGAATGATAGTGCTCCTATAGAAATCTATGGGACTTGGCAGACATATATATATGTCTGCATATATATATATATATACATATATTAACAAAACTCTGAATGTTGCAACCTATTGAACTAGAGATTGGTGATAAAGTTGATGCAGTTTAGGATTGTAATGGTGGTCAAGAAGGCCAGGTACTAATGCTCCATAAAACCCTAGTTGTTGTTGTTGTTGTTGTTTTTGTTATTATTATTATTATTATTATTATTATTATTATTATTATTATTATTAATTAGATTTGTATGCCGCCCCTTTCCATAGACTCGGAGACCACACCTAGAATACAGCATTCAGTTTTGATCACCACACTGCAAAAAATACACTGAAACACTAGAGAAAGTGCAAAAGAGATCAATCAGGATGATAAGGGGACTGGAAATTAAAACATATGAAGAGAGTTTTCAGGAACTGAGCATGCCAAATCTGGCAAAGAGAAGGACCAGGGGAGACATGATAGCAGGTCTTCCAATACTTGAGGGGCTGCTACAGAGAGGACAGGGTCAGTCGGTTTACTAAAGCACCAGAAAGCCAGACAAGGAACGATGGATGGAAGCTGACCAAAGAGAGATTTAACCTGGAAACAAGGAGGAACTTTCTTTTATTTATTTATTTCTTTTATTGATTTTTCTTTAAAACAAACAAGACAAACAACATTTAACATTTATAGGAGCTACCATTGCTCCACTAAGTGTAGAAGTCTTACCAATACAAAACAACAACTAACTACAAGGAGGAACTTTCTAATGGTGAGAGCGATAAATCAGTGGAACAGCTTGCTTGTGCAGATTTTGAATGTTCCAACACTTAGGACTTTCAAGAAGACGTTAGACTGCCATTTGTCTGGGGTGGTGTAAGGTTTCCTGCTCAAGCAGGGGGTTGGACTAGATGACCTACAAGGCCCCTTCCAACTCTAGTAAGTACGTAAGTGAGTGAGTGAATGAGTGAAGGAAGGAAGAAAGATAGAAAGAAAGAAAGAAAAAAAGAAAAAAAAAGAAGGAAAGAAAGAAAGAAAGAGTAAGATCTTCCCTGGTTTACTTTCTAGGCTCAAACGCATCAATCTATTTGCTGATTGCAGCGTATCACTAACAGTATCAAAAATGTGAAGTCATAACAATAGTAATATATGGCAACAAAATATATATTATTACAGTTGTATTCTCTGGTTTATTCATTTATTTATTCGATTTTTATGCCGCCCTTCTCCTTAGACTCAGGGCGGCTTACAACATGTTAGTAATAACACTTTTTTAACAGAGCAAGGCTATTGCCCCCACAATCCGGGTCCTCATTTTACCCACCTCGGAAGGATGGAAGGCTGAGTCAACCTTGAGCGGGTGATGAGATTTGAGCCGCTGACCTTCAGATCTACAAGTCAGCTTCAGTGGCCTGCAGTACAGCACTCTACCTGCTGCGCCACCCCAGCTCATTAAGTAGTTAAGTGCTCCTGGTGGAAACCATTTCTACCTAAAATTATTGGCCTCTCTTCATAAAGAAAAGTACTGTTCCCAAACACAGAAATAGGCTTGATTTTGCCTTTAGTTGTTCATTTCTGATGATGGATAGATAGAATTTTTTTATTGGCAAAGTATGATTGGACACATAAGAAATTTGTCTTGATGCATATGCTCTCAGTGTACATAAAAAGAAAGATACAATTGTCAAGAATCATGAGGTACAACGCTTAATGATAATCCGGATACAAATAAGCAATCAAATAATATTAGGAACCAGTTATAAAGGATACTCTGCCTTCCACATTTTATCCACATTTATTACTGTTTTTTGTCTTGTCCAGGTAAAACTCTTTCCAAGCCTTTGATATCTACCAACTTCAATGGGACGGTTGCTTTGGGAGGAAATGTCACCATCTTCTGCAGGAGCCAAGACAATTTTCTTAGAACATTCTATCTCAACAGATTTACAAGCTTTCATGCATCAGAAACTGTAGGACTTAAGAAGACAGTATCCAATCAAGCTGAATTTTCCTTCTCCCTTTCTAGCAAATCACAGGGGGGCACGTACAACTGCAGAACTTGCCTGATCCAAGGGTCATCATGCTCATCCTTCAGTGATAGCATCTATCTCAATCTAACAGGTGATTTCTGCTCAGTGATTGTTTGATCTTCAGACCTCAAACATACAAACTCAAGTGATTTAGGGAGAACTGTAGAAACTAAGAATGCAGTATCCAATCAGGCTGCAGTTTCCTTCTCCCATATTAGCAAATCACAGGGGGGCATGTACAGCTGCAGAAAGGGGCATCCTCATACTTCAGTGATAAAATCTATCACAACCTAACAGGTGATGTCTGCTCAGTAATTATTCGATATTCAAAAAACTGACACCATATAGAGTTTCACAATTTTGCATCAGCCAAATATTTCCTTTCCCTGCCAGAGGAGTTCATAGAATAATTTTGGGCAAACTGATGTCTTTTCTTTTCTTTTCTTTTTATTCTTTCTTTCTTTCACTCTTTTTATTCATTTTTAATTTAAAAATACAAAAATAGAATAATAGGAAAAATGGGGGAAGGAAAAGGAAAGAGAAAAGTATAGGAAAAAAGTGGGAAAGAAAGAAAAGGCATTAATTTCCAACCCTTTTTGGTGCAGTAGAATAAGACAATAACATCAATCCTCAACTTTTTCTTTTTATGTAATCAAAGCAGTCAATTTAGCCTTCTCTGCTAACTCCATTAGCTTTTGCAACCATTTATCCATTGGGGGGATTGAAGTGTCCTTCCATTTCTTTGCATAAAAGAAAATAGTTGCCGTCAACATATATAACATAAAAGTTCCCCCCCACAATTTCCAAGTCTTTCTCCATTAAACGCAAAAGAAAAGTTTCTGGTTTACTCTCTATGAACCAACATAGTTCACAGGGTTGTTGTTGCGAAGGAGAAGGAAGAACACTGCTAGAGGAGGTGGAGAATTAGTGTTTGTAATGCTTGAATGGAAAACCAAATTGCTTCTATTAAAATATCCAAGCATTTTGCAAGAAATTTCCCTTCTGTGTGCATAGTGAGGTCACCCAGATTAAAACTGGTTCGTTTTCTTACTCTGATGTGAATTAGGTTCTTTCACAGTCCTTGAAATGCTCAATCCGTATTTATGCTTGGGTCCCCACTGGGTTGGGCAAAGAGTGTCTGCATGTGCATGAGGGCGGCAAAATAGAAATGTGGTATGTTACATCTTTGTATCAGATGTTGTTGACCTCATGACACAATGCAGCCATTTGTGCACCTACATCATGGCACCTATAACTTCATTTAGATATCTTTTTGCTTTTATAGATGCCATTCTCTGTAAGCTGACATTATCTAGTATATCACTTTGAAGAAACAGAATAAGAGATGGGGGAAATTTAGATGCTTGGGCATTGGATAAAACAGTAGAGTGGGGAAGAAATAAATAGGCTTTCTCGTCAATATTTTTTTTTGTGAGGAGGTGAAGTGCTGAGAATGGAGATCCTTTTCTTACCAAAAGACTTAACAGGGAGAGATATTATTTATGGCTGAATGAAGAAGGAGATATTTGCCTATAAGGATCTCTGGGGATTCACTGAATCTTTCTCCCTTCTAGATCCCAGCCTGTCCAAGCCTTCTATCAAAGTTTTAAAAGATTTCCCATACTTCCGCATATGGTGTGAGGGGACACAACGTAGACTGACATTTGCTCTTATAGACTCAAGGCAGCAGATAGATTACAAGGCTGCAGAGCCAGGGCAAAACGGAGTGGCATTTTTTCGCAACTCAGCGCGGTTGAAAGAGGTGGAAACTTATACTTGCCGTTATCACCTTGAATACAGCCCCTCTGTCTGGTCATTGCCAAGTGAGCCACTGGAGTTTCCTTTGAAAGGTAAGTCACTAAAACAGCATATTTCCTTTTCTCCATTTGCCCATCTGAGATGGACAGAATTGCTGGAAAATCTCAAACTAGGGCAGAGCTTTCAGTAATGGAAACAACAACAACAAAAACAAGTTGAAAGGGATCTAAGAGGTCTTCTAGTCCAATCCCCTGCTTAAGCAGGAAATCCCATATTACTTCAGACAAATGGTATCATACAGATTGGCAATCATAGAACATTGGGCCAGAAAAGTATCTGTCTTGGGACCATTGAATGTTTCAGAGGAGACGTGGAAAGAGAGTGATTGACATGAAGGATGACAGAGAAATGGATCATTCTTATTTTAGTAAGTTATAGAAATAAAATTAATATTCAGAAGAATTAGAAGAGATAGAGAGGCAGAAGGGTGAATAGACACATGTTGCAATATTGACCACAGGCTTATCTGCACTTTTGAGTTGTCCCATCACCGGTTTATAACTACTGGAAATATTGAAGGATATTGCTGCAATAGTGATTGCACATTGTGACTGGCAGGGTTAAGCATAAGATTTGGGTGATAATATTTTAAAGTTATCACTTGACAGCAACTGCTGCAAGTGTTTTGCCCAGGGAAACACGGAAGAGGTGGGAGCATTAGCAATGGGAGCATTTCTTTATGCAGAGAGAGGAGACGAGAAGGGACTTGGTCAAGGCAGGACCTGAAGAACCTTGAGTGGTAGACTCTGCTTGTCCTCTGGAGTTGATCAACCCACCAGCTTGAGATCGATTCCCATGGAGTGGCAGTGTGCAGAAAGAGTAGAAAGAGCCTCTCTTGTTGGAAAACAGTTGGTGGTGCATTAGTTTAACTTGCTGTTGCTATTAATTGGAGGGGGAGTTGATAGGTTTCGTAGAGAAGAGTGGTGCTCGGCTTCCACTATCATTGTGCTTTCTTTGGGGTGGGTGGGGGTGGGGGGTGGATTCTCTTTTCTTTGCCATGGATTGAAGATGTGTTGCAAATGTGCAAAAAAGAACTGGGTGTTTGTTCAGAGATTTCACAAGAAATGTTTTTGAAATCCAAAGGACTAAATGAATTGCCTTTTTTTGAATCCTGATTGTTTTCAGATCCTGGGATGATGAATCCCACCATGGAGATGATACTGGAAGGGTCCAGTGGTTCAGGTGGGAATCCCCCCATAGATAAAGTAACCAGATTTTAAGATTGGGAAAGAGGGACACCATTGAGTGGGGGGGGGGGGTGCGAAAAAAGCTTAGCTCTCTCTCTCTTTCTCTCTCTCTTTCTCACTCTTTCGCTCTCTTCCTTCCTTCCTCTTTCTTTCTCTCTCTCGCTCCATCCCTCTTTCTTTCTTTCTCTCTTCCTTCCTTCCTTCATCTCTCTTTGCTCTCTCCTTCTCTCTCTCTTCCCTTCCCCCTTCTTTTTCTCTCTCCTTTCTTTGTTTCTGTTTTTCTCTGTTCCTTCCTCTTTTCTCCCTCTCTTTCTCTCTCTTCCTTCCTCCCTTTCTCTCCCTTTCTCTCTTTCTGTTTCTTCCTCTTTCTTTCTTTCTTTCTTTCTTTCTTTCAATATTGTTGAAGTCCAAAGAACCAAATGAATTGCCTCTTTTGAATATTTATTTTTTCTAGATCCTGAGATGATGATTCCCACCATGGAGAGGATACCTGGAGGGTCCAGTGGTTCAGGTGGGAATCCCCCCATAGAGTCCCAGGGGCTGAGACATAGTCTGATTTTTCAGTTTCTTGAATAAGAATGAGTACAGTCTTTCTCCGGGCTCCATTGACATTACCTGCTGAACCAATGATACACTTAGGAGCTGCAACATACAAAACATAGTTAGGTTTAACTTTTATTAATTATCCTTGGGACTAAGAACACCGATCTTGAACCACACCTTTGTGGAAGGGAGGGGCCTGATGAACATCTTCTAGGCTGATGTGAGGATTGTGATAAAACAGAGATAAAATTGCTCAGATCTGACCTGAGTTGGATTTTCAGGGTGTAGACCAAGTCTGACATGATTTCCAGTTTCTTGCCTCGAATCTGGTGCTCTGCTACAAAGAGGACAAGAGTGGTCAGCTGTGGGGGGTTAAGCGGTGAAAGGCTGCAAATTTTTTTACTACCACACTGTGGGTGTGACTTATTTTGTGGGTGTGGCTTGCCAGCCATGTGACTAGGTAGGAGTAGCTTGATGATCATGTGACCAGCGGTGGTGGTTTAAAGGTCATGTTTAAAAGTCATTACTAATGCAAATGTTTTGGCTTTACAGATATTATTAACTTATACGTATGGGTACGCATGGCTGTGATTCTTTTCCTGCTTATCTTGTCAGTAGTAGCCACAGTATGGTTCAAAAGAAGAAAAAGTAAGTGGAGATGATATTGTAATAAACATTGTTATAGAAAAGGGAATAAATAGTATTCTAAATATTTAGCATACGAGCTGTTGTGATTCAGCCTGAGGCTCCTCAGGGAACGGCTGGAACTCTGCCGGATCCATGCTCAGAGGGGGAGGACGATGAACAGGAGGGGGAGGACCAGGCAGAAGAGGAAGAGGAGGAGGGAGAGCAGCCTGAGACCCCCGGGGGGGGGGCCTCTCCCCAGCAAGTAGCCTGGATTCATTAGATGCAGACGCCCAGGCTATCATAGATATGAGGCAGAGACGGGCAGCCCAAAGAAGGGACCAATTAGCAAGGTATTTCCATCCCTGAATTGGTAACAGCTGGGTTTGGGTGTGGTTCTCCTCAGCAGGGTTGAAAAGGCAGGCCCGCCCTTACTGTATTGTGGAGAGTTATCAATTGGGAGTCCTGTGACCTTGCTTCGATTCTTGGCGACCCAGATCCTGGCTTGTGGCTTCGAAGGCTGAAGACTTGGGGGAGGCGTGGGTTTTATTACCTCCAGTGTTGTTTTTGCCAGCAAGAATCCTGTTTTATTACCTGGCCGTCGTGAAACCTCTGTGAAGCTTCATAACCTTCCTGTCTGTAAGAACAGTTTTTGTTACCTGTGTTTGCTTTCAAATATATAAACTGCTTTTGTTTTGTACCAGTGTGTCTGGATACTCTTTTTAGTTAGTGTTGGCGTCTGGGGGGACCCAGACAGAACACGAGCTATGGCCTATAAGTCTCACATAACAATCACATTGCCTTCATTTTCACGCAGCAGCATAAAAAAGCTTCTCCAATAAAGACAATGGACAATAGCATCAGAGAGAGAAGAAAAAGCACAGTTTAGATCCTGTGGTTTAAAGAGAAACTTGAAGCTTGCTAGGAATAGGTAATAAAATTAGAAAACTTGGAATATTGGCCCAGGAAGATTAGATTTAAAATCGAAGAGAAAAGGCGTGCATATCTCTTTACTTTCCCTAATTGCACAGTGAAAGAGAATTAAGAAAAGAAAACCTGGGTATGAACATAGGCTAGCATAAAGAATTTATAGTTTTTTCCCCACAGAAAGAATCTATGAAATCTATGAATTTGTGAAAGAATCATAGAAAGGATCTGCCCCGGAGATGGCGGGAAATTTGTGCTTTCAGAGGAAGCTTAGTACTTGAGAGACTGACATTACAAAGAAGATAAAATATCTGGGGATCAATTTAACAGCCAAAACCATGAATCTAAAAGAGGAATATTATGATAAATTAAATGGAAAAATTTAAAAAGATCTAGAGAAATGGGGAAAGCTACAACTTTCTTTTATGGGAAGGATAGCTACCATTAAAATAAATATTCTCCCTAAAATTTTATTTTTATTTCAAACAATACCTATTAAGTTAACCCAAAATTATTTCACAAATTTAAATAGATTGGTAAATAAATTCATTTGGCAAAACAAGAGACCCAGAATTCCATTAAAAGAAATGCAATAAGGATTGCAACAAGGAACATGGTAGATTTGGCTTACCTAATTGGAAGGAGTATTATAATGCATCAACCCTAGCTTGGGTTAAGGAATGGATACAATTAGACGACACCAGTTAGAAGGCCATGACCTCCAATCAGGTTGGCACTCTTATCTGTGGGACAAAAGACCCAAAATACATAAATATTTTTCAAATCATCTGATTAGAAATTCACTTTTAAATGTTTGGTTAAAAATTAGGAAACAATTTTATAAAGGGATCCCGACTTGGTTTGCACCACTAGAAGCTTTTGTGCACCCAAATTTGGATAAAATGGGTAAAACAATAAGGTACAAATATATGATTAAAAAATGGAGATATAAAAACAAGAACAGAATTAGAAACTGAAGGCATAAAATTAGAGTGGTGGGAATATCTACAGATTAAATCAAGATTCGCCAAAGAAAAGATAGAGCCAGGAATTGAAAAAGAAAAGCAATTAGAAAAAATACTACTAGGGACACATGAAAAATTAATCTAGAAATTTTATTGCTATTTGTTAACCCATAAATCAGACAGGACAAAAATAAAAATAAACATAGAAAAATTGAACTCTAATTTTAAACAAGAAATAAAACCAAAAGAATGGCAATCAATTTGGAACAGAAACTACAAATTGACCTTAGCCACATCTTACAAGGAAAACTGGATAAAAATGTTTTACAGATGGCATATGATCCCCGCCAAATTAGCTAAGATAGATAAAAATCAGTCTTCTTTCTGTTGTAAATGCAAAAAAGAATATGGAACGTACTACCACCTTTGGTGCGAGTGCGAAAAGATCCAAATTTATTGGGGAAAAATAGGAAATTGGCTTGAAGAGATTTTGGGCATTAATTTAGAAAAAAACCCGGAATGCTTCCTTTTAGGAATCTTACATCAATATCTTAATAAAAAACAATCATATTTGGTTATCCATATTACAACCGCGGCCAGAATAGCTTATGTACAAATGTGGAAGAACGAAGGAATCCCACAGGAAGGGCAGATTCTGGAGAAAATCACATACTGTGCAGAAATGGTTAAACTAACATTAGAATTAAAAATAAAGAAGAATCTTCATTTTATAACTGCTGGTATGTATTCTATCGTTGGCTTGAAAAAAGGCCAAACTGTCATAACACTCTAAATTGTTAAAGTACAAAGGAAAATTACCTGGTGACAAAGTATAATGTATAAAGGAGAATAAGATATCTATATTAATCAAGATTATTACCTTTATTCTCTTTATTTTTTGTTAATTAATTGCTATTTAAGATAGGCAATAGAGAAAGTACAGTGATACCTTGTCTTACAAACTTAATTGGTTCCGGGACGCGGTTCTTAAGGTGAAAAGTTTGTAAGATGAAACAATGTTTCCCATAGGAATCAATGGAAAAGCGATTAATGAATGCAAGCCCAAAATTCACCCCTTTTGCCAGCCGAAGCACCCGTTTTTGCACTGCTGGGATTCCCCTGAGGCTCCCCTCCATGGGAAACCCCACCTCCGGACCTCTGTGTTTTTGTGATGCTGCGATTTCACTGAGGCTCCCCTTGCTGGGAAATCCCTCCTCTGAACTTCTGTTGCCAGCGAAGCGCCCATTTTTGCGCTGCTGGGATTCTCCTGCAGCATCACAAAAACACGGAAGTCCGGAGACGGGGTTCCCCATGGAGGGGAGCCTCAGGGGAATCCCAGCAGTGCAAAAAATGGATGCTTTGCTGGCAACGGAAGTCCGAAGGTGGGGCATCCCAGCGGTGGTGGTGGGTTTGTAAGGTGAAAATAGTTTGTAAGAAGAGGCAAAAATATCTTAAACCCCGGGTTTGTATCTCGAAAAGTTTGTAGGACGAGGCGTTTGTAAGACGAGGTATCACTGTACATAGTTAATATCACTATACAGACTTATCGCACACTTGTGAGTTTTAATTGTGTATGTTTGTATTTTTTATATATGTAAATAAAATTTATAAAGAAAAAAAGAAAAAAGGAAAGGATCTGCCCTGCAGATGGCAGGAGATTTGTGCTTTCAGACGGAGCTTAGTACTTGAGAGACTGACATTACCCTTGCAAATCTCAAAGTACAAATCACCCACAGTCTCTTTTTTCCACCAGAGAAGTCAGGATGTCTCTTTTCTAAGCTTCTTTCTCTGCCCATTGTTCAGCTGCAGGCTCCCCCTCCTTTTATCTGATCATTCCCTAGGCAGTATCTCTTCCCCTTGCAGTTCATTCCCATCCACCATTATATAACCTCATCTGCTGGTATTGCAACAGGGAAGGGAACCATGTCTTGTTCTAAGCTTTTCTTCTTCTTTCTAGTCTTCTGATGTTGGAGAATACCTGAATGAAGTCTCTTACGCTGTTTTGAATCACCAGCCACAGAAAACCCAACAGGCAACCAATCCCAGGCAAACCTCTGAACTTTGCTTATATGCAAAAGTGGTCAAAAATACAAGTTTTCAGCCATATGTGTCATAAGAGCTTGTGCGGGTGGGGGTGGATCCAGATGAATGCAAGCAAGAATGTCTTTTATTTCCCCACTGATGTGTAATTACAAGTGCCAAGTGTAAGGATCAGGTCATACAGTGGGTTCCAGAAATGAGGTCATCAGAATGCTCTTGACTACGTTAATTAGAACAGTGGTGGATCTTTTAGCACCGAGGCTCAGGCTCCTCCCATCATCACTCCCGCCATCCAGTGTTACATTGAAGGAAGTTGTTGACATTGAAATCTACTCCTGATCTGTAACAATGGTTCCTCCCTATACGCTCTTAGTCAATATTTGAATTAAAAGGTCTTTCGTTACACACAATGGGTTTGCTGGTACAAGTTGAACTTTTCCCAGTAAGATAACTCAGCACAGCGAGATATCACAGATTATTTTATTACAGGCATTCACATGATAACTCAAGGTTATGATGTGATTCTTCTGCAGTATAATGTTTCCCATTGTGCAGGTAAAAGAGGTTGAATTGTCCCCAGCTCTACATGTTGCTTCTACGTACTGGCTCAAAGAACCCGCTGGAAGCCTCTTTCCAATTATTCCTCATCCTGGGTCAGAGCCAATAGGAATAGACAGATGTGGTCACATGTAAAAGTACATTCCCCAGAGTGCAATTTCACTATATTTCCCCTAATGCAATATCTTAAAGTAACATGCCTTAATACAGTCTATTTCTGCCTGTGGTGACTTGCACAACGGGCTTCCTCTGAGATGATAGCAATAACTGGAGTTACAGGTAGCCTCAACTTATAACAGTTTGTTTAATGTCCGTTCAAAGTTACAATGACACTGAAAAAAGTGACTTGGGACCGTGTTTTTCACATTTATGACTGTTGAGGCATCCCTACGGTCACGTGATTTACTTTCAGGTACTTGGTGATTGACTCATTTTTATGACGGTTGCAGTGTCCCTGGGTCATGTGATCACCTTTTGCAACTTTCTGACAAACATAGTCAATGGGGAAACTAGAAACACTTAACAACTGTGTCACTAATTTAACAACTGTTATGATTCACATAACAAATGTGGTAAGAAAAGTCATAAAATGGGGAATTTTTTCACTTAACAACATAATTTTTGAGCTCAATTCTGATAGTAAGTTGAGGACTATCTGTATTATACCTACCAATCTGACCCAAAGCTGGCAAATTTGGTTTTGCCCTATATGATACCACAACTTCTGCTAATTTAATTTCAACATTACTAGTTGTTCAGTATTATTTAAAACAGTGCAGAAGAAAAACCCCTAATTAGTACCGTATATTAACTCAGTAATAGCTGAGGCTTCACTGAATTTAAACTCACAAGACAGCAACTGTCTAAATTGAGAGATTCGTGATATTGTTAAAGTTTACAAAATGCAAAAACAAGGAAGTTTCCTTTGTGGAAGAATTGTGCAGAAAATGAATCCTGTCCTTCCCTTTTATGTCGGTGTATATTGTGGTATAAACATAAACAAAGCAAATAAAGATAAATGAAGGCAGTAGGACAGGGGCGGTGGGCTGTGGGCACAATGGTGGACTTATGCATGCCCCTTACTAACTTGTTACTAAAATTGGAATATCCGTATTCAGAGCTTTGTTTGAATACATAATTAGAAGAATATAAACACACACACACACCCTCTGGCAATAAGGACAAACATTTGCATGCCAGCTGGAGCCAGATGTTTCCAAAAGACAGGAAAAGATGGATATTTGTACAGGACAGACAAAAACAAACCTCCTTTCCTACCCAGGCCCTACTTAAACTTGATCCTGTTTCATTTTTCCAAATGACTTGAAATCAGTTGAATGGGGCCATCTGCTGGATTAGTTTAGTCGTTTTACCAAGTAATAAAAACAATGTAAATAGGTTGAAAAGCTTCCTTTGGAGAGCTACTCTTTGGAGAACTACTCTTCACCTTTGGAGAGCTACTATTTGGGGTTTGCTGTCCTGATACAGTCTATATCAGTGATGGCGAACCTACGGCACAGGTGCCACAGGTGGCACATGAAGCCATATCTGCTGGCACACGAGCCATTACCCTAGCTCAGTTCCAATGTTAAGGTGACCAGATGTCCCGCTTTCAATGGGACAGTCACGCTTTTTAGCCATTTGTCCCGCGTCCTGGGGCATTTTTTAAAAGTCCCAATTTTTTGAAACAAGTTGCCAGCTGGACCTCTGCATCAGCCGATTTTGGGCAGCGTGGAAGCTGAGCTTCCTTCTTCGTGGTTTCCAAGTTTCCCCCCCCCCCAGAAGATTCTATCCCTGGTGTCCGGAAAAACCTTGGAAGCTTCTGGCCTCGCAACTTTTTGCTCTTTGCACCCTCAGCCTCCCACAGCCGTCGATTAACACATCCGGCACCCCTTTCCACCTTTCTCTCCCCCCCTTTGTAGTCACCGGCGGGGCTGTAGGCCAAGGTGGACAGGCTGGGTCCATGCAAGGTGTCCGCCATCCTGTGGCCGCCCGCCTGCCTGTAGCTGTTCCAGTCATCTTGCAGGGGTGCCCTGTAAGCGTCCAGCCAGGGCAAGCACGGCGTCTGAGCCAAATTGTCCAGCTCAAGCCCAGAGGGCATATGGTAAGGGCCGTAGTCTGGGTACTGCGCGGCACAGTTCTGCCCAGCGCTCAAGTTTAACTCCCAGCGTGGCACACAAAACCGGGGTACATGGAGGAGGGGCTCTCTTTCTCCAGCAGGTAGCTCATGTACATGGTGGTCTGAGGCAAGCGGCGCTTCTCTGCATGCTGCTGCTGCAGGGGAGAGGCTGGGAAAACGGCGGGTGGGCAGGGCCGGTTGCCTGAGCTTCCAAAAACCAGTGCGGCGTGTCTTTTGCATCCGGAGTAAGCGGCGACCCTTTCTAAAAGCTGGACAGGCTCAGCCCAGCTTGGTTTTTAGGAAAGGTCACTGCTTACTCTTGGCACAAAAGACATGCCGTGCCAGTGTTTGGAAGCTCAGGTAACTGGAAGCAGTGGAGGATGAACGGTTCTTGAAGTGGCTCTCTTGGAAATGGCCAGGGATAGGGAGAGAGAGAGAAAGAAATGGCCCATGATGACCAGAGGCAGGTGACATGGCGAGATGGAGGAGGGAGGGAGAGGAAAGGAGAGGAGAGGAGTGGAATAGAGGAGAGAGAGAGAAAAAAAGTGAGAGTGAGAAAGAGAGAGAGAGAGAGAGAGGAATTAAGAGAAAGGGGGAGAGAGAAAGAGAGAGAGAGTGAGAAAGAGAAAGAGAGAGGGAGAGAGAGGGAGAGAGAAAGAGAGAGGGAGAAAGAGAGAAAGCGAGAGAGAGAGAGAGAGAGATAGGGAGAGATAGGGAGAGAGAGAGAAAGGGAGAAAGGGAGGGAGGAAGAGAGAGAGAAAGAGAGAGAAGGGAGAGGAAGAGAGAAAAAGAGACAGAGAGAATTATTTTGCTATTTTTTTGGCTAAACATTTTTAGCCCCCCCCCCTCCCCTGCTCAATGTTGTCCCTCTTGCAATCTTAAAATCTGGTCACTTCATCCATTGTGCATGTGTGTGCTGGCCATCTGATTTTTGGCTCGCACAGAGACTCTGGGAGGGTGTTTTTTGCTCCCAGAGAGCCTCTGGGGGGAAGGGGGGAGGGTGTTTCTACCCTCCCCTGCTCCAGGGAAGCTTTTGCAGTCTAGGGAGGGTGGAACATGAGCCTACTGGGCCAACCAAAAATTAGGAAACAGGCTCTTTCCAGCCTCCAGAGTGGCTCCAGGCATTGAATTATGGGTGTGGGCACTCTCACATGCACAATAACACACACGCTCACTCTTTTGGCACCTGAGGGCAAGAAGGTCCGCCATCACTGGTCTATATGATCACAATATGCTGACTGTCCATTCTGAAGGACAGAATTCCCATGGTCAAGCAGTTTTAACCTTAAACTGTCTACCGTGGACCTCTCCCGATTCCTAAGAGGTCTGTAAGGGTGTGTGTTTTGGTACAAATCAAATTTTCCCAGTCAGATAACTCAGCACAGCGAGATATCACGGATCATTTTATTACAGGCATTCTCACAATAACTCACAGTTATGATGCGATTCTTCTGCAGTATAATCTTTCCCATTGTGCAGGTAAAAAGAGGCTGAATTGACCCGGGCTCTAGGTGTAGCATCTATATGCTGGCTGGCTTAGTGGGTGAAGACAAAGACCCTCTGGAATGTTCTCTCCAATTACCCCTCATCCCGAGTCAGAGCTAATAGGAATACACAAATGTGGTCACATGTAGAACTACATTACCCAGAGTGCAATTTCAGGAACACAAATAGATAGACAGGAACAGGTGCAATCAGAACTGGAACAGAAACTGGATCAGAATCTGGACCTGGAAGAAAAACTGGAACAGGTTCCCCAGGATCAGGAACAGGAGCAGATGCAGTAGGAACTGGAACAAGATCAGGAACAGGAGGAACAGGAGCAGATGCCATAGGAACTGGAACAGGATCTGGATCGGAAACTGGACGTGGAACAGGAACAGGTTCCACAGGATCAGGAACAGGAGCAGATGCAGTAGGAACTGGAACAGGATCAGGATCGGAAACTGGACCTGGAAGAGAAACTGGAACAAGTTCCACAGGATCAGGAACAGGAGCAGATGCCATAGGAACTGGAACAAGATCAGGAACAGGAGGAACAGGAGCAGATGCCGTAGGAACTGGAACAGGATCAGGATCAGAAACTGGACGTGGAACAGGAACAGGTTCCACAGGATCAGGAACAGGAGCAGATGCAGTAGGAACTGGAACAGGATCAGGAACAGGAGTAACAGGAGCAGATGCCATAGGAAATGGAACAAGATCAGGAACAGGAGCAGATGCCATAGGAACTGGAACAGGATCAGGATCGCAAACTGGACCTGGACCTGGAACAGGAACAGGTTCCACAGGATCAGGAACAGGAGCAGATACAGTAGGAACTGGAACAGGATCAAGAACAGGAGTAACAGGAGCAGATGCCGTAGGAAATGGAACAAGATCAGGAACAGGAGCAGATGCCATAGGAACTGGAACAGGATCAGGATCGCAAACTGGACCTGGAACAGGAACAGGAACAGGTTCCACAGGATCAGGAACAGGAGCAGATGTGGTAGGAACTAGAACAGGAGCAGGAACAGGAGCAGATGCCATAGGAACTGGAATAGGATCAGGATCGGAAACTGGACCTGGACAGGAACAGATACAATCAGAACTGGAACAGAAACTGGATCAGAATCTGGACCTGGAAGAGAAACTGGAACTGGTTCCACAGGATCAGGAACAGGAGCAGATGCAATAGGAACTGGAACAAGATCAGGAACAGGAGGAACAGGAGCAGATGCCATAGGAACTGGAACAGGATCAGGAACAGGAGCAGATGCCATAGGAACTGGAACAGGATCAGGATCGGAAACTGGACCTGGAACAGGAACAGGTTCCACAGGATCAGGAACAGGAGCAGATACAGTAGGAACTGGAACAGGATCAGGAACAGGAGTAACAGGAGCAGATGCCGTAGGAACTGGAACAAGATCAGGTACAGGAGCAGATGCCATAGGAACTGGAACAGGATCAGGATCGGAAACTGGACCTGGACCTGGACCTGGAACAGGATCAGGATCGGAGACTGGACCTGGACCTGGAATAGAAACTAGAAGAGAAAGTGGAAAAGGTTCCACAGGAACAGGAGCAAGAGTAGGAACAGAAGCTGGAAAAGGGGCTTGGAAGTTGTGCTCCTCGCTGTAGATTCTGGTATATGCCATGGCTGCTATTATTTGCCTGGATGCATCTGAGAAAACATGCAGCTCTCTTTTCGTCATGGTGGCAGGCGGGCATTGTACACTGATGCCTTGCAGACTGCTCAGGGAGGTATGTCTTGACTCCCTTTTTCGTTTCTGCTCTAGCTTTTGTGAAAAGTACACTCCGGAGAATGGCAAGTACCACCATTCTTTGTTCCTTTTAGGAGATGGGGTAGGTTCAGCATGTCCGTTCTGGATCATCTTGTCCATGAACTCCACCAGATGAGCTTTGATTTCAGGCTTCTTGTTCATAAGTCTTCTCAGGTTAAAAAGGTAGGAGGAAGCTTGCTCATGGTTGTTAGCCGAGTGTTGAAAGGACATGTAACTGGGTATGTTGCAATAGTTTGTAGGCACAAGGGTCAATTGCAAGTCACATTTCCCAGTGCTGCTGTAATGTCAAACAGTCACTCCAACTTCTCTTAATTTATGATACAACTATTAATCTTATTTTTTTATCTATATTTCTATACATATTATTCTTTCTAAGTATATTTATATATGCTATTATGATGATGCCTCCTTAACTACCAAATTTTGTCACTTGGGACTACCACCTTTAACTTTCAATTTTTCTCCAATTTAATCGGTGTTACTTATTTTCTAAACATATTCATTTTCTATCAAGTCATGTTTTTTTCTCCAAGCATTATACTATTCTAAATCTTCCTTATCTTTAATTATCATTGTCAATCTGTTCAAATTAATATGCAGTAAATAACTATTAATTTTTTAAAAAATCATATTCCATCCAATCCTGTGAGTTTTTTTAATATTATTTATCGTTTCCATAGCTTGTACAAAAAGTTCCTATAGTGTCTCTAGAAATAACTAGTATTTTACTTCTCCCATACTACATGAATGTGTGCTATCCTATCTGTAAATCATATCCTTCCATAGTCATAAGTCTTACATTTCTTAGCCATATCCATTCTCTATAATCATTTATTCAATGCCTTAGCCGACCTTGTAATCTCTTGTTCTTTTGCCTCTTTTGCTGTTGCTCCTTCCAGTTTCTTTTCCTTCTCTTTGCTATATTGACTTACTTGCTTGTTTAGTTTCATCCTTGGCATCTTCTTGAAATCTAACCTCTTTTTCTCTTCTCAATCTTTCTTCATCTTGTTCAAAATGTTGGCAATAAAATATTTCAGTTTTTTCTACTGTATCAGAAATGTTCATATCTGATTCGGAATGCCAGATTGGAAAATGTATTATAAAGCAGCTTCATTGATGTGGATAAAATAATGGATTAATCTTGATAATAAACGAATTTTACAATTGGAGGGTCATGATTTGGATAAAGGTTGGCATGCCTACTTATGGGACATAGGAGATAAAATACCAAAATATTTTAATAGGCATCTAATCAGACAGTCTTTACTCAAAACACGGAAAGAGATAAGACATAAACATTATATAAAAATACCAAATTGGCTATCCACAATGGAAGCTCTAATATATCCAAATACAATAGAACTGACAAAAAAAATTAAATATAAAGAAATATTAGATACAAACTGTAATCTCAAAAGTAGGGAAGAATTAATAATATAAAATATAAATATAGATTGGTGGACATACCTACAAATTCAATCTAGATATAAAAAGGATATGGAACAATCAGGTATAGAAAGAATTACCCAACCACTAGATAAACTATTGACAGGCCCGGAAGAAAAAGCAATATATAAAATATATAAATATCTGATGGAATATGAAAGACCAGAGGAGATAGTTAAAGGTACAATGATTGCCTGGGCGAAAAACGTAGGCCATAATATATATATAGAGGAATGGGAACAGATTTGGAAGAGAAATATTAAATTAATAAAATCCACAATATATATAGAAAACCAATATAAAATGCTATACCGTTGGCACCTTCCACCCAAAAGACTAGCTAAAATGGATAAAAATTACAGCCCAATGTGTTGGAAATGTAAAAACACTCAAGGCACCTTCTCTCACCTATGGTGGTTATGTCCAGAGACAAGAAAATACTGGAAAAAAATAAATAATTGGTTGTGTCAAATAACAAATACAAAAATAGAATATACGCCAGAATTTTTTTTTATTGGGTATTATGAGAGGTAACTATTCTAAAAATGTAAAAAAAAAAATATTGGGTATTATGAGAGGTAACTATTCTAAAAATGTAAAATATTTAAGCTTGCATATTACAACAGCTGCAAGAATTGTATTTCCACAGAACTGGAAAAATCCGCAAATACCTGAAGATAATGAGATTATCAAGAAAATATATGACTGTGCAGAGATGGACAGATTGACAATGGAACTTAATAATCGAAAAGAATCGGACTATTATGAAACCTGGACAAAATGGTACCAATGGACAAAAAAAAAGAAACTTAAAAGAAGCAATGGAATAAAACATCAAGAAATCTAAAAGTAATTAGAAGACAATGTCGATAGGAATGTATATACGATGTAGATTCATCTGTAAATATGACTATGTACTTTTTTTTAAAAAAGGAAAAAATTAATAAATATATATTTAAAAAAAGAAAAGAAATGTTCATATCAAGCCAAAATTATCCCCCCGGGTATCAACCATCTAAAATTCATTCCTTTTTCAATCAATCTCTTCATTAAGAATTGGTATTCTCTTCTCAAATCTCTCACCCTTTTTGGAATTTGTTTCAATGCCACTCTTTTCTTTGTACTTAATTTTAGTATTTCTTAACTTTTGCAGGATTTCTATTCCAAGTGATTTCTTTGTAAAGATATGGACATCTCTAGGCAGCTTATTTTTCATTGCATATCTAGTACAAACATTTCATCAATATCATTAAGTATCTTTTCTTTGCTCTCCTCCATTGCTTCTGGACGAGCATGGATTTCTGCCTTGACTTCAGCCAGGTTTTTGCTCTTTTTTGCTACATTTTGGAATTGTAGATTATTTGTTTGTTCGTTCGTTTATTAGATTTCTATGCCACCCTTCTCGAAGCGATTCAGGGCAGTGAATAATATTCAGCGCGATCTAGTTCCAATGTTTTAATTGACCCCTCCTGTCTTTTGTCAAAGTCTGATTTCATCTAATTCTTCCATCTTCTTCTCAATTACATCAATTTCCCCTTCAACTTTCTGTAGATAGTTGCCTGTCTGTTAACCACAAAATAGATTATAAATAGATATACTCAGGAAAGGAATAAAAGGAAGGAAAGGGAGGTAGAGAAGAGGAGGAGAGAAGGAAGAGTGTAGGTAGGAGAAGAGAAGGAGGTTAGAAGGAGGAAAGGAGAAGAGGAGAAGTGAGGTAGAGGTGGAAAATGAGAAAGAAGAAGAGGTAGAGGGAAGTAGGGAGAGAGGAGAGAAGGAAAAATAAGGTAGATGAATGAGAGGGACTAGAAAGCCTAGAACTACAGCGCCTAAAACACGATTTGAGTATTGCCCACAAAATCATATGCTGCAATGTCCTACCAATCAATGACTACTTCAGCTTCAACCGCAGTAACACAAGAGCATGCAACAGATTCAAACTTAATACGAACCGCTCCAAACTTGACTATAAAAAAATATGATTTCAACAATCGAGTTATCGAAGCATGGAACTCATTACCGGACTCAATTGTGTCAACCCCTAACCCCCAACACTTCTCCCTTAGACTCTCCACGATTCTCCACGACTCTCCAGGTTCCTAAGAGGCCAGTAAGGGGCGTACATAAGTGCACGGGTGTGCCTTTCGTCCCCTGTCCAATTGTCTTTCCTTTCTTTCACCTATCTTATATATTCTCTTCCTTTCATATATCCTCTCCTCTAAGTTCACTTTCACCCTGTTTTATATTATCACATGTCTATTTTTCTTCCTATGTATTTGTGTATTGGACAAATGAATAAATAAATAAAATAAATAAATAGAAAGAGAGGAGTGATATGAGGTAATAAGGGAAAACAGACTGGCAACTAGGTTTGAAAGGTGCAAGAGTAGGATGCTTGTTCATGGTTTATTGGATAATAATATATAATTATGTTAATGTATGATAAAATGTTATGGTACATGTATTGGTGTTTATGTGGATTGTTTAAGAAAAACATAAAAAATTCTTTACTGGGAATAGCTTGGGGACTTTAAATGGAAAAAAATGTTGCCTTGAATCTCCCAAATGTTCAAGACATATTGCTATATTGCTTTGGTTGTTTCAGTGTGGGCTGCCTGTGTAGGTGTGTTTGGCATTGTTGTTCCTGGATTTTGTGAGCTACTCGAAGCCAAATATAGTGGGAGGGTTATAGCAAGTATCATTAAATTAAAAGACATTAAATTGGCAAGAGGGAGATGGTGCCCATATAAATTGGCTTGCATGTGTGTGATATTAGCTTTTTTTCAAATTATGCTTTGATTTAGGAAGCGATGTTACAACTCAGATCCTGAATCCAGGTTACAATTCCCTCTCTCATTTTATTATTAAAGCTTCTGAAATTCTTTCCTAAACCAAGATTCTGAGTTCTCTTAATTTTTGGACTGTGAATAAGTCATTCAAAGTTTGGCACAACCATCAAGCAGATGGAATTCAAACTTCCCTGTCCTAGAGAAACTATAAATGCAAAATAAATAAACATTTGACTACATGTTCTAACTGTGAACATATATTGCAATTAGCTTTCTGCCCTGTGGTTAAAATATAATGGGATATATTACTGTTATGTTTTATGCTGTCCATTGCACTATATTCATGGTAAAAACATTATGAGAAATATGAGCATTCTAAAACGGTTTTTTGATTCTGATAAAATCTGTTTATCATAAATGTATAGGTTTCATGAAAAGGTTTGCTGTGTTTGCAGAAAAAAATGCAAAGAGATTTGAATAATGTGTTGGTTGGGCTATCTTGATGTTTATTTATTTATTATGTTTGACAGTTTTGCATTTGCAAAGTGTATTTTCCTGTTTTGTAAGTGGCTTTTCTTTTTAAATTATTAAATTACACACTTAAAAAAAAAATTTGCTAGACTCTGTTGCTTTGAATGGAGGTGTTTTAGTTTGGGGGCATTGTTAAGGGAATGCTTATATTTAACCTGCCCTGGAGAAGAATAAAAAATATCATCTTTGGCAGACCTAATCTTGAAATAGTGTGAACATACGTCTATAATTATCTATGATCTGTTATAAAGAGGTGAGACTTAGGCTTCAGGACTGGAATTGTAACCTGGATTCAGGATCTGAGTTGTAACATCGCTTCCTAAATCAAAGCATAATTTGAAAAAAAGCTAATATCACACACATGCAAGGTAGCTAAAGCCAATTTCTATGGGCACCATCTCCCTCTTGCCAAATCCAGATGGTTCTATTGTCACTTGGCTGCATGACCTTGATTTTAACCTGCTTGTTCTTCCACTATGCTTCTGCATCTATGGATTTTGTTTCATCCATCTCTTTCTTCAATGCATCCCTTTATTCTCAGTCTCTGTACATGTTGGTATCACCCAGGGATCAAATCCAGTAGGTTCTAGAGAATCGATAGCGGAAATTTTGAAAATTTTGGGAGTACCGCAAATACCACCCCTGGCTGGTCCCAGTGCGGGGTGGGAATGTAGATTTTGCAGTATTAACTTGCCATGCCCACCAAGTTAAATCACACCCACCATACCACACCATGCCCACCATGCAATGCCCACAGAACCAGTAGTAAAAAAACCATTGGATTTCACCACTGGTATCTCCCCTTTATTTCTTTCACAAAATCTCCACAAGCACAATCTCATCCTAAAATACATCATTATGAATTCCTATTCACGCCAATAATCTCAATTCATCAGCCATATCCACTTCTCTGGACCTGGGACTATAGGTAATCCTCAATTTAGGTCCGCAATTGAACCCAAAATTTCTGCTACTAAGACATTTGTTAAGCAAGTTTTGCCCCGTTTTATGACTTTTCTCACCATAGGTGTTAAATGAATCACTGCAGTGGTTACGTTAGTAACGTGATTGTTAAATGATTCTGGCTTTCCCATTGACTTTGCTCATCAGAAGGTCGCAAACGTTGATCCCATGACCCCAGGACATTGCAACCATCATAAATATGAGTCAGTTACCAAGCATCTCAATTTTGATCATGTGACTAGGGGTGCGCTGCTGCCTGGACGGTGTTGTGATTCAGCCTGAGGCTCCTCAGGGACCGGCTGGCTCTCTGCCGGATCCATGCCCAGAGGAGGAGGACAGTGAACAGGAGGGGGAGGACCAGGCAGACGGGGGAGAGGAACGTCAGGAAGAGGAGGAGGGAGAGCAGCCTGAGACCCCCGGGGGGGGGGCTCTCCCCAGCTAGTAGTCTGGATTCATTGGATGAAGACGCACAGGCTATAATAGACATGAGGCAGCGACGTGCAGCTCAAAGACGGGGCCAATTAGAAAGGTATTTCCATCCCTGAATTGGCAACAGCTGGGTTTGGGTGTGGTTTTCCTCAGCAGGGTTGAAAAGGCAGGCCCGCCCTTACAGTCTTGTGGAGAGTTATCAACTGGGAGTCCTGTGACCTTGCATCGATTCTCGGCGTCTCTGATCTTGGCTTGTGGCCTAGAAGTCTGGAAGACTTGGGGAAGGCGTGGGTTTTATTATCTCCAGCGTTGTTTTTGCCAGAAAGAATCCTGTTTTATTGCCTGGCCTTCGTGAAACATCTGTGAAGCTTCATAGTGTTCCTGTCTGTAAGAACAGTTTTTGTTACCTGTGTTTGCTTTGAATTATATAAACTGCCTTTGCTTTTTACCAGTGTGTCTGGATACTCTTTTTGGTTGGTGTTGGCGTCTGGGGGGACCCAGACAGAACAGACGGGGGGGGGGGATGCAGTGGGGTAGCAAAAATGGAGCTTCACCCCAGAGCACCCAATTTGCACTGAATGAAAGAAAATGCATAACCACGCCAACAGTGTGCTAGTAAAATTTTTGGTAGCCCTTCACTGGATATGGGTATTGTTTTGAGGTTCTTGGTAAATCCGTAGTCAAGTTTCATGATTGTCAAGCCATGCCCACCTGGTCACATGACCACCAAGCCACATCCACAAAATAAGCCACGCCCACAGTGTGGTAGTAAAAATTTTGGTAGCCCTTCGCTGCATGTGAACATGGGGATGCTGCAATGCTCATAACAGCGGTGGGTTGCTCCCAGTTTGGCCAGTTCTGTGAAATGGTAGCGATGGCAGCAGGAGGCTCCACCCACTTGCCTGGGACTCTTCTGCGCATGTGCCAAAGTGTTGTGCATGCCCACCAGGAGCAATAGCATTTAGAACCACTACTGGCTCATAAGTGTGAAAAATCACTTTTTTTTAATGCCGTTGTAATTTCAGCCACTAAATGAATTGTTGTAAAGTTGTCGATTTTCTGTATCTGATACCCATTTGGATGGAAGTTCTACTTTAATTTTAATTTTACTTCTAAAAGCCTTCCTATGGAACTATTTTCTTCCTATTACATCCCTGCTATATCACCTGGTCTGGCAAGGAAGGTATGTTCTGAATCCCAACACAGTTCCAACTTGTGGGGTCCAGGAAGAGAGTCTGCATTGCTGTTGCCTCTGACCAGGCGGGAGTTGCCGCTCCCTCCACTCCTGGTGTGCTGTGCATGCAACTCCACATCTCCAGTGTGCACGTGTGCATCTGTTCTGTCGAGCTCTCTGGTAGAATCCTCCCCAAAATGCACAGATTCAATTTCAGACGCACACACGTTTGAAAATTCAAAACAATGTTCTTTATAATGAAAATTCACTTAAACCAAGCCCTCTTTTGGGATAGCAAAGAGCACTTGTCTCCAAACAAACTGGTAATTTGTACAAGTCCCTTATCAGTTCTGTGGTACTTAGCTTGCAGCTGTGAGTCCATTCACAGTCCTTCTTCTTTCACAAAGTGAAACACACTTTGTCCTGGTTTAGTTTCAAAGCGGGGAAAAATCAGCACACAAAAGGTCCAAGTCAGTAAAGCAGTCACGAAACACAACGATCAGATAATCCTCCACAATGGCCAAACCCACAGGCTGCTATTTATAGCAGCCTCACTAATTACCACAGCCCCACCCAACCACAGGTGGCCTCATTTTCTTTGATAATAATCTCTCAGTTGTTGTTGCCTATGCATCGCTCTCCGCATGCCTGGCTGTATCATTAACTCTTGTTTTGAATCCAAAGAGGAGCTAGATAATTGATCTCCTTCTGAGCTGCCTGCCACACTCTCCTTCTCCCTGTCACTCATGTCTTCTTGGTCAGAGGAGCCTTCATCATCAGATTCCACCGGGGGCAAAACAGGCCTTCAGCATGTGGATGTCTCCCCCACATCCACAGTCCTTGCGGCAGGAGCTGGGGCAGAGCTAACCACAACAGCATCCAAGCGAGATTTTGCTTCTATGTATGCACAGGAAGCAAAATCTCATCAGGGGATTCACGCATGAGACACACATGCGCAGAAGCAAAAAAAATGGGCACAATTTTTTTGCAAGTGGATCAAAGCAAAATATTGCTTGCCGGAAACACAATGCTGCGCACACAGTTCCATTTTCACTGCCAGTATGATGGCACCGACTGTACCGATAGGAACCTAAGTAAATCTAAGTAATAAATAAAACCCGCTACCATGCTTTGACCCATGGGACATATCAGATATTAATACAATTGAAGGAGTCCAGAAATACTTCACAAGAAGAATCCTTCACTCCTCCTCACGTAACAAATTACCCTACTCCTCCAGACTTCAAATACTAAATCTAGAAAATTTACAACTACGTCGTCTCCGAATTGATTGTTCATAAAATCATACATCCTAATGGACTCCCTGTCAGTGACTACTTCACCTCTAACAACAACAACAACACAAGAGCACGTAGTAGATAAAAACTGAATGTAAATCGCTCCAAACTTGACTGCAGAAAATACAATTTCAGCAATAGAGTTGTCACTGCCTGGAATTTATTTACCTGACTCTGTTGTTGCTTCCCCCAACCCCAAAATCTTCAACCTTACATGATCTACAATTGACCTCTCCCCTTTTCTAAGAGATCTGTAAGGGGTGTGCATAAGTCCACTTTTGTGCCTAATGTCCCTGTCCTATTGTCTTATTATCCTTTCTATTACTACGTTCTACTTATGTTATGTTGTGTTGTGTTGTGTTGTGTTGTGTTATGTTATGTTATGTTATGTAAATATTTACTATAATACTATACTTGTTTGATAAATAAATAAATAAATAAGCAAGTAAGTAAATAAATAAATAAATAAATAAAAATGAACATTCTCCCCCAGAAGGGAGGAAAGCCCCCACTATTCTGGCTTCTGGAAAGTTGTAAAAACATGGCTCTATGGCCTTGCTTGGGGTGCACCAAGTTGCACAAAACAATGTGGGAGTATTGGTGTCCTGAAGCCTTCCTTTCACCTTTTAATTATTTTTTAATATTGTCTTTATCGTCCTTGCCTCTTTTTTATCTTAACTTTCACATAGTTTTTATTTTTTTTTATTGTACACTGCCCAAAGCAGTGCATTTTTTTTATTGTACATTGGGGGAGATGTTTGGTTCAAAAATGCAATGAACAAAATAATTCTTGAGGAATAAAATTACCGCCTATGCTTTCTCGCCTTCTTTTTCTATCCACAGTTCTATCCTACAAGAATGGTGGAAGGTCTTAAGCATAAAACGTATCAGGAAAGACTTAATGAACTCAATCTGTATAGTCTGGAGGACAGAAGGGAAAGGGGGGACATGATCGAAACATTTAAATATGTCAAAGGGTTAAATAAGGTTCAGGAGGGAAGTGTTTTTAATAGGAAAGTGAACACAAGAACAAGGGGACACAATCTGAAGTTAGTTGGGGGAAAGATCAAAAGCAACATGAGAAAATATTATTTTACTGAAAGAGTAGTAGATCCTTGGAACAAACTTCCAGCAGATGTGGCTGGTAAATCCACAGTAACTGAATTTAAATATGCCTGGATGGATATAAACATATATCCATCCTAAGATAAAATACAGAAAGTAGTATAAGGGCAGACTAGATGGATCATGAGGTCTTTTTCTGCCATCAGACTTCTATGTTTCTATGTCACCACTTGTGGTTTCAAAGAGGTTTCAATTTATGTGAATCCTTCCCTGTCATTTCAGAAATCTGTTAGGTTTAAGACAAAGCCTTCACAGTTAGGCTCTTTTGGCCTTTCCTTATATTACAGTTCTTAATGCAGAATGAGGTAAAGCAAAATGTTTGCTTGGCTTCACTCCTAATTGAGAATTGCCAATGAGGCAAGAGATGAGGAGAGTGTCAAGTGAGGAATTAGCCTCGAGTCATTGAGCAGCCACAAGAGGCCAAAGACTGACCCGCTCTAAATTCTAAGGAACTGTATCTCTTTGTCCCCAAGAGATAGCAAGCAATCTGGGAAGATTTTGGATTACAGAAAGATTTCAGGTAGTTCTCATCTTTTGACCACAATTGAGCCTGAAACCCAGTGATGGGCTCCTACAGGTATGGTGAGGTACGCAGAACCAGAAGAAAAAAATTGATTTTGTTTTCTTTTTTTCCCTTCTGGGCTCTGGGTATGTTTTTCCTATCGCAGTAAATGAGGTTGAATGTGTATAATTTTAGAAGAGCTATGCATGTGTGTGTGTGTACATACATAGTTTATATAGTAGATAATGTATATTTTTGTGTGCCTGTGTGTTATATGTATGTACACATATGGAATATATACATAGAATTAAATCATATATTTTGGATGTTCAGTAATAGTAAATAGATTGGGAAATTGTATCTCTTGGAGGCAAGGAGAAGCCAGGCACCCTAACCCTAACCCAAACCCTTGATGTGAATGACGTCAAGTTGGCCACATTTAAGCCAGTCACATGACCGTTAAACCACCCCCCTTGTCACATGATCATCAAGCCACTCCCACCTGGTCATATGGCTGGCAAAATAAGCCACACCCAGGGTGTGGTAGTAAATTTTTTTGCAGCCCTTCACTGCTGAAACCTATGTTGTTAAGTGAGAAAATTGTTAGGTAAGGTAGCTCATGGGCTTCTCCAAAATTAGTCGCCCAATTATAGCTTTTAATATAACCAGGGGGAGGAACTATGAAATAACAATCTTCGACGTACAAGTACAATTGAGCCAAAAATTTATGTTTCTAAGGGAGACACTTGTTAAGT
This sequence comes from Erythrolamprus reginae, assembly GCF_031021105.1. Taxonomy (NCBI): domain Eukaryota; kingdom Metazoa; phylum Chordata; class Lepidosauria; order Squamata; family Dipsadidae; genus Erythrolamprus; species Erythrolamprus reginae. Next base: position 130,829,997 of record NC_091963.1, read on the forward strand.
GAGTTTTGCCTCATTTTACAATTTTTCTCGCTACATTTGTTAAGTGAATCAGTGCAGTTGTTAAGTTAGTCACACGGTTGTTAAGTGAATCTGGTTTCTCCACTGACTTTGGTTGTCAGTAGGTCTCAAGAGATCATCACACGACTCTGGGACACTGCAACCATCATAAATGTGAACCGGTTGTCAAGCATCCGAATGTAAATCACTGTCATGAGTGTGAAAAATGGTTCCAAGTCACTATTTTCAATGCTTTTATAACTTCGAATGGACACTAAATGAATTGTTGTATATCAAGGACTACTTGTACAATAAAATAGTCACTTGAACCCTTCACATGTGGATCTGGTTATTTGGGCCTTAGAAGTAAGAAATTCTTTATGGGCTCACGAAATAGCTTTGAAGGGGTGCCTCAATTCTTAATCTTCATGGAAGGCAAGCCTTTGACATTTCACTAGCTCTAATAATTGCCTTTATTTATACTTTAGTTATTTGGCCAAGTGTGGTTAGGCACGCAAAAGATTATATTAAAAAAACGTGGCCATCCATTGATCTTCAACCATTCCTTCATCTATCTTTCTTCAGTTATTCTATAATAACCCATGTAAGGGAAAACTCATCTTTAACTCCAAACTATTGGTCAAAACATCATCTGTTTTCAAAATGTAGCTGTTAAAACTTTCACAACTGCTTAAATGCCTAACATGAGCCAAAACACATTCATGCCTCCAGCTATGCCAGCATTTCTTCCAATCTGTTGTCCTCCAGATGTGCTGGGACTGCAACTTCAAGGGTTCCCAGCTGACTTGTAATGCAAAAACTAAAGTCCAATCTATTTGAAAGACACCGGATTAAGAAAAGCTGCATTAGAAAGACCAGATTTTTAATCCTGGGTTCAAGCCAGAATCAACTGTGCAATTGGAAAGAAGGCTGAAATAGGGGAAAAAACCCTCTATGGTTATTTGAAGAGCTGTCCAGGTATACTGCTGAATTTGGCAGCTGGGCTTTGGGGGTGGGTGGGTGAACCCACTTTGGTTTATTTGAAGAAAGAGCAAAGATTGCAATGAATAAAAGCTTCATGCTTGGCCAGTGCAGACAATGGTTGGTTGTTCTTATGATTTGTCTTGCATACCTAATGAAGAGAGCAAGAGAAGCTGCTCAAAGATTATCCCCCACCCAAAAAAAATATGACATTCGTTGAGCTGGGATCAGCAAGCAAGTCCAAGCCAGCTGCTCTCAGATGGATGAAGCAGTCATCAAAACATCTGTGGAGGTGAGTCACTCATGCTTGGTTTCAAAGTAAACAAGAAATACAGTGAGATTTCCTCTAACTTATTTTTTTAAATTTTATTTATTTATTATTTAGATTTGTATGCCGCCCCTCTCCGCAGACTCGGGGCGGCTCACAGCAAAGTGAAAAAACAATTTACAACAAATCTAAATTACTATTTTAAAAACATTTTTAAAAACCCATTTTCTAAACAAACATACATACAGACATACCATTCATAAGTTGTAAATGCCCGGGGGAGATGTCTCAGTTCCCCCATGCCTGACGACAAAGGTGGGTCTTAAGGAGCTTACGAAAGGCAAGGAGAGTAGGGGCAGTTCTCACCTCTGGGGGGAGTTGGTTCCAGAGGGCCGGGACCGCCACAGAGAAGGCTCTTCCTCTGGGGCCCGCCAACCGACATTGTTTAATTGACGGGACCCGGAGAAGGCCCACTCTGTGGGACCTAATCGGTCCCTGATTGCAATCAGAAAGGCAATGACCTGGTTCTCACAGATCACACCAAACCTTAGAGACCCTCAAAAATATACATTAAATCAGTAATTATTCATATATACAGTGGTATCTCTACTTACGAATTTAATTTGTTCCATGACCAGGTTTTTAAGTAGAAAAGTTTGTAAGTAGAAGCAATTTTTCCCATAGGAATCAATGTAAAAGCAAATAATGCGAGCAAACACATTAGGAAAGAAATAAAAGCTAGGAATTTGGGTGGAAGGAGGAGGAGGAAGAAGAGGAGGAGGACAGTCACTGCCGAAGGAAGAAGGTGAGGTGAGGAGAATCAAAAAAATCCAAAACGTTAAGGCTTAAAAAAAAAGAGGGACTCTGAGGCGGTGAGGAGGAGCACGCGTCTCCCATACACCTGGCACGAGGCTGCCTCCCATACACTGCACCAGAGAGAGAAACCCAGGCGGGAAAGAGGGGGGAGCCTCCCGCTCCTTTGACCGAAAGGCAGCAGCAGCTACTGCTGCTATCTGATTCCTTTTCCTTCCCATGCTGAAGGGCTCCCCTCTCTTCTCACTCGCTCACTTTGTAGCTGGCGCCTTTCCTTCACTGTGGGGACTCCTCGATTTGGCTGAAGCTGAGTTGATCCGGCCAGGGTGAAGCATCCCCTTTCGCCTTTCCGTGCCCAGATGCTCTGGGAGGCAACCTCCCACCACGTGTATGGGAAGCAGTGCAAGGGGAGTCACCACAGTGAAGTGATTTATTCCTTCTCCAAGCTCCCAGAGAAAGGAAAATGCTCCGTTCGCTCTGGGCTGCCCAGAGCGAAGGGAGCATTTCTTTTCTCTGGGTGCTGGCAGAGGTTTATTCCCTCTCCAAGCACCCAGAAAAAGGGAAATGCTTTGTTCGCTCTGGACTGCCAAAGTCTCCTGAAGCGCCACCAAAAGGCTCCTCTGGCATCCCAAAAAAGCCCAAGATGGCTAGGATTAAGGGGGGAATGGCAGGAAACTGGCCGGGCCTGGGAAATTTTTCTGGGCTCGGGTTCTTAAGTAGAAAATGGTTCTTAAAAAGAAGCAAAAAAAATCTTGAACACCTGGTTCTTATCTAGAAAAGTTCTTCAGTAGAGGTGGTCTTAGGTAGAGGTACCACTGTACTGCTCAAAAAAATAAAGGGAACACTCAAATAACACATCCTAGATCTGAATGAATGAAATATTCTCATTGAATACTTTGCATGGAAACTGCTTTGGTCGCATTGGTGGATGACCTCTGGCAGGCCTGGGACAGGGATTTATCCTTGTCCTGGTTCTTCTTGACCTCTCAGTGGCCTTTGATACCATTGACCATGGTATCCTTCTGTGCCGGCTGGACAGGTTGGGAGTGGGGAGCACTATCTTTCAGTGGTTCTCCTCTTACCTCTCTAGTCGGTCACAGTCAGTGTTAGTGGGGGGGTCAGAGGTTGACCTCTAGGTTTCTCCATTGTGGGGTGCCTCAGGGGTTGGTCCTCTCCCCCCTGCTATTCAAAATCTACATGAAACCGCTGGGTGAGATCATACAGGGGCATGAGGTGAGGTATCATCAGTACACTGATGATACCCAGCTGTACATCTCCACCCCATGTCCAGTCAATGAAGCAGTGGAAATGATGTGCCGGTGCCGGTGTTGGAGTCTGGATGGGTATCAACAGGCTCAAACTCAACCCTGACAAGACGGAGTGGCTGTGGGTTTTGCCTCCCAAGGACAATTCCATCTGTCCATCCATTACCCTGGGGGAGGAATCATTGACCCCCTTGGAGAGGGTCCGCAACTTGGGCGTCCTCATCACAGCTAACATTAGAGAACCATCTTTCGGCTGTGGCGAGGAGGGTGTTTGCCCAGGTTCGCCTGGTGAAGCAGTCGCGGCTCTATTTGGACCAGGAGTCACTTCTCACAGATACTCATGCCCTCATCACCTTGAGGTTCGACTACTGTAACGCTCTCTACATGGGGCTACCTCTGAAGAGTGTTCGGAAACTTCAGATCATGCAGAATGCAGCTGGGAGAGCAATCATGGGCTTTACCAGATATGCCCATGTCACATCAACACTCCGCAGTCTGCATTGGTTGCCGATCAGTTTCTGGTCACAATTCAAAGTGTTGATTATGACCTATAAAGCCCTTCATGGCATCGGACCAGAATACCATCGGGACCGCCTTCTGCCGCACGAATCCCAGCAACCACTTAGGTCCCACAGAGTTGGCCTTCTGCTGGTCCCATCGACAAACAATGCTGTCTGGCAGGACCCAGGGGAAGAGTCTTCTCTGTGGTGGCCCCAGCTCTCTGGAATCAACTCCCCCCCCGAAGATTTGGACTGCCCCCACCCTCCTTGCCTTTTGAAAACCCACCTATATCGCCAGGCATGGGGAAATTGATTCCCCTCTACCGCTCTGTTTTATGTTTGGTTTGTTTGGGTTGTATGATTGTTTTTAAATTAAGGGTTTTTAACTGTTTTGTTTTTAATCATTGGATTTCTTTTATGTATTGTTGTTGTGAGCCCCTCCGAGTCTTTGGAGAGGGGCGGCATACAAATCTAATAAATTATTATTATTATTATTATTATTATTATTATTATTATTATTATTATTATTTTCAATCAGTGTTTCTTCCTAAGTGGTCAGTTTGATTTCATAGGTTTGATTTATTTGGGAGTTATATTGTGTTGTTTAAGTGTTTCCTTTACTTTTTTGAACAGCGTATAATTCCAATATATGAATATAAGTCCCGTATAAATCCATGAATCCAGAGCATGATTCTATGATTCTATGGACTGAAGGATGCCAATGCAATAAGTCCATATAAGTCCAAATTAATGAATGAAACAATAAACATGTTGTTTATTCCCAAACCCTCTGTCCACCCCATTTTTGCAAAAAAAAAAAAGGCAAAAAAACCAGGCTAATTTTTGCAAAAATGGGGACATTTTTGCCTTCCCCCACCCCCTAGGAGCTCTCTGCAGGCCTCTCAAACCCTCTGCCCACCCCATTTTTGCAAAAATTGGGCAAAAATGTTTTTACAAAAAAACAAAACAAAACAGGGCAGGCAGAGCGTTTGGAAGGCTGTGGAGGACAAAAACATTTTTTTCTTATTTATCTTTTTGAAATCTTGGTACGTGTATCTTATAGTCTGAAAAATATGGTAATTAAAATTTATTTGAGTTAAATGTAAATCAAATTGAACCAAACTGACTTTTGTCTTCTGTTAGTGCTGTTTCACATGGTAGTCAAATTCTGTGGACCCTTTCTCTCTTTTGCCTTACCCTTCTCCCATCCAAGAATGGAGAAATTGGAGAGAAAGGGATTTCAAGAGAGTAAACTGTTTGCATTGTGTGTTTGTGGCTCCCAACCCTGGTGTATTCACATTGCTTTTGATGTCAGCATTCCAAAGGGCAAGGAATGGCTACGAGGCAAACAAAGCTGTAAAATTGACTGATCTTGGCTTTTTTTTCCAGCTGGAAAGAACAATCATGATCTTGATTTCTCATTTAATGACTGCTTTGCTTAGTGGCAGAGTTGTTGTCCCCAATGAGAATAATTAAAAGAGGATTACTATAATATCACACCATATTGCATTACAATATACAGTAATCCCTCATTTTTCATGGGGGATGTGTTCCAAAACCACCCGTGAAAAACGAATTTCCGTGAAGTAGAGGAAAGATATTTTTTAATGTATTTAACGAGTATTTGGACTTTTAAACCCCACCCTTTGCATTAAACAGTCATTCTATAATGTTTCTCAGCTGGAACTACATATGATATCCTACCAGTTTCTTTAATAGAGTACAGTAGCACTGTAGAAGATTTTTATGCATTTTAATATTTAAAATTTTCAATGGATTTAATGGATTTAAGTCCCCTTTGAAAACCCATGAAGTAGCGAATCCGCAAAAGATGAACCACGAAGTAGCGAGGGATTACTGTAGTTTCTTTAGTTTCCAGAAAAAGCATAATCCAGGGTTCTATCAGGTTCCTATTCCCATCTGTTTTTAGCAATAGGAATAGTACTTAGATATACAGTGATACCTTGTCTTACAAACTTAATTGGGTCCGGGACGAGGTTCTTAAGGTGAAAAGTTTGTAAGACGAAACAATGTTTCCCATAGGAATCAATGGAAAAGCGATTAATGCGTGCAAGCCCAAAATTCACCCCTTTTGCCAGGCGAAGCGCCAATTTTTGCACTGCTGAGATTTCCCTGAGGCTCCCCACCATGGGAAACCCCACCTCTGGACTTCTGTGTTTTTGCGATGCTGCAGGGGAATCCCAGCAGGATAATCCCAGCATCACAAAAACAAGCGCTTCGCTGGCAACGAAAGTCCGGAGGTGGGGTTTCCCAGCGAAGGGAGCATCAGTGAAATCGCAGCATCGCAAAAACACCAAAGTCCTCGAAAACCCACCTCCGGACCTCTGTGTTTTTGTGATGCTGTGATTTCACTGAGGCTCCCCTCGCAGGGAAACCTCACCTCCGGACTTCCGTTGCCAGTGAAGTGCCTGTTTTTGCGCTGCTGGGATTCCCCTGCTGGGATTCCCCTACAGCATCACAAAAACATGGAAGTCCGGAGGTGGGGTTTCCCATGGAGGGGAGCCTCAGGGGAATCCCAGCAGTGCAAAAACGGGTGCTTCGCTGGCAACGGAAGTCCAGAGGCGGGGCATCCCAGCAGCGGCAGTGGGTTTGTAAGGTGAAAATAGTTTGTAAGAAGAGGCAGAAAAATCTTAAACCCCGGGTTTGTATCTCGAAAAGTTTGTATGATGAGGCGTTTGTAAGATGAGGTATCACTGTATATATATCACTTCACAGGGCTTTATTGTCCTTTCTAAGCAGTTTACATAGTGGCCACATTGCCCCCCCCTCCCAACAACCCAGGCCCTCATTTCACCGACCTTGGAAGAATAGACGGCTGAGTCAACCTTGAGTTGGTGAGAACTGAACTGCTGGCAGTGAGCAGAATGCAATACTGCATTCTAACCACTGCCATCACGGCTCATTTTTATGGGAACGTTTAGCATCACAGAAGTGTCACAAAGAAAAAAATATTCTCTGTCTCTTTGATTGATTCCCAGTTTTGACCCCGCAATCATCACAAATACACACAAGTTACCAAGCGTCCAAAATTTGATCATGTCACCATGAGGATGCTGCAACAGTTGTGTGAAATGTGGTCATAAGTCCCTTTTTTCAGTGCTGTTGTAACTTTGAATGGTCTTTAAATGAACTTAATAGAATTTAATAGGAAAGTGAACACAAGAACAAGGGGACACAATCTGAAGTTAGTTGGGGGGAAAGATCAAAAGCAACATGAGAAAATATTATTTTACTGAAAGAGTAGTAGATGCTTGGAACAAACTTCCAGCAGACGTGGTTGGTAAATCCACAGTAACTGAATTTAAACATGCCTGGGATAAACATATATCCATCCTAAGATAAAATACAGAAAATAGTATAAGGGCAGACTAGATGGACCATGAGGTCTTTTTCTGCCGTCAGACTTCTATGTTTCTATGTTTCTATGAACTGTTGTAAGTCAAGGCCTACTTGTATTTTTGCTATACAGTAAGACCTCACCTATCGCTGGTGTTACGTTCCAGACCCGTCCGCGATAGGTGAAATCCGCGATGTGGAATTTATTGACTGATAGTACTTATTTAAGTATTTATATTGTAATTGTTTGGTAAGTTTTCATTGTTTTAAGTGTTTATAAACCCTTCCCACACTCTTACAAAATACATATCACAGTAGTACATATATAATATAACTTAAAACTAATAAAAATAATAAAAAACAATAAAGCAACAACATTCTCTTTCTCTCTCATACATGTATGTAATCTCTCTCTCTCTCTCATATATCCTAAGAAATATTTCTTGAAAACCCGCGATGAAGTGAAGCCGCGGTAAGTGAAGCATGATATAGCGAGGGACTACTGTAACTTTAAAGGTTACATTTCTTTTAAGTGTCTTGTTATACCAGAATCTTTCCAACTTTCTGTTTTTCTTTGATACACAAGTTCTGAATCCCTTCTGGGGAATGAGGTTACTGTGGCTAAACACACCACTGGAACCACACTGGCATTTTAATAAGTCAGATTTCTTTTTGCCAACCCCATAAGCCACAGAGGGAACCTTAATGCTTCCCCCTCAGCTGTCATGCAGATCAAAACCTGACCCAGCTCCCTGGAATTTTTGTCAAACTAGGAAAGTGCATTGATACCTTCAGCCTAAGGGTGCAATTCTGGTGAAGAACGAAGCCGGAATGGAAGAGATAAAACTTGCTTTTCTGCCTGCTGTGAGCCTGATCAATATTGGGTCCCCTATTATTAGCTCCCTCCCTCCCAATCCCTCCAAGTCCTGAACTTAGTTTATAAAGGTAGCATTTGTCATCTGCTGTATAAGGTACAGCCAGCCTGAGGCTGAGCACCAATGATGAGAAAAAATGGGGGTGGGAGTGGGGAGGAAAATACACCTTATCTTTGCTACGCACACCTATGGAAGGATTTTTAATAGGAGCTTCTTTCTGAGTCATGCCTCGAATGCAAATTTAGCGTCCTTTTCTCTCTTCCAAAAGAGGGATTCAAGCTGCGTAGCTTTCAGCACCTCCCTTGGAAAAAAGAGAGGCAGCAGGATAACGCTGCACCTTTTTTTCTTTTTCTTTTTTTTAAATGCACGTTTTTAATGCATGGAAGTGGAATAAAGATCTGAATTGAATGGGAAAGGCTTGGCAGGAGACGAGTGGAAAGAGCATTCGCTTCTCTTCTTGTTAAGCTGCCTCTCTTTCCTTCTGCATAGGCCCTGAAATGAGGCTTCAGCCTGATGGAACATGGTTGAAAAAAAGGAATTGTGGAGGTGGGGGGAGAGAAGGGGGAGAGTGGGAGGGAAATGGGGGGGGGGGGGTTCGCAGGATCACATATTGCAGCCTTAACACTAAGAACAGATGAATGGAATAGAGTGGAACAGAGTAGAGTAGAGTAGAGTAGAGTAGAGTAGAGTAGAGTAGAATAGAATAGGAGATAGTCCTTGAGGTAGGACCACAATTGAGCCCAAAGGTTCAGTTGCAGACTAAAACATTTGTGAAGTGAGTTTGTCCCATTTTACGACTTTTCTTGCCACTGTTGTTGAGTGAGTCGCAGTAGTTGTTAAATTAATCAGACTGTTGTTAAGCGAATCAGGCTTCCCCATTGACTTCGCTAGTCAGACGGTTGCAAAAGTGGATCACGTAACATCCACACACACATACAAGACACTGCAACCTATATGTAGTAAGCTGCTCCGAGTCCTCAGAGAGGGATAGCATATAAATCCAACTAACTAACTAACTAACTAACTAATTAATTAACTAACTAACTAACTAACTAACTAATTGTCATAAGTATGAGTCACTTGCCGAGCATCTGAGTTTCGATCATATGACCACATGAATGCTACAAGGGTGGCATACAAATCTAAATAATAATAATAATAATAATAATAATAATAATAATAATAACAACAACAACAACAACAACAACAACAATAATTGTAAATGTGAAAAATAGTCATAAGTCGCTTTTTTCAAAGACATTGTTAACTTTGGACTGTCACTATACAGTATCGGGTTGCTACCAGTAAGGATAGAGACGACGTACTGGTAGCGAAAATTGAACTGTGCGCACATCTTTGTTTTTGCTGCAGGTGCGCGCGCATGTCCCAGCGAGATTTTGACTCTGCATATGTGCAGGAAACAAAATCTCATGAGGGGAAGTGTGTGTATATGAGATTTCAGTGATTTCTTTGCTTCTGCACATGCAGGGAAGCAAAAAATATCATCAAAATATTGTGCACGCGGATGTCCCGTCACAAGATTTTACTTCCTGCATATGCGCACGTGCGCGCCCGCAGCAGAAGCAAAGCTGTGTGTGCAGTGCACCGGTAGTGGCAGAATTGGGAATCTGCTCCTGTCACTATATTCTGGTCCGGTGCCATGAAGGGCTTTATAGGTCATAACCAACACTTTGAATTGTGACTGGAAACTGATCGGCAACCAATGCAGACTGCGGAGTGTTGGTGTGACATGGGCATATTTGGAAAAGCCCATTATTGCTCTCGCAGCTGCATGCTGCATGATGTGAAGTTTCTGAACACTTTTCAAAGGTAGCCCCATGTAGAGAGCATTGCAGTAGTTGAACCTCGAGGTGATGAGGGCATGAGTGACTGTGAGCAATGAGTCCCGGTCCAGACAGGGCCGCAACTGGTGCACCAGGTGAACCTGGGCAAACGCCCCCCTCGCCACAGACGAAAGATGGTTCTCTAATGTGAGCTGTGGATCGAGGAGGATGCCCAAGTTGCGAACCCTCTCCGAGGAGGTCAATAATTCCCCACTCAGGGTGATGGTTGGACAGATGGAATTGTCCTTGGGAGGCAAAACCCACAGCCACTCTGTCTTATCAGGGTTGAGTTTGAGTCTGTTGACACCCATCCAGACCCTAACAGCCTCCAGGCACTGGCACATCACTTCCACTGCTTCATTTAATAAAGATATTTAATTAGTAAATAAATAAATAAATAAATAAATAAATAAATAAATAAATAAATAAATAAATAAATAAATTAGTGAGTGAGTGAATGACTGAGTGACTGAGTAAGTAAGTAAGTCAGTCTAAATGCTATTGCTATAAATTGCAAGCAAAGTGTTGTAAGTCGAGGACCACCTCCTAACCAGTCTGCTAAGCGGGGTTTTTATCTTTATTGCATAGAAGGCGAAGACCACCGGAGGGAGCCCAGCTCTCGATCTCTGGGAGGGCAAGACAGAATTTGGTGACTTTAACAGACACATTCGCTAGGTGGCTCTGCGCCTTTTCTCCGTCCTTTCCCCATTCCCAACCAGCTCTTCTCCCCCCCCCCTCCCGATTTCCCCACAACCCCCCCCCCCCCCCCCCAATATCCCGCGCGGATAAGCCCTGATGTTTTTCAGAGCTTCTCTTCACTCCGTTCCCCAAACCCGTCCCTGCGCCAGCATGGGAGGGCGACGTCCAGCACGGTGAGAGGCAGCGCCGGCTTTCTGGGCGCCCCAGGAGGGAAGGATGGGGTCCCCCCAGGGGTACCGAGCTTCGTGGTGGACTTTCCTTCTGCACCAGGCGCCGCACATCAACTTCCAGTTCGAGGCAGCGGGGAGCGAATTTGCTCCAGAGGATTTGGGCTACCAGCAGGTGAGTCTCTCCTCTACCACCACCACCGCACACACACACAAACACACGCCACACCGTGGGAACGTGGGTATCGAAGGCACGGAGTGAAGAGAGACGGGACTGGGGCTCGCTGGAACAAGAGTGGGGAGCCGGCAGGGAAGGCAACCAGGGACGGAGGCGAAGGGAGAAGCGAGAGGAGGGAGGCTCAGGAGGAGGAGGAGGAGGAAGGCAGCGGATGGATGAAGCCGGGGAGAGAAGCGAGAGTGGGGAAAATCGGCGGCGGCGGCGGCGGGAGCGGGGGGGAGACTTGAATAACGCGAATCCAACTGCAGCGCACCGAGCAACCTTGGTGGATGGGTGTAAGGAGGAAAGGAAGGGGCGGTCAGGGGCAATGAAAGGCAGGAAAAGGGGCAGAGAAGTGGGACTCTCGAAATAGGACGGGGCAGAAGCGAAGTGTCCGGGGCAGAGGGAGGGGTGGAGGGAAAGTAGCCCCACGGTGGGGGTGGGGGGGGGAGATGAAAAAAAGTGAGAATCAAAGAGAGGCAGGAGGGAGGGAAGGGCGAGCCAGCCTGGTCCTGGGGAGGATTGGGAAGGGGAGGATGGACTGGAGAACCCGAGGTGGGGGAGGCGGTTAAGGGAGGAGCGAAGGGATGGGAGATATCCGGAGGGAGACGAGCCACGGGAAAGATGGAGGACCAGATAGGAATGAAGTTGGAGTAGGGAGAGATGGAGAGGGAATGTAAATGGAAGGGATCAGAGTAAGGGAACTGAGGATGGGGATAAAGAGCAGGAAGAAGGAGAGTAGTTCCCGGCGGTAGCATTCCTGGTCTACCAGAGCCCTGAGTTCCTTTGAGGTTATAGTATGCCAGGAAAAAAATAGATTCTTCTCTCAAGCAAAGAATTTTGGGTAGCCCTCTTGTGTTTGGCGACACTCAGCCTAGTGGTATTCTTTTATCCAACACGGCACCCTCCAAATGCGATGGAATGTCTTTGGCCATGTTGATGGGAACCCTTAAAAAAATCATAGACCTAACACAACCGGAAGGGGCAAAATTGGGGTACATTGCCTTGTGGGGTCACTTAAGAAGTTGAGATCTATAGACAGACTGGTCTAGAGGAGAATGTTTAAAGGCATGTTCAGAGGAACCAAGAGAGGGTGAATATAGCTGGCAATGATCCAACAGTTGTGTCACTGAGAAAAAGTGCTGCACCGGTTGTGGAAGTAGATATCAACCAGTGCTGTGCTTGGTGGATTCACAAATAACATCACCCTTTGCTCGAAAGCAGCCATATAACAGCATGACTGAGAATACGTGGCAGCCATATTATTTGTATGAATTTTCACAAGCCATCACTTGATGGGGTTTTTTTTCCCCCTCGATATGTTGTGTGAACTCAGCCACTCTGCTTTGTAAACCATGATTTAGCAATAAAAAGCAATAAGAGTGAGACAGGCATTGGTAGCTTTTCCATTGTGGTTTAAAGCAAACATGGGTTAGCAAATTATGAACACTCACCTGCATATTTAGCTAGTCACAATTTAGCTAGTCACAATTCAGCATTTAATTTTCTCAATCTTTTTGCTTCTTTTTAGCAACACAAATATGAACTAAGGAACTTGGGAAACTACCCATCTGGGAATAAGTAGATATTAGCCCATTTAAAAAGTGCTCATTTTTAAAGCAATTGTGTTGTGCAAACTGCTAAAAAATACAAATGCTTATAGCAGCATGAATCATAGGAAAAAATGGAGGAAGGAAGGAGGGGAGAGAGGGAGGGAAGGAGGGAAGGAAAATTAAAAAAAACATTTCCAAAAGGTTCTACTATTACTTTTAGAAGTTTTTTTTGTCTGTCAGAGGAGGAAAAAAGTTTAGTGTTGGAAAACAATGTATATCCATTTCCTTAAATCAGGTGTAGATTTTTCCCTGTAATATTATACAATAACTCTTTTATCTAAACCCATAAATGAAAAAACCCCACAATTCTTGATGCCTTGTTAGATACTAAAACCTAGTCATATATCCAATATCACATTGCCTTCTTAATATGCCACTATTGATCCAGAATTATATTACCAAACCAGCGTCAACTCACATTGAAACAGTAATAGGACAAGACTTGACATATCAGTTAATGTTCCAGCTCCTGCATTATATCTCTAACACCATGGTAATTTTAACCCATCATTATTAAACATTTCCTGAAAAGTCCATTATGTATAAAACAATTATCCTGTTGTTAATGTATTTAATATATTTTCAAGGTTACGGTGGACTGGTTTCACATTGTTTAGTATTTATTCTCAGTGTTTCAGAATATCATATCAGGTTGGAAGGGACCTTGAAGGTCTTCCAGTACAATCCCCTGCTCGAGGCAGGGGTCCTTATACCAGTGATGGCGAACCTATGGCATGGGTGCCACAGGTGGCATGTGGAGCCATATCTGCTGGCTCATGAGCCATGGTCCTAGCTCAGTTTCACTGTGCATGTGTGCAGGGCAGCTGATTTTTGGCTCACACAGAGACTCTCGGAGGGCATTTTTGGCTTCCAGAGAGCCTCCAGGGGGATGGGGGAGGCTATTTTTATCCTCCTCCAGCTCCACGGAGCTGGAGGAGCCTGGGGAGGGCAAAACACAAGCTTACTGGGCCCACCATGTTGGGAACAGGCCATTTCCAGCCTCCGGAGGATCTCTGGGGGGCGGGGGAGGCTGTTTTCACCCTCCCTAGGCATTGAATTATGGGTGTGGGCACTCATGGCCACAATCTTTTGGCACCCGAGGAAAAAAAGGTTCGCCATCATTGTCTTATACCATCTTGGACAAAACTTTTCTTGAAACTCTCCAGCAAGACTCCCACAACTCTGGAAGTCTAACTGTTCAATTGATTAATTGTTCTCATAGTCACAAAATTCCTCCTTGGTTCCATGTTTGATGTCCTTCTGATCAGCTCCCACCCATTGCTTCTTGTCTTCCATTCAGGTGCTATCAAGAATAAACCAATCTGCTCTTCCCTGTGACAATCCTTAATACTGGAAGTTGGCTATTGTAACACTTCTCCCCATCAGCCTACCTAGTTCCCTTAGCCAGTCACCCTACCATTTAGCATCCAGACTCCTTGTCATCTTTGTTGCTTTTCTCTGCCTTATTTCTGGGGACTCAGCATCTTTTCTATATCTTGGTGACCAGAACTGGATGCAGAAGCAATAGCATTTAGACTTATATACCGCTTAATAGTGCTTTTACAACCCTCTCTAAGTGGTTTACAAAATCAGCATATTGCTCCCAACAATCTGGTTCCTCATTTTACCCACCTCGGAAATATGGAAGAGTGAGTCAGTGGTGAGATTCGAACTGCTGAGCTACAGCTAGCAGTTAGCTGAAGTAGCCGGCAGTGCTGCACTCTAACCACTGCACCAGCCTGGCTCTTATCCCAAATGTGGCTTCACTAGTGCAATATAAAGTGTCACTGTGACATTGAGCAATCTCGATGCTATCCTTTGGTTGATGCAGCAATCTAAGTCCTCATTTTACCCACCTCAGAAGGATGGAAGGCTGAGTCAACTTTGAACTGGTCAGGATCAAACACCTGACTATGGGCAGAGTCAACCTCAAATATTGCATTCTAACAGTTGTGCCACCACGGCTGTTATAGATACTGACCTTATGGCACATAATCAATTTCAAAAGTCACAAAAATGACTACTGCAATGTGCTTTATAGTTGGCTGCCCTTGGAGAGCCTCCGGAAGCTGTAGCAGGTACAGAATGCAGTGGGGCAGGCAATTATGTGAACTATGCATGGGTTGCCACTGTGCTTCTAGCTTCAATCTGAGATGCTGATACTTACCCATAAACTCTTCCCTGGCATGATCCTACCCATGCCATTACGTCCAGTGAAAGAGTCATGCTCAAGGTCCCCATCTATTAGAGGATGTCATCCAGCCGGACCCAAGAAGTCTCTTCTGTTGTGGCATCTTCCCTTTGGAACATCTTCCCTCTAGATGTTAGAGTAGCATCAATCCTGTTGGCACGATTGAATCACCAAACCTATGGATCTGGATGCATGGCAGAGCATGTGCAATGGTTGTGTTAATCATGAATCCCAGCAACCGGTCAGGTCCCAAAGAGTTGGCCTACTCCAGGTCCTGTCAGCTAGGCAATGTCGCTGGGTGGGGCCTAGGGCTAGAGCCTTCTCTGTGGCAGCCCCGGACTTTGGAATCAATTTCCCCCCAGAATACTGTGTGTGTGTGTGTGTGTGTGTGTGTGTGTGTGTGTGTGTGTGTGTATATATATATATATATATATATATATATATATATATATATATATATATATATATATATGGAGGGAGGGAGGGAGGGAGAGAGAGAGAGATGAATGTAAATGGAATGAATGTGAGTGATTGTTTTTTAATAATTGGAGTTCTTAGATAAAATTTAGTTTAGTTTTAATGAATTGGCTTGCGTCCAAAGCGAAATCTTGCATGAAGACACTTGCCCGGGTGATATTTTGGCAAGTTGTGCTCTTCTTTTTGCTTCTGCACACGCGCAGAAGCAAAATCTTAAACAGGGGTGGGTGCATATGTGGCGGGGGCGCATGCGCCAGCCTCGGGATCCCAGTACTGGTAGCAAAAGATAAATGGAGCCCTTCACTGGCATGTGTGTATGTGTGTGTGTAGGAGACATTCAAGCCACCTTTCTTAACAGTAACTATAATATACTCAGTGAAAATATTACAGGATTGCCTTGCCAGGAAACGTATCCATTGTGTTTTGTATTTTTTGAAAATTATGTAATGGAAATATCTGGGAAATATAAAAACAAAGCCTTGAGTTTTACTTATTTTAATCACCTTTATCTTACTTCAAATACATACATGAGAGAGTTTTTAGCCATCTGGCTAGATCTGTACTGACCTCACGCAAGGAGTAAATTCAAGTTTACCAGCTGAGAAATCTTCTGTTGCCAAGATAAGCAAAGGGGTCAAAGGGTTTCCAGCAACATCAAGTGGGATTTACCCCAGTTCAAAAGGAAATGAGAGATTATCCCAAATTCATGTGCTATTGCAGTAAGATTAGGAACAGATATTTCTGGTTTTCTGACAAAGCACATTATCAACATAATATAAACTAGTATGTTTCTCCGCCAAGCAATTTAATTTATATTTTCACAATTTCTTCCTAAATTGCAAAAGGGTTCTAAAGCTAAATTAAAAGAAGGCATCCATAGGGAAAGCAAGTAGGATGCTTGGCTGCATAGCTAGAGGTATAACAAGCAGGAAGAGGGAGATTATGATCCCGCTGTATAGAGTGCTGGTGAGACCACATTTGGAATACTGTGTTCAGTCCTGGAGACCTCACCTACAAAAAGATATTGACAAAATTGAAGGGGTCCAAAGACGGGCTACAAGAATGGTGGAAGGTCTTAAGCATAAAACGTATCAGGAAAGACTTAATGAACTCAATCTGTATAGTCTGGAGGGCAGAAGGGAAAGGGGGGACATGATCGAAACATTTAAATATGTTAAAGGGTTAAATAAGGTCCAGGAGGGAAGTGTTTTTAATAGGAAAGTGAACACAAGAACAAGGGGACACAATCTGAAGTTAGTTGGGGGAAAGATCAAAAGCAACATGAGAAAATATTATTTTACTGAAAGAGAAGTAGATGCTTGGAACAAACTTCCAGCAGACGTGGTTGGTAAATCCACAGTAACTGAATTCAAACATGCCTGGGATAAACATAGATCCATCCTAAGGTTGTCGGAGAGCCGGTCATGAAGGGAGCATGAAGCTCCGTCCACTTACCCAGACACCACCAATTGGGTTCTTCTACATTCTGCGCATGCACAAAGCTTTCTGTGCATGCGCAGAGGGTAAAAGAACCCAAATGGGGCAACGTCTGGATGGGTGGGCGGAGCCTCACACTTCCTCTGCGACCAGCTCTCCAACAACCGACAGGCGCAAGTGAACGGAGAGCATTTCACTCCTGAATCCATAATATGTATTTCAACATATGTTTAACCCAGGAAAAAGCACACTGTTAATAATTATCCCTAACTTAAGAGCTGAATAAATGTTGTCAATTCACAATGCAGGTAGTCCTCAACAAGTCCCCTGGCAGGGGAGACACCATGGTCACGAAAGTGGTTTTCCCAGGGTGAGGCTCATCCATTGCACTGCGGGTGTGCTGACCACTGCGATTTCCCCAAAAGTCGCCCAACGGACAAACCGGAAGTTCGGAAAATGCACTTCCGGTTTGCCACATTCTGTTGTTTTTTTGCATTCCTGAAGCCCCAGAGTGTATTTGTATTTGTATTTATTAGATTTGTATGCCACCCCTCTCCGAAGACTCGGGGCGGCTAACAACAATAAAAAAGACAATGTGAACAAATCTAATATTTAAAATAATCTAAAAAAAAACCAATTTAAAGAACCAATCATACATACAAGCATACCATGTATAAATTCTATAAGACTCCAGAGTGCAAGTGCATTTTCCGAACTTCTGGTTTGCCTGTTGTGCATGTTTTTTGCATTCCAGAGCTTCAGGAAGATTCCCTGACCCCTCCGCAGTGGAAAAAAATAGCACAATGGAAAAACCAGAAGTGTGTTTTCCTGAACTTCCGGTTTGCCAGTTTGGGCATTTTTTTCACTTACCAGGCTTTAGAAAGGCCTGTGTACATGCGCAGAGGGCAGCGCGGGGTGCGTATGTGTGGGAGGAGATAGAAGGGGTGTGGGCACCTGCACGCATGGTAGCACACCCCTTTGGTCACGCGATCCAAAAAAGGTTCGCCCTTACTGGCCTAGGGTAAATCCAGCTTGAGCTGTAGTTGTGTGGGACCAACTTTATTTATTTATTTATTTATAAGCGTGGAACTCATTGCCGAATTCAATTGTGTCAACCCCTAACCCCCAACATTTCTCCCTTAGACTCTCCACGATTGACCTCTCCAGGTTCCTAAGGGGCCAGTAAGGGGCGAACATGTGCACTAGTGTGCCTTTCGTCCCCTGTCCAATTGTCTTTCCTTTCTCTCACTTATCATGTATATTTTCTTTCTTTCATATATCCTCTCCTCTAAGTTCACTTTACCCTTATATATATTACTACATGTCTATGTTTCTTCCTATGTATTTGTGTATTGGACAAATGAATAAATAAAATAAATGAAATAAATAAATAAATAAACTTTTCACTTTTCACCGTTAAAGTCCTTCATGGCATTGATGCCTCAGGTTGCTTGAGTAATCATCTCACCCACCTTGGATTGACCCACTCGTGCTGGCCCCGTCCACCCAATTATACTGGCTGATGGGTCCAGAAGGAAGGCCTTCTCTCACTGTTGCTCTTGCCCTTCGAACACCCTGTCAACCCCCACCATGGGAAATTGGTCCCAACTCTCCTATACTTTTGTAAGGGCCTTAAGATGTGGCTGTACCATTTGGCCTAGAACCCCAATGGGGGCAACAGCACAGTGACATCGATTGATTGAGCAACCACAGATCCAATCTGTCTCTGCGTTCCCTACATTTACTCCTTAGCAGTTTTGACTTGCTCCTGGTTATGCCTGGTACTTACAATGAGTAGCGGCACTGGCAGGAGGCTCCACCCATCTATCGGGGATGCTTCTGTGCATGCGCAGAAGCATTGCCTATGTGCAAACATGTGCAAACCGTTAGCAAAATCATTTACACCACTGCTCCTTAGGTTTTAATGTTCAGTTTTAATTTATATATGTTTAAATGTATATAATGTACAATGTCCAGATACATTTTTATGAATGTAAGCCGCCCAGATTTATCCTATATGGTTTATATGAGCGGCCAACAAATTTTATAAGTAAATAAATAAACCTAGTTGTTAGCATCTTAGCATTTGCTTTTATCAAGCAATGAGGTGTAGAGTGAGAATAGGTGTAGAGCCGCGGTGGCGCAGCAGGTAGAGTGCTTTACTGCAGCCCACTGAAGCTGACTGTAGATCTGCAGGTCAGCGGTTCAAATCTCATAACCGGTTCAAGGTTGACCCACCCTTCCACCCTTCCGAGGTGGGTAAAATGAGGACCCGGATTGTGGAGGCAATATGCTGGCTCTGTTAAAAAGTGCTATTGCTAACATGTTGTAAGCCATCCTGAGTCTAAAAATTCCGTAAGTAAGTAAGTAAGTAAGTAAGTAAGTAAGTAAGTAAGTAAGTAAGTAAGTAAGTAAGTAAGTAAGTAAGTAAGTAAGTAAGTAAGTTGTTGTGATTCAGTCTGAGGCTCCTCAGGGACCGGCTGACCCTCTGCCGGCTCCATGCTCAGAGGGGGAGGATGAGGAACAGGAGGAGGAGGAGGAGGAGGCCCAGGCAGACGAGGAGGAGGAATATCAGGCCGAGGGAGAGGGAGAACAGCCTGAGTCCCCCGGGGTGGAGCTCTCCCCAGCAAGCAGCCTGGAGTCCTTAGATGAAAATGCACAAGCCATCATCGATCTCAGGCAGAGAAGAGCAGCACAACGAAGGGGACAATTAGCCAGGTATTTCCAGCCCTAAATAGGCAACAGCTGGGTTTGGGTGTGGTTCTCCCCAGAAAGGCTGAAAAGGCAGACCCACCCTTCCTGTATTGTGGAGTATTATCTTTGGGAGTCCTGGGACCTGGCTGTGATCTTTGGCATCTCTGATTCTGGCTTGTGGCCTTGAAGGCTGAAACCTTGGGGGGGAAGGCGTGGGTCTTATTCTCTACAGTGGTGTGTGTGCCTTCAAGAAGTCTGCTGTATTGTCTGGCCGTCCTGACTCTGCTGTGAAGCCTCATAGCCTGCCTGTTTGGAAGAACAGGTTTTTCTCTGTGTTTGTTTTTCAAACTATAAAGTGCCTTTGCTTTTACCAGTGTGTCTGGCTGCTTTTTTCAGTTGGTGTTGAAGTCTGGGGGCACCCAGACAGAACAGTAAGTAAATAGGTAAATAGGTAAATAAATAAGTAAACCAACCAACCAACAAACCAACAAACGAACAAACAAACAAACCAACAAACAAACAAATAAATAAATAGTAGGGATGTCAAATAAAAATGGTTTTATTTGAAAAATCTTCCTTGTGTACCTTCCATGGGAGATAAAACCCAAATATATTTTTATGCCAATCAGTTTTTAAAACTGTAAGTAACAGGAGTTTTCCAATTTCATAGATTTAATCGAAGTGACAATTTAATAAACTAAGATGAATAAGCTTGTCCTGTGATGGAGATGATACCCTCTTTCTGGAAACAGGAGTCTGATCTTCTGTTCTTATTGCCTTAAACATGTTATAACAGCCAGCAGACTTCAAAATGAAATACTAAATTAAAACAATTAGAAGCCTAAACAAAACAAAACAGCCAAGCTAAAAACAGCCATTGATGAACAATTTGAATTATAGAATTTAGAACACAGTTGTTGTTGTTGTTGTTGTTTAAAAAAAGAAAGTTGATTGATGAATGAAATCGATTTATACCTTCCCATTTATAGCCCAAGTAGATAGTACAATATTTATGACATTTCTCTCCCAGTTTAAAAATCATTGTAATCTATAATGTGATGTTCCAATTTTTTTAAAAAAATATAAAGCTGAAGGATATCTGCATAGAGGAGGTTAAAACGATCATACCCATAGCCTTATGATCAAATCTTGCCTCTTTTTAATTAAGTTTATACAAATGGGAAACAGTTTTCACTACCGTTGTTTTGGAGTATAAGACGCACCTTACTTTTGGAGGAGGAAAATAGAAAAAAACCCTACCTACCAGGTATTCATCTGGCTAGCATCCTGAGTCTGTTCAGCTTCAGCATGTTATTTTATCCCCTTGTTTAGGGCTGAAAAAGCCTTTTTCAGAGAGAATAGGAATGAAAACAAGCCTGCAAAGACCTAGGGCTAGAAAAACAGCTTCGGAGGGAGTAGGAATAAAAATAAATAATGCAAGCCAGGGAGATTGTTAGCACCACGTTAGGGCTGAAAAACATCTTGCAGAGGGAGCAGGGATGAAAACAAGCCTGCAAAGACTTAGTGATGGGGGAAAAACCTTCTTCAGAGGGAGTAGGAAGCAGGGAAGATCATTAGCACCTTGTTAGGGCTGTATGCAGGTAAGTCCCAGAGGCTTGGGAAGGGCAAAAAACGGGCCTACCAGGAGTTTGGGAATGGGCTCGTTTCCAACCTCCAGAGGGCCTCCAGAGCCCGGGGAGCAGTATTGGCTTGCTATCGGAACGGTAGTGGACGGTGCACTGGTAGCAAAAATGAAGCTGCACGCACAGCTTTGGGTTGCTGGTGTGCGCACACGCACGTCTCAGTGAGATTTTGCTTCTGCGCATACACAGGAAGCAAAACCTCACAAGGGGACGCATGCAAGGGAGAGATTTCAGTGATTTTTTTTGCTTCTGCGCATGAGTGGAAACCAAAAAATCTCCAAAATCTCTCACACGTATGTCCCCTCATGAGATTTGGCTGCATGCGCAGAAGCAAAATTTTGCTGGGGCGCATGCGTGCAGATGCCAGGGACCTTAAGCTGTGCACAGCGCACTGGTAGCAGCGGGAGCAGCAACCCCGCCTCCTGCTGTGGTGCAGGAGGCTGACTAGGCTACACCCACCCAGCAACCGGACAGAGAACCCCTTGCTAAAGTTTTTGAATCCCACCCCTGCTTCGATGTTGTTGTACAAGAAAATTATGAGAATAAAAAAGCAAGCAGGTAGACTTCTTGAATTCAGGACAAGAATATGGTCAGCGATAAAGTGAATAATGGAGACTTATTTGTTGAAATTGACCGAAGGGAAATGGGGGGCATAAAGTACACTAGGGCCAGTGAGAACAATATAATCCCACTGGCTGAAAATTGTGTCTATGGAACCGTAGTTTCTATGGAACTATTCAGTGCGTGAATTGAATGTTGCCTGATCACTTTCTCTCTCGGAGGGGTAGACTCTCCATAGCCATAATACTTGGTCTCTACAAACAAGGCTAAAGGATTGTAACAAAAAGCCTTTATAGAAATGGTTAGCTTTTTCTAAGGGTCTTCACAAAGTTTATGAATGGGTGGGCTAAGTATAGAGTGTAGTCATCAATGGTCCTTTTAGTCAGCTTCACTTGTTCACTGATAACTTTTCACGGATGTTTTAAACTAACAAAATGGGCAATGGTTGGATAAACCACAGTGAATTGCTATGCCCAGGCCAGCGTTTCTCAACCTTGAGATATGTAGACTTTCATATATGTACTGGGGAGTTGAAATCCATACATCTTAAGCCTGCAATATTAAGAGACATTGGCCTTAAGCAGATAATACTTCCTATTCCTTCTCTATTTTTTAAAACAATAGCCATCACTGTTCTGAATCCATGACTAAAAACTGGCCCTGTTATTATTTACTCCAGCTTTGCCAACCTACTATGGGGTGGAGTACTTAGACTTCAGCTTGAATTTGAAATCCTTGTTATTGGGGGAGGCAACATGATAATAAGAAATCCAACAAGCAAGATAACTACAGTGATACTTGGTACTCATAGTTAATTGGTTCCGGGAGAGACAGAGAACCAAAAACGCTGAAGGAATAAGGAATAATAACATAGTGAATCACAAGGTAGCCAACACTGACAGATTCTAGCTTCTGCACTGAGTGCCAAACAAATGATAACTATAGGTAATCCTTGACTTACAACAGTTCATTTAGTGACTGTGCACTGACAAAGATGACCGATGACCGTTGCATTGCATCATCCCAATGGTCACTTGATCAAGATTCAAATATTTAGAAACTAACTCATATCAATACGATGGCTGTCATGTCCTCTTTTGCGACCTTCTTACAAGCAAAGTCAATAGGAAAGCCAGATTCATTTAACAGCTGGGTTACTAATTTAACAAGTGCAGTAATTCACTGAACAACTGAGACAAGCAATGTTGCAAAACAGGGCAAAACCCACTTAACAAATGTCTCACTTAGCAACATAAATTTTGGACTCAGCTGGGGTGGTAAGTTGAGGTTTACCTGTACCGGGACAACATTTTCGCATCAAATCTGTTGAATACCAAATTTGATGAGTTTCAAAGCAATTGAGTACCAAGGTACCACTGTACAGTACTTCCCATGGGTATTAGCGTCTCCTTCACCCATCCCCGGCTTCAAAGGAGTTGCCTTTGAGAAGGAGCACAGAGTATTGTAGACTAGCTTTGTGTTGTAATTCCTCAAGGCTTTATTCAGGTGTGAGCCTGCAATCTGTTTAACCCGGTCGCTAAATTAATTCATTTGTTGGCTTCGCACAATCCACTAACCTCTAACCTAGCTAAATGGACCGTGTTTGCACAAGATGCTGAGCTGAAAAACCAACCAGAGTTAACATTAATCGAGGTTAACAGGTATCTGCAAAGGCATGTAGGAATACATCATCTTAGCTGTTGCCTCGTTAAGTAGAGAGGGCGAATCGGCATTGAGCGCAAACACATTTCTTTGAATTTTTGAAAGCCTTGGCAGATACAGTTATGTATTTAGTTAGGAAGCGATATGCTGCCACTAATCTGCTGTGCAGTGTATTTCTTAATGTACATGTACTTTCTAAAGCTTTCCTAGGCAGCAAAAGCTAAGAAAAATACTGAATGAAATAGTTCTTTTTCATTTAATGCACAGAGCTGGGAATGCTACAAGCGCTGGGGAAGTGTTTTCGGAGTGTAATCTTGAAAGGAAAGTAAATTGTCTGAAAAACTTCAAAAGTGGGTTGTGATTCATTAAATTAAATCAGTGTTGCCTGTGAAATGGGCAAGGTGATCCATTCAATCAAAACAGATCTGGAATGGATCTTGGAAGTCTTCTAATCCAATCCTCTACTCAAGCACAAGATTCTACATCATTTCGGTGAAAGTGACTGTTCAGTCTCTTCTTAAAACCTCCAGTGATGAAGCACCACAACTTCTGAAGGCAAGCATGGTTTATTTAGTTCATTGTCAGGAAGTTTCTGCTTAATTCCAGGTTGCTTCTGTCCTTGATTAGTCTCCATCCATTGTTTCTTGGCTTTGCTTTCTATTGCTTTGGAAAATAAGTTGACAACACCCCCCCTCAAACTCTAGAATATTGCTATCATGTCGCCCCTAGTCAAAGGTAGTATTCAGCTGGTTCGGACCAATTCGGGTGAACTGGTAACTGTGAATGAGCATAATGCATAATGAAAGAAACATCTTTCAGCTGTGGCAAGGGGGGCGTTTGCCCAGGTTCACCTGGTGCACCAGTTGCAGCCCTATTTGGACCGGGAGTCCCTGCTCACCATCACTCATGCCCTCATCACTTCGAGGCTTGACTACATGGGGCTACCTTTGAAAAGTGTTCGGAAACTTCAGATCGTGCAGAATGCAGTTGCGAGAGCTATCATGGGCTTTCCCAGGTATCTCCATGTTACACCAACACTCAGCAGTCTGCATTGGTTGCCGATCAGTTTCCGGTCACCATTCAAAGTGTTGATTATGACCTATAAAGTCCTTCATGGCATCGGACCAGAATACATCTGGGTCCACCTTCTGCCGCACGAATCCCAGCGACCGGTTAAGTCCCACAGAGTCGGTCTTCTCCGGGTCCTGTCAACTAAACAATGTCGTCTGGCGGGACCCAGGGGAAAAGCCTTCTCTGTGGCGGCCCTGACCCTCTGCAACCAGCTCCCCCCAGAGATCAGAATTGCCCCCACCCTCCTTGCCTTTCGTAAGCTCCTTAAAACCCACCTTTGTCGTCAGGCATGGGGGAACTGAACTACCCTTTTCCCCCTAGGCCTATACAATTTCTGCATAATATGTTTGTGTGTATGTCTGGTTTAAATAAGGGTTTTAAAATTATTTTAAACATTAGATTTGTTACATGCTGTTTATTACTGTTGTTAGCTGCCCCGAGTCTACGGAGTCTAATAAATAAATAAATAAATAAATAAATAAATAAATAAATAAATAAATAAATAAATAAATAAATAAATAAATAAATAAATAAATAAATAAATAAATAAATAAATAAATAAATAAATAAATAAATAAATAAATAAATAAATAAATAAATCCTATTTAGCCATGGTTTTCGAGGTCGGATGCATGTATGGAAGGTGAACACAAGTAAAGCACATATGTGGGAGGCTGAAGGCATGCACACACTCATATTTGTGAACAGGTAGAGAAGGTAAGTGAATACCTGTGCCCCTACTCCTTTTCTCCAGACTAGCCGTACTCAATTCCCGCAACCGTTATTCACACGTTTTAGTTTCAGGTCTTTAAATCATCTTAGTTGTTGTTCTCTGCACTTTTTCAAAAGTCTCAACATCCTTTTATATGATGACCAAAACTGGATGCAGTATTCCAGGTGTGGCCTTACTAAAGAGTTATAAAGCGGTACTAATGCTTCACGTGATTTTGATTCTATGCCTCTGTTTATACAACAGAGGATAATACTAACTTTTTTGGCTGCTGCCACACATTACAATATAGTGTGAACGCAGAACAACATTTCTGAATATTGGCAATTGGAAGATGTATGGACTTCAATTCCCAGATTTTGCAAACAGAGGAATTCTGGGAGTTGAAGTCAACACCTCATTAAGATGCCAAGATTAAGGAAATACTGGTTTCAGAATGATGAAAATTATACCTGTAATACAAGTTGTACCCCTTTCTATTTATGACATGGTTTCATATGTATATTCATTACACTGACGGAAGAAAAGAAGTGGGCATGTTTCCCGTTAGCCAGGCATTTTTTTTTCATTTGGTATATTTCCATTCTCTCTAATTTTTAAATATCCACCTTTTTAAAAACTTGTTATTAATTATATGCAATCAAAAAATTAACCTAATGCCATTGTCAATTTATCTTTCTGGAAGATTTGTCTTTCTAATGTATAATATCAACCCATATAAATTAAACAGAAAAAACTCTTCAATCTTAACATAATAATTACACTGATTATATGTATCAAATTCTAAACAGTTGACATTCTTATCGCAATTAACTCTAAGATAATGATTATAATAAAAAGAAAAACATTAAAAAAAACAAGAAAAAAAGGAAGAAAAAATCTTTCTAAAACATTCCAACATCCCTCATTCATTTCCTTTTAATTTCTCAACCACTTCTTTTTTGTAGATATATCAATCCCCATTTCCATATTTCTTTCCATTCTTTCTTTTATCTTTATAGCAAAAATTTCTCTTTCCCTGCACTCTTTTTCTCTTTCTTAAATCTGTTTTTGTATGAATCTAGTTTTTCCATACCTCTTATAACCTCATACTTCTCAAACTCATCATCATCATCATTAATCTTCGAGTCTTCGGAGAGAGGCGGCATACAAATCTAATAAATAAATAAATAAATAATCTGAACATGGTCATTTTAATATCATTTTCTCTTATGTCACTGTAAACCTGTAGAATCATTATAAGTCTCAACATATTCATCAACACGATCTATATTTCATTATCAATATTCTTTCCCTTTTCATTATCATTTTCATTTTCACAAGTTTTCTTTTCTTCTATTGTTATCTTCTCCATTTTTTTCATTTTTCTTTCTCACATACTTCAAATCCAAAAGCTCTTCTGAGATCATTAAGAAGTTCTTTAAAAACATCAATGATCTCTTCACAATCAATTCCCTCCATAACTTTAAAATCACACTTCTTGGATCAAAAATAGAAAAATCTTTTATTTTGGCAGAGTCAGTCCAATTCAAATTTCATTCAGAGGTGTCACCAGTCCTTCCTAATCACTTGTCTCCAAGCCTCAAGTTACCAGTCACTAAGTTTTCACAGTCTGTCCAGCTGCTAACAAAATGTACCCACAGCCTTTTGTAATTTATAGATTTTCTTGTTGATAGTTAAGAGTACAAATCCTTCTGTCCGTTGTTGTTTTTAGTGTCCATTCAGGTTCATTATTATTCAGTACAATCCAGCTATTTTCTTCCAAAAAATTACAAATTTGAATGTTTTTTTTCATCCTCTGCTTTCTAGCTTTCAAATCTTTCAAGGACAGCAGCTGAGCAAATATCCATAAAAATATTTGACCATAGCAGTAATTCCTCCGACTACCACATGGTATTCTCTAATCTGCCCTCAGCTCTGCCTTTCCTGTTTACTTTTTCCATTTATTGTTGTTATTATATTAAGTCAAATCCAATTTTCAAGTTCCTCCACAAATTTTTCCATCCAGATTTATTATGCCTCTTCCACTCTTTCAAGATACAGTTCAACTTTTTAAATAATTGGGCTTTAGTTGTATATCCCTTTAATATTGTTGCTCTCTTATATCCTCATGCTAGAGTAGCCACTCCTTAATTTCTGGGCCTTTTGTTCCCCTTAGACAATTACGTTTCTTTTAATGTTTTGGGTGATACCACTTACCCATCTCTGTTTCTTCACATTTCTAGCACATTTCTTTAGTTTTTCCATCCCAGATGACTCCAATCTCCCCATTCAAATCCTGAAAGTGACCACTGCAGCTTGGGATAACTTGAAAGTCATCTTTCATGGCCGCTGGCCAAGGAGGCTAAGCTAGCTCTCTGGGGGGCTGTCACCCCTCCCAGCCCACCAGCAGGTGCTCATCTTTTTCCTCACCCCTACAGGGTGGTTCTGATCTGGTTCCAAACAAACCAGGTCTCCAAACGGCACGGATATTGGAGTTCCCTTACAGAGTGAGGGGGAATTCCGTGGTGCCGCAACATTGGTCATGCCCACTCCTTATAGCATTCTCAAGGTCATGTGATCAAAATCCAGGTACTTGGCAACTGGCAGGTATTTATGATGGTGACACTGTCAGAGGTCACATAATTATCATTTATAACCTTCTCAGCTGGCTTCCAATAAGCAAAGTCAATGGAAGAAGACTGATTCGCTTAATGACCGCATAATTCACTTAACAACTAAGTGATTTGCTTAACAACCATGGCAAAACATCTTGTATAATGAATCAAAATTCATTTAATCACTGTGTTGCTTAGCAATGAAAATTTTGGGCTCAATAACGGTCATAGGTTGAGCACTTACTAAT
Source organism: Erythrolamprus reginae (assembly GCF_031021105.1). NCBI lineage: Eukaryota > Metazoa > Chordata > Lepidosauria > Squamata > Dipsadidae > Erythrolamprus > Erythrolamprus reginae. Next base: position 130,857,904 of record NC_091963.1, read on the forward strand.
CTAATATTGGCATACTTTCTCTAGTGATGCTGTTTTAAGGTCAAAAGTCGAGGATTATACTGTAATATCACCCAGTGTAGCTATTTTGAAAAACTTAATTTAGGGTTTTTCAACCTAATAGAAACAGTAATGTCATCAATAGAGTCAAGGGGTGGAAGTCATTTTCTTCTGCTAGATCAGTCTTGGTGGATTCATAAGGAAGAGTTCTTGGCAGAGATCCATCTCCAAAAATGTTCTCAGTTTGGATTGATCACTCTGCAAAGGAGTAAAAGTTATATTTAAATTATTTAAGATAATTTTTCTTCAATTTTTAAAAAAATATTCCCTAAATTAGGTATTTCAAAATAGCTACGATGGGTAACATTGCAGTACAAATATAATCTTTGACTTAGAACAATTCACTTATTTATTATTTTTTTTATTTATTGAATTTAATACTGCCGCCTATTTGCCCATGGTCCATGACTCGAGGTGGCTTACAAAATATAAAACCAAATTTAAAACAATAAAAACTAATGAATAGGATAGAATAGAATAGAATTTTATTGACCAAGCGTGATTGGACACACAAGAAATTTGTCTTGGGACATGTGCTCTAAGTGTACATAAACAAAAAAAGTTCATCAAGAATAATAAGGTAAAAAAAATAAATATTTTATTTGTTTTGTTTTTTAATGTATTTCTATGTGACCCAACTCCAGGCTTACAACAGGATATACTTAAAAACGGTTGCAAGAAAGGTGGTAAAACGGGGCAAAACTCACTTAACAAATGTCTCACTTAGCAACATACAATTTTTTGCTCAATTGTCGTCGCAAGGTGAGGACTACCTGTATTTCATAGTTCCTTCCTTTGGTTATATTAAAATCTACAATTTGGTGACTGGTTTGGGAGACGCCCATGAGCCATCTTGAAGGTTTGGGCACTTGTACAGATCCTGATGATTGTGGTTATTTATATCTACGGCAGTGAATGGCTGTAAAAATTTTGACTACCACACTGTGGGCGTGGTTTATTTTGTGGGTGTTGTTTGCCGGTCATGTGACCAGGTGGGAGTGGCTTGATGATTATATGACCGGGGGTGGCTTAAAGGTCATGTGACTGGCTTAAAGGTGGCCAACTTGACGTCAAGGGATATGGGTTAGGGTGCCTGGGCTCTTCTCGCCTCAAAGAGATCCAATTCCCCTATTAATATCCAAAATATAGTCTTTAATTCTATGTATATATGCCATATATGTACATATATATTACACACAGGCACACAAAAATATACATTATCTACTATATAAACTGTATGTGTATGTACACACAAGCGAGCATGCACAGATTTTCTAACACTATACACATTCAACCTCATTTATTGCTATAGGGAAAACATACCCAGAGCCCAGAAGGGAAAAAAGAAGGGGGAAAAACCAAAATTTTTCTACTGGTTTTGCATACCTGACCATACTCGTAGGAGCCCATCACTGAGGGCAACTACTACCTTCACTGTATTTGAGCAGGATATATTTCCTTTTTCCTAATCTGGAGGTGGTGACAAGAAATCCTGCATGCACAGAATTGAGGCTCACAATTCTCTCTTTTTTTTAAGTAAAACTTTATTAATTTTTCATAAAAATCACACACACACAAACATACAAACACTTAACACGTAGTAGGGGTTACAATTACCCCTCTCGTCTTAGGAGTTAATTTTTAATACAGAAAAAGAATATATTCTTGATTCATTAAGTCAACATATTAATCTAAATGAAAAGAAGAATTTTGTTCAAACATTGTAATAACATAAAATTGAGTTAATAAAAAAGAAAAAATATAAAGTCATTTTGATACATTCATATATTTCTCATAACATTTAATTTTTATTTTTATCTATCCACTTATAAACTTTATTCCAAATAGTATAAAATTCAGATTCTTCTTGGTTATTCAACCTTCTTGTCATCATATCCATCTCTGCACAGTCTAAAATTTTCTTTATTACATCTTCTTTTTGGGGGATACTTTCCCCCTTCCAATTTTGTGCATAAAGCTCACAATTCTCATACACTGGATATCAGCCCTCACCTGTTCTAGAACCTCTTCCAAGCCCTGGGCAGACTACACATTACTGTGGTGAAGGAAAGGGCAGAGAGGAAGGAGAAGAGGGGGAGGAAATGATAAGACAGCCCTTTCAGGTCATCCACAGTCAAGGAATATCTGAAATTAAAATCTAACATAACTGGAGGACATTGAATTGAAAAAAGAACCCTTACTATATTTGTGTAATAACAATGTAAGGGAAGAGCTGTTTTTCTCAATTCTAGTTCTTATTACCTTATTTTTAGAACTATAATCTCAACCAAGAAATGCTCTATCCTACACATTGGCAAAAAGGATTTGAACCCCAAAGCTGAATAAACTATTATTATTATTATTTTATTATTTATTAGATTTGTATGCCGCCCCTCTCTGTAGACTCGGGGTAGCTTACAGCAATGATAAAAACAATATATAATAACAAATCTAATAGTTAGAATCTAAAATAACAATAATACATTTAAAAAGTCTAAAAAACAAGAAACCCCAATATATAAAAAATGCATACAGTCATATCATACACAAAAAACTACATAGGCAGGGGGAGATGTTTCAGTTCCCCCACGCTTGACGACAGAGGTGGGTTTTAAGGAGTTTACGAAAGGCAAGGAGGGTGGGGGCAGTTCTAATCTCTGGAGGGAGCTGATTCCAGAGGGTCGGGGTTGCCACAGAGAAGGGTCTTCCCCTGGGTCCCGCCAAATGACATTGTTTAGTTGACAGGACCCAGAGGAGGCCAACTCTGTGGGACCTAACCAGTCGCTGGGATTCATGCGGCAGAAGGCGGTCTCGTAGACACCCTGGTCGGGTGCCATGAAGGGCTTTATAGGTGATGACCAACACTTTGAATTGTGACCAGAAACTGATCGGCAACCAATGCAGACTGCGGAGTGTTGGAGTAACATGGGCATATTTGGGAAAGCCTATGATTGCTCTCGCAACTGCATTCTGCACGATCTGAAGTTTCTGAACACTCTTCAAAGGTAGCCCCATGTAGAGAGCGTTACAATAGTCGAGCCTCGAGGTGATTAGTGCATGAGTGACTGAGCAGTGACTCCCGGTCCAGATAGGGCCGCAACTTGCAGACAACCCTCACTCCATAAAAGACCTTGGAATACTCATATCAAGTGACCTAAGTGCCAAAGCCCACGGCAACAACATCGCCAAAAAAGCTTCAAGAGTTGTTAACTGAATCCTACGTAGCTTCTGCTGCGGTAATCTCACAATACTAACCAGAGCATACAAAATTTTCACAACACCAATCCTTGAATACAGCTCATCTTTCTGGAACCCACACTGCATTTTGGACATAAACACTCTAGAAAATGTCCAGAGATACTTCACTAGAAGAGTCCTCCGCTCCTCCACTCGCAACAGAATACCCTACACAACAAAACTTACAATCCTAAGTTTATAGAAAGTTTATAGAAACTATGTTGCCTTAAACACGACCTAAGCATAGCCCATAAAATCATCTGCTACATTGTCCTTCCTGTCAAAGACTACTTCAGCTTCAACCACAACAACACACGTGTACACAACAGATACAAAATTAAAGTAAACTGCCCTAAACTCAGCTGCAAGAAATACAACTTTAGTAACTGAGTAGTTGACGCATGGAACTCACTACCAGACTCTGTAATATCATCACCTAACTCAAAAAACTTTACCCTTAACTATCCACTGTTGACCTCTCCCGATTCCTAAGAGGTCAGTAAGGGGCGTGCATAAGTGCACCAGAGTGCCTTCCGCCCCCTGTCTTAATGTTTCTCTCTTACTAATATCATGTATATAAATATTGTTATATCTTTGTATATCACCAATATGTACTTGACAAAACAAACAAATAAAATAAACAAAATCAATAAAAATAACCCAAATTTCAACTTTCCAGCCAGATACAGCATTGAGTTCCATCCTAGCATCCAAGCTCAATTATCAGAATTCTGCTTGGTTTTGGGGTTTTTTTTGGTCTCACTTCCTCATTGCTTATAAAGCACCGTGAATTCCATAAAATTGTACACACAGATAGTCCTTGACTTACAACACCAATTGGGAACAGAATTTCCCTAACTAAGTTAGGCAGTTGTTAAGTAAATCACAACTGATTTTTTTTTTTGTTATGGTCATTAATAAGTCACATTAAGTTTTATGAGCTTTGCTATGGCTGCTAAATGAACCATTGAGTTTGTTAAGGGAATCATGAAGTCATGAAACAAATCTGTCTTCCTTCATTGACTTTGACTGTCGGAAACTGGCTCGGAAGATGGTAAATGGTGATCAAATGATGTGGCAACATACTAGTTGCCAAGAACACAAATTTTGTCCATGTGACCATGCGGTTGCTGAGACAGTTGTAAGTGTGAGGACTGCTCATAAGTCACTTCTTTCAGTGTTGGTATAATTTCGAAGGAATCGTTGAAAAATTGAGGACTACGTGTATTTGAAATAGATATGTTAACAAACTCAGTGTTGGGTAATTCAGTTTTTTAAAAATTGAGATTTCCTATCGCATAAAATGTGGTCTGTCTATTCTAACCTCCTTTTTGGTGGCCCTGGACGGAGAGATCTAAAGAAAACTATTTTTTCTTCTTCCATGCCACAAACCTTTTTTTTCCCTTTTTTTAACAGCTCTTTAAAATACCCTAGATATAGCTTTTTACCTGGCATCTCTTCACAACTCTCTTTGCACCTTCTGGCTACTACACGGTTCATTTGCGCAGATTTCTTAGAACTTTAATTAATGCCTCAATTGTGGCTCCAGTAAGAAGGGTCGGATTATCTTTCAATCTCCCACTACTAAGCCCTGTTGCAGGCGGTTGCAGGAGCCCTGGCTACTACTCGGTGGGCAGCAAGGAGATTCAATTGCCCATCTGCTCTTTCTGACCCCTCGTTGACGCAATTCTTTCCAGGCCAATTACATTTGCACAGTGCCCAGGCTGTCTGCAACACACTTCATTTCATTTCATTTTATTGGATTTGTATGCCGCCCCTCTCCGTAGACTCGGGGCGGCTAACAACAGTAATAAAAACAATGTGCGACAATCCAATACTAAAAACTAAAAACCCTTGTTTTAAAACCAATCATACATACAAACGTACCATACATAAATTGTGGAAGCCGAGGGGGAAAGAATATCTTAATTCCCCCATGCCTGACGACACAGGTGGGTTTTAAGAAGCTTGCGAAAGGCAAGAAGGGTGGGAGCTATTCTAATCTCTGGGGGGAGTTGGTTCCAGAGGGCCGGGGCCGCCACAGAGAAGGCTCTTCCCCTGGGTCCCGCCAAACGACATTGTTTAGTTGACGGGACCCCGAGAAGGCCAACTCTGTGGGACCTAATTGGTCGCTGGGATTCGTGCGGCAGAAGGCGGTCCCGTAGATAACCTGGTCCGATGGCATTGTGGATCATTTAAAAGGTTGACTCAGTGAGACCTGACCTTTATATTTCACACAATGCAGATTTGCTTGGACTAGGGTTGACGAAATAAACAATATTGCAATATCTCAGGGGCTGCTGTAAAGACGAGAGAATCAACTTATTCTCCAAAGCACCTGAAGGCAGGACAAGAAGCAATGGGTAAAAACTAATCGAGGAGAGAAACAACCTAGAACTAAAGAGAAATTTCCTGACAGTTAGAACAATTAATCAGGGGGAAGAACTTACCTCCAGAAACTGTGAATGCTCCAACAGTGGAATTTTTAAAGAAGAGATAGAATAACCATTTTTTGTCTGAAACGGTATAAAGCAGTGATTGTGAACATTTTCCTAACCCTCGGGTGCCAAAAGCACATGTGTGCACACTATTGTGCCTGTCCGAGTACCCACACCCATAATTCAATGTCCCTCTGGCCTCATTCTCATGCGCCTGTGATTCCCCCACTCCCTGTGCATGCATGCACGATCCCCTTGCTCCCACGTTTCTTGACTTCGGTTAGAAACATAGAAGACTGACGGCAGAAAAAGACCTCATGGTCCATCTAGTCTGCCCTTATACTATTTCCTGTATTTTATCTTACAATGGATATATGTTTATCCCAGGCATGTTTAAATTCAGTTACTGTGGATTTACCAACCACATCTGCTGGAAGTTTGTTCCAAGGATCTACTACTCTTTCAGTAAAATAATATTTTCTCAAGTTGCTTTTGATCTTCCCCCCAACTAACTTCAGATTGTGTCCCCGCATTCTTGTGTTCACTTTCCTATTAAAAACACTTCCCTCCTGGACCTTATTTAACCCTTTAACATATTTAAATGTTTCGTTTAAATATGTTAAAGGTTGGGCCTGGTAGGTCCATTTTTCACCCTCCCCAGGCTCCAAGGTATCCTTGGAGCCTTGGGAGGGTGAAAATAATTTCCCTGCTCCCGCCGGAGGCCCTCTGGAGGCTGAAAATACCTTCCCAGAGCCTCTGCACAAGGCAAAAATCAGCTGCATTGGTTGCCAATTTGATTCCCAGTGCAATTCAAGGTGCTGGCACATGCACAGTGCAGATTAATTAGGGCAACGGTTTGCACGCCAGTAGATGTGACTCTGTCTGCCACCTGTGGCAGGTGTGCCAGAGGTTTGCCATCACTGGTATAAGGTTTCCTGTTGAGTGAAGGGTTGGATTAGAAGACCTCCAAGATTCCTTCCAATTCTGTTATTCTCATTTATTAATTGCACCAAACTATTGTTTACTTAAACTATAATTAATGCAGAATGCTATGCCGTAGACTCAGACACTGCGCTGGTTGGATTTCAGTTAGAATGCCAAAAGTAGACAAGACCTAAGTTATAGTATACAGGTAGTCCTCTAGTTATGACCAATTGCTTAATAACTGTTCAAAGTTATTGTGGTGTTTCTTGGGTATATTTATGACCCAGTTCTGAAGTTCTGACAGCTACCTTCCCCAGTGACATGACTGCATGTCAAGAACTTGACCATCAGCCAGGATTTATGGTCCTTAGTAGTGTCCTGCAATCATATGACCTCATTTTATAATTTTTATTTGACAAAACTCAGTATTTATTTCTGGTTTTGTGCCGAAACTGGTGTACAGAAAATCACTGTTATGCTTTGGCATGTGTAGTGTTCATTTAAGAACCCCAGCATTTGCTTAGTAGCTGCCACAAAAAAATAAAAGTCTTGAAATCAGATTGGTTTCATCAGGAGTCCCCAACCCCTGGGCTGTGGCCCACTAGTGGTCTGTGACCTACTCAGAATTGGGCTGAGTGAGTGGCTGGAATGTGGGTACGTGCCATCTCACCCCTCGCGTGGCCCATTTCCCCCACCTCCATCAGCCCACCAAGCCACAAAGGTTGGGAACCACTGGTTTACATGGTGGTGCAATGTATGGGTTTAATGGGCAGGCTCTATGAAAGTTGCAAATTGAGGACGCCTGTAATTTATTTGTTTGTTTGTTTGTTTGGATTTCTATGCCGCCCTTCTCCGCAGACTCAGGGCACCTTACAAAAATAGGAATAAAATACAAAATACAGCAAACATACAATTATATACAAACATATGCATACAAGCATAAAATTAATGCTTAAACCCCAAGAATTATTTAATTAAAACCAAACATTCATTATTCATTCTAACCACGATTCTCCATTCATATTATCATTGGCTGGAGTAAGATGCTAGTACTCAACGGCCCAGGCCTGCCAGCAAAGGTGAGTTTTTAGGACCTTGCTACAGGCAAGGAGGGTGGGGCCAGTGCGAATCTCCAGAGGGAGTTGATTCCAGAGGGATGGGGCTACCACAGAGAAGGCTCTTTCCTAGGCCCTGCCAGCCAGCATTGCTTAGCTGACGGGACCTGGAGTAGCCAACTCTGGGACCTAGCCAGCTGCTGGGATACATGAGGCAGAAGACGGTCCTGTAGGTAACCTGGTCCTGTAGGTAAGGTGATATGTGAACCAGCCTACATCCTAGACACTTTTGGTTTTTATAGGACATTTAAAATATTTATATAGAACTTCCTCTTGAAACTGTTGCAGCATTGAAATAGCAAGAAACTCCATTATTGTATACTGCTTGTGAATGTTGTTGCACTGGATAGGAAACTTACCCAAACTCATGGGATGGCATAGACATAGGAGGAACCTATGACATCCTGCCAAGCCTGGAGTTCAGAATTGTCACTAGGCGAATGTGTCTTATTCATATTCCCCCACCAACCTCTAATCTACCGGTTCCTGCTGTAAAAGCGATCATTTTGCTGCAGATTATCCTTAGTGTGCTGGTTCTATAAATCCACATTTAGAACAAGGGCTAATTGTGAGGATATTTCAGGCCATTGTTAATCACTGGCCACGTTTATGGATTCTATATTATTTGCTGTTTGTTAGGCTGGTTAAAAAGAATGCTGTTTGATCTGATCCATCTCCTTTGATCTATCACAGAGAAATACAGGCAGTCTATTCTGCCAGGATGGTAATTGATTCATTCATGGGCAGGCAATACCTGATTTAACTTGTCCTCTGACTGTATTTTCCCACCATATAATCCCCCAACCTTACTACGGATTGCTTTTATGACGTGCTATTTCATCTGTTTTATTTAGTGCAGTTTTTCTCAGTCTTGGCCACTTTAAGAAGTGTAGATTTCAACTCTCAGAATTCCCCAGCTATGCTGGCTGGGAGATTTTGGGAACTAAAGCCCACACATCTTAAAGTTGCCAAGGTTAAGAAACCCTGATTTAGCTAACGCTGCTAGGAGAAGCCTGTGTTGTTGCCACAGAGGAACTTCAAATAAAGGAACTATATTTTAAAACAAACAGATTAGGATCAGTTGTAAATCTGTTCAAAGAATCATCCAGATGTCCGGAAAGTGGTGGGGGGAAGGAATGTCCCCAATTTATGCTTCCCCCAAGTGACTGATAAGCAAAATTGTGTAGTTTTTTTATATACAGTGGTACTTCTACCTAAAAACGTCTCTATTTATGAACTTTTCTGGATAAGAACCGGGTGCTCAAGATTTTTTTTGCCTCTTCTCAAGAACCATTTTCCACTTACAAACCCAAGCCTCCGAAACTGTAACCGGAAAAGGCAGGGAGAAGCCTCCGTGGGGCCTCTCTAGCAATCTCCCGGGAGGAAACAGGGCCAGAAAAGGCGAAGAGAAGCCTCCATGGGGGCTCTCTAGGAATCTCCTGGGAGGAAACAGGGCCAGGAAAACTGAGGAGAAGCCTCTGTGGGGCCTCTCTAGGAATCTCTTGGGAGGAAACAGGGCCGGAAAAGGCAGGGGAAGCCTCCGTGAGGCCACTCTAGGAATCTCCATGGAGGAAATAAGGCCTCCCCCCTCCCTGTGGTTTCCCCAACCGCACGCATTATTGGCTTTTACATTGATTCCTTCGGGAAAAGTTGCTTCTTCTTACAAACTTTTCTACTTAAGAACCTGATCATGGAACAAATTAAATTTGTACGTACAGGTATCACTGTATATATATAAAATTGCTGTCTAGCTTAAATGATCAAGGACTATATTCATTAGGCAGGTCATACTTATTGTAAGAAGACCAAGTTTTACACGGGATACAAGTTCACATGTTCTTCATAGCTGTGGATAAGAGATGTCTTGCTACCGATGCGGTAGGCCACTGCACACCAGTAGCAGCCTCCAGATTGCACAATTTGTTCACGACCACTCCAATGCTCATGTGCCGCCATCTTTTTCCTTTAATTTTTGGTATTTGTTTGCTTTCTGCATGCGCAAAAACAAAATCTTGTGAGGGGACGCGCATGAGAGAGAGATTTCAGTGATTTTTTTGCTTCTGTGCAAAAGCAAACAATTGCCAATATCTCACGTGTGTTCCCCACACATGATTTTGGCGCATTTTTGCTTCCTGCGCATTTGACTCAAGTGGCAGTAGAGGCAGGTAGGAGTAATCCCTGCTGTGGATATTTTATTCAGTACAAATCCTCAGATAACTGCACGGTGTATGCAATAGATGCTCAAGAGAGAATTTTTAATTTAGAGGCGCATTAGCAAAAATTGCCTATAAAAATCCTTCTGCTTAGCAAAGAGTATTCTGTTCTCATAAAGCTTTGCAGCTTAATAAACAGACTTGAGATTCTCAGGGCTGACAAGATGTCTCCTGGCTATTGTAGTGTAGCATGAAACTGTCACCAAAAGTGATAATGATTCTTGCATCCTTCAACCGAGGGCTACCTCCTTGACACTGGGAGATGTGTTAAGAGCCATATTTACTTCTGTAGCACCCACCCTCTCCTCAAAAAAAAATGAAATATCCTAGAAAATATTAAAAAGGGAGAATATTATATAGAATATCCCCGGAAAACATGCTTTTAGGCAGAAAAAAAGACTCACTCGTAGTAGCCCCCAACTTTGTCAATGTGCCTTCAAGGAACAATCCAACTCACTCTTCCACCCCATCTTAGAAACATAGAAACATAGAAGACTGACGGCAGAAAAAGACCTCATGGTCCATCTAGTCTGCCCTTATACTATTTCCTGTATTTCATCTTACAATGGATATATGTTTATCCCAGGCATGTTTAAATTCAGTTACTGTGGATTTACCAACCACGTCTGCTGGAAGTTTGTTCCAAGCATCTACTACTCTTTCAGTAAAATAATATTTTCTCATGCTGCTTTTGATCTTTCCCCCAACTAACTTCAGATTGTGTCCCCTTCTTCTTGTGTTCACTTTCCTATTAAAAACACTTCCCTCCTGGACCTTATTTAACCCTTTAACATATTTAAATGTGTCGATCATGTCCCCCCTTTTCCTTCTGTCCTCCAGACTATACAGATTGAGTTCATTAAGTCTTTCCTGATACGGTTTATGCTTAAGACCTTCCACCATTCTTGTAGCCCGTCTTTGGACCTGTTCAATTTTGTCAATATCTTTTTGTAGGTGAGGTCTCCAGAACTGAACACAGTATTCCAAATGTGGTCTCACCTTTGTCAATAGCATGGACCAGTCTATTCTACATAACAAAGATCTACCTCTTTCAGACAGCCATATTAGGAATTGCTCAAAGTGCTTTCATTACACCGTCACCCAGCAAGGCTCAGCGAAACTTGAACTCAAAAACGCAGCCTATAGAGTTGCCCCTGCATGGCCCCTGGGAGTCTGACTACCAATCAGAGTGCATTTCTTATACAGGAATAGGAAACTTTGAGGTGGGGCCCAACAGAGGTTATAAAAACGCAGGGACTCTCAGCAACTGCCCTTTTTTTCTTCACTCATCATCTGGAAGCATGTGATCCACCTTTTCTGTTCAGGAACTCATGCCCTGTGCTCCTGTCCACCATTAAACCTTTTTTTCCCACGCAACTTCCATGAATCTGGTGTCTTTTTCCCCACTTGAATTGAACCCAGAAGGATATTCCTTTCAACAATTCAAAAGTGCGCTCCAAAATCTCCTGGTAGATGGCTGCGTTGACCCTGGACTTAATGAAGCACAATGGACCAAGACAAGCAGATGACATGGCTCCCCAAATCAACACAGACTGTGGAAACCTTTGCATCTCATTTGGAAACCAAGGACCCAGAGTATGGATGAAGAATGGAGAGGCACACACAGCAAGATGCTTGAAATCCAGTGTGTAGTTTCCATAGTCTGTGTTGATTTTGGGAGCCATGTCATCTGCTGGTGTTGGTCCACCGTGCTTCATTAAGTCCAGGGTCAACACAGCCATCTACTGGGAGATTTTGGAGCACTTCATGCTTCATTCTGTAGATGAGCTTTATGGGGATGCTGACTTCAATTTTCCAGCAGGACTTGGTCCCTGCCCACACTGCCAAAAGCACCAAAACTTGATTCAATGATTGTGTGATTGCTGTGCTTGATTGGCCAGAGAACTCGCCTGATTTGAACCTCATAGAGAATTCATTTATTGACTGCATGTAATATTCTAATTTTCTGAGATGGTGGATTTGGATTTTTCATGAGCTGTACCTAGCGGTGGGCTATGAGCTGGAACGCTAAATTGCGCTCACTGCAGCGGATCATAAGTGCTTGCGGGGCCAGCGCGATTTTGCTTCTGCACCTGTGGAGGCAGCAAAATCGTGCACAGCACCTCAGGTGTGCCCTTGTTTTGGTATGCACAGAAGCAAAAAACCCTCGCCAAAACATGGGCGCGCCTGCGGCTCCATGTGCAATTTCGCTGCCTCCACAGGGGGAGAAGCAAAATCGTGCTAGCCCCACACACACTCAAGAGCCGCCGCGGCGAGCGCAATTTAGCATTCCGGCTTGTAGCCCACCACTGGTTGTACCCCATAATCTTCACTATGACAAATCACGGCTTGAACTATCTTGCCTTGCATGTAATGAGTCTCTCATATATTACATTTAACCTTTTAGCATTCCTGAAATAAATAAAATTTGGACAATATTCTAATTTCATGAGTTTCACTAGTATTCAGTTTATTTCTCTTAGGCTAAGGGCCTTTGCCAAGTTTTTCCTGCCATAAACACTTCTTGGCAATTCTTTTTTTCCTACCAAGATGGTGTTTTCATATCACCCCACCCCAATCTCTGAGGCAGCTTAATATTGTCCTTAGTTGTTCTGATATCAATATAGTTTCCTCCCCACCCACTTTACAAATGTGTATGTAGTGAGCCAAGCCAAAACCAAGCCATCTTTATGACTGGTTTCACACATTAAATGGAGTATAATTAGACCAGAGTTGGCTGGGTTCCCGTAGCACATGAAGTCATAAATTACAGATTCCAAATGAAGTAGCTGCATTTGAACAAAATAGTAAATCACAAATCACAACTTAGGAAAGAAAGAAACTATATTATAGTTTCCTGCGATAACTAAAACCTTTCTTGGCCCTGTATAGTATCTTAAGATACCGCTATGATTTAAGGCATAGGGCAATTTCGGCTTTCCTTTCCATTTTGAACGAAAATTTATTTACAATTTACAAATTACAATTTATATTGACTGGTTCCTAATATAATTAGATTGCTTATTTATACCCAGACTATCATTAAGTGTTGTACCTTATGATTCTTGATGGACTTATCTTTTTATCTTTATCTTTTTATCTTTACACTGAGAATATATGCACCAAGACAAATTCTTTGTGTGTCCAATCACACTTGGCCAATAAAGAATTCTATTCTATTCTATTCTATTCTATTCTAGTCTAGTCTAGTCTAGTCTAGTCAAGTCTAGTCTAGTCATGAGACACTTTCAATTCCCCCCCTGAGCTTGCTCTTCCCTTCCCCCCAAATATAGATTGTGCCTTTAACAACAACAACAACAACAGAGTTGGAAGGGACCTTAGTGGTCTTCTAGTCCAACCCCCTGCTTAGGCAAGAAACCCTAGACTACTTCAGACAGATGGTTATATCCAACATCTGCTTAAAAACCTCCAGTGTTGGGGCATTCACAATTTCTGGAGGCAAGTTGTTCCACTGATCAACCGTTCTGACTGTCAGGAAATTTCTCCTTAGTTACTTCTCTCCTTGTTTAGTTTTCATCCATTTCTTCTTGTTCTGCTTTGGAGAATAGGTTGACTCCCTCTTCTTTGTGGCAACCCGTGAGATACTGGAAGGCTGCTATTCCTGACCCCCTGGTTCTTCTTTAAATTAAACTAGCCATGCCCAGTTCCTGCAACCATTCTTCATATGTTTTAGCCTCCAGTCCCCATATAATCTTTGTTGCTCTTCTCTGCACTTTTTCTAGAGTCTCAACATCCTTTTTGCATTGTGGCGACCAAAACTGAATGCAGTATTCCAAGTGTGGCCTTACCAAAGCATTATAAAGTGATATTAACACATCACGTGATAATACCACTTTATAAGGCCTTGGTAAGGCCACACTTCTAAAAGAATCCATTTCTAAAAGAGTCAAAAAGAGAAGTCCCCCAGTGCTTTCATCTCATTCTTTGAAGAGGCAAAGTATAATTCTGTTCAAAGCATTATTCGAAGTCCACATTCTGGATAGGGAGGACTGTTGCTTTGAAAGTGGGGTAATAGAAGCCCACTCGTAGAACAGAGTTCCTCAACCTTTCTGGCTTTGTAGACCGGGAGGGAGAGAAGAGGGGATGGGCCACACAAGCAGTTGGCAAGTGCAAAAATTCATGTGCGAGCTCACCCACTGCTTCAGTGGGCCAGTTCTGCACACTTCGTAGCCCAGCAGTGGGCCGCAGGGATTGGGCAACTCTGATCTAGGCTAAAATTGAACATCCTTCAAGAAGACGTCATCTATCTCCTATCCAGAGGGGGGTTCCTACCGGTGTTATCTGGTGCACCCCTCTGGTAGGGGCCCACCAATGATGCAATTTTGATGCAACGTCTCCAGTGCTGTCTTTGCCAATCTGTTGGCGCCGCCTGTTTTTTTTTGTAATTTTCTGCCTTCTTTGGGCTATCTGAACATGCGTGTAAGTAAAATCGCACTGGTGGATGCATGTGCACATGTAAAACATTGTGATGCGCACCAGAAGGAAAAGGTAAGAGGAACCCATCCCTGCTCCTGTCTACCCACAGTGCTTTTAGCAGTTCCAAGAAGATCCTGCACCCATTTGCACTTTGATTAAATCGATCCTAAAGGCACAGATAAACTTCCGTGGGGCCTCGGTGGCTCTCTGAGAGTGTTAACAACCAGATGATTGTAAAAAAATATGATCCTTTAATGCAGGGGTCGACAAAGTTGTTCAGAATCTAGGAGCCAGCCAAAAAATTTAGGAGCCAGAATTTTTTTTAAGCAAACTTGGTTTTTTGCCGAGTCTCCACCTGACATCTCTCTTCCTCCCTTTCGCTCTATTTCTCTCTCCCTCCCTCTTTCTCTCTCTTCCTTCCTTTCTCTCTCCATCCCTTTCTTTCTCTCTTCCTTCCTTCCTCTCTTTCTGTCTCCTCCTTCCTCTCTCATCTCTTTCCTTCCTCTCCCTCCCTTTCTCTCTTTCCTTTCTCTCCCTTTCTGTCTATCCTTTCTATCTCTCACCCCTTCTCCCTCTTTCATTCCCTTTCTCTCCCTCCCTTTCTCTCTCATTCCTTTCTCTCCCTCTTTCCTTCCTATCTCTCTTTCTTTTTCTCCCTCCTTCATATCTTCTTTCTCTCCCCCTTCCTCCCTCTTTCCTTTCTCCCCCTCCCTTTCTCTTCCTTTTTCTCTATCCTTTCTACTTCTTACTCTTTCTTTCTCTCCCTCCTTCATTCAATTTTCTCTCCCTCCCTTTCTCTCCCTTTCTCTCTCTTTCCTTTCTCTCCCTCCCTTTCTCTTCCTTTTTCTCTATCCTTTCTACTTCTTACTCTTTCTTTCTCTCCCTCCTTCATTCAATTTTCTCTCCCCCCCTTCCTCCCTCTTTCCTTTCTCTCCCTCCCTTTCTCTTCCTTTTTCTCTATCCTTTCTACTTCTTACTCTTTCTTTCTCTCCCTCCTTCATTCAATTTTCTCTCCCGCCTCCCTCCCTCTTTCCTTTCTCCCCCTCTTTCTCTTCCTTTATCTCTATCCTTTCTACTTCTTACTCTTTCTTTCTCTCCCTCCTTCATTCAATTTTCTCTCCCTCCCTTTCTCTCCCTTTCTCTCTCTTTCCTTTCTCTCCCTCCCTTTCTCTTCCTTTTCTCTATCCTTTCTACTTCTTACTCTTTCTTTCTCTCCCTCCTTCATTCAATTTTCTCTCCCGCCTCCCTCCCTCTTTCCTTTCTCCCCCTCTTTCTCTTCCTTTATCTCTATCCTTTCTACTTCTTACTCTTTCTTTCTCTCCCTCCTTCATTCAATTTTCTCTCCCTCCCTTTCTCTCCCTTTCTCTCTCTTTCCTTTCTCTCCCTCCCTTTCTCTTCCTTTTTCTCTATCCTTTCTACTTCTTACTCTTTCTTTCTCTCCCTCCTTCATTCAATTTTCTCTCCCCCCCCTTCCTCCCTCTTTCCTTTCTCCCCCTCCCTTTCTCTTCCTTTTTCTCTATCCTTTCTGCTTCTTACTCTTTCTTTCTCTCCCTCCTTCATTCAATTTTCTCTCCCTCCCTTACTCTCTCTTTCCTTTCTCTCCCTCCCTTGTTCTCCCCTGGGGCTGCCTGTGCCTGCCCTGCACCACCCAACACGGACGGACAGCCCCCGGTCGTCGGTTCGTCGCCCCCCACCCCCCCACGGAGGGAGATCAGGCTGGCGAGGGCGGTAGAACTACGTCACCAGCCACTGGAGGGAGATCGGGCTGGCGGGGGCGGCGAATCCACCTCCCCAGCCGCGCGGAGGGAAATCCGGTAGGCGGGCGGGTGGCCGCGGCTCCCTGCGCGCCCCTGGAAAAGCGTACAGGGAACGGTGCCCGGGGCCGCTTTAGCCGCCCCCCGCTCCCCCCGCCATCTCCCCGCGACTGCCTGTGCCGCTGCAGCCGCGGCCCCCCCCCCCCGCTCCCACCGCCAGTGCCCTCCCGCCGGGCCCCAAAGGACACTTGCCGATGACGACAGGGAACCTTCAGCTGGGCGGGCGCTGCCGTGCCGGTGCCTCCGACCTCCCGGTTCCTGCTCGATGCCACGGTTTCTGGCGCTCTCCTGCTGGGCCCCAAAGACGGAAGGCGGGAAAAAGGCGCGAAGAATGGAGCTCTCCTTCCTGCCTGCCTTCTTTGGGACCCAGCAGGAGAGCGCCAGAAACCGCGGCATCGGGCAGGAGCGGAGAGGTCAGAGGCACCGCAGCGCCCTGCCCAGGCGGCACACCGGTTGGGAAACGCTGACATACAGTACAGCAGGCAACATTTTCTAGGCGCCAGACAACATTTTCTAGGCGCCACTGGCGACCAGGCGCCTGGGTTTGTCGAACCTTGCTTTAATCCCACCCACCCCCATGCATCAGAAATAATCCTTTCAGCCTCCCCTTCCACCATAGCAATAGCATTTAGACTTATATACCACTTCATAGTGCTTTTACAGCCCTCTCTAAGTGGTTCACGGAATCAGCATATTGCCCCCAACAATCTGGGTCTTCATTTTACTCATCTCAAAAGGATGGAAGGCTGAGTCAGCCTTGAGCCGGTGGTGAGATTTGAACTGCTGAACTACAGCATTTATTTATTTATTTATTTATTTATTTATTTATTTATTTATTTATTTATTTATTTATTTATTTATTTATTTATTTATTTATTTATTTATTCATTCATTCATTCATTCATTCATTCATTTATTTATTTATTGGATTTGTATGCTGCCCCTCTCCGTAGATTCGGGGCGGCTAACAACAGTAATAAAAACAGCATATAACAATCCAATATTAAAACAGTTAAAAACCCTTATTATAAAAACAAACATACATACAGACATACCATGCATAAAATTGTAAAGGCCTAGGGGGAAAGAGTATCTCAGTTCCCCCATGCCTGGTGGCAGAGGTGGGTTTTAAGAAGCTTACGAAAGGCAAGGAGGGTGGGGGCAATTCTAATCTCTGGGGGGAGTTGGTTCCAGAGGGCCGGGGCTGCCACAGAGAAGGCTCTTCCCCTGGGTCCCGCCAAGCAACATTGTGTAGTTGATGGGACCCGGAGAAGACCCACTCTGTGGGACCTAACTGGTCGCTGGGATTCGTGCAGCAGAAGGCGGTCTCTGAGATAATCTGGTCCGGTGCCATGAAGGGCTTTATAGGTCATAACCAACACTTAGAATTGTGACCAGAAACTGATTGGCAACCAATGCAGACTGCGGAGTGTTGGTGTAACATGGGCATATCTGGGGAAGCCCATGATTGCTCTCGCAGCTGAATTCTGCACGACTTGAAGTTTCGGAACACTTTTCAAAGGTAGCCCCATGTAGAGAGCATTACAGTAGTCGAGCCTCGAGGTGATGAGGGCATGAGTGACTGTGAGCAGTGAGTCCCGGTCCAGATAGGGCCACAACTGGTGCACCAGGCGAACCTGGGCAAACGCCCCCCTCGCCACAGCTGAAAGATGGTTCTCTAATGTGAGCTGTGGATCGAGGAGGACGCCCAAGTTGCGGACCCTCTCTGAAGTAGCCTGCAGTGCTGCACTCTAACCACTGTGCCACCCACCCACTCTGCTCTGCCAGAACGGATGAAACTTCTTAGATGAAAAATGAAATGTCCTCAAGAAAAAACAAAGGAAGACCAAATTGCCTTTGGCAAAAGCATCTTTGAGACATGTTCAGACATGCTGGGTGGCTGAGATTTTCCGTGAACATTTATAATTCAAGACCTTTCCCATCTTGTATTTCCCACCATTTGGTTCGGTTTCCTCCCCAACTTTTTCATATTGTGAAATTCATCTCTCGCAAGGCAGAAATCTGCACCAGCAGAGGAAACGTGATTGTTCAGGGCCAAGAAAAAGTAAATATTGCGTGTGATACCAGAAAGGGCACAGAGAGTTGAAGCCAAGATCATGGGAAATAGCAGAAGTTTGGAGAAATGTCTCTTGCTCAGCTGCCAGGGGGAAGTTGTGAGTAATTCTGGAACTGCACACCACCATCAAGGTCTGTGAGTGAGTAGGAGGACATTTGTGGGAGTCGTTTCCCTTACTACGGCTAGCAAGGAGTTGAACGTGCTCATTCTGATATGTAGGTCAGGCCAAGCCTCACAGCTGCAGCTGATCCAATTTGCTGATGATATGTGTATGCAAGAGAGATGGATGAGATTCAAATGACAGAGAGAGAAAGCAAAGATTCCTTTTGGTAGCAACCTAGTCTAAACCAGGAGTCTCCAACCTTGGCAAATTTAAGACTTGTGGACTTCAACTCCCAGAATCCCTCAGCCACAAGTCTTAAAGCTAAAGCTGGACACAGCTGCTCTAAACAGCCTTGAATTCAAGCTTATCTCCATGACTGCCTTGGATGGCCTTCTTCCCAACGCCGTCTGGAAAGAAGACGTTTCCAAGTGCTCCATGCTGAGGTAAAAGCATTCTACACATTCACAGGTTGTGAATGTTGGCTGCATAACTAGAGGTATAACAAGCAGGAAGAGGGAGATTGTGATCCCGCTGTATAGAACGCTGGTGAGACCACATTTGGAATACTGTGTTCAGTTCTGGAGATCTCACCTACAAAAAGATATTGACAAAATTGAACGAGTCCAAAGACGGGCTACAAAAATGGTGGAAGGTCTTAAGCATAAAACGTATCAGGAAAAACTTCATAAACTCAATCTGTATAGTCTGGAGGGCAGAAGAGAAAGGGGGGACATGATCGAAACATTTAAATATGTTAAAGGGTTAAATAAAGTTCAGGAGGGAAGTGTTTTTAATAGGAAAGTGAACACAAGAACAAGGGGACACAATCTGAGGTTAGTTGGGGGAACGATCAAAAGCAACGTGAGAAAATATTATTTGACTGGAAGAGGAGTAGATGCTTGGAACAAACGTCCAGCAGACGTAGTTGGTAAATCGACAGTAACTGAATTTAAACATGCCTGGGATAAACATATATCCATCCTAAGATAAAATTCAGGAAATGTATTGTGTTCGGAAGTGTTCGGAAACTTCAGATTGTGCAGAATGCGGCCGCAAGAGCAATCATGGGCCTCCCTAGGTATGCCCATGTTTCATCAACATTCCGTGGCTTGCACTGGTTGCTGATCAGTTTCCGGTCACAATTCAAAGTGTTGGTAATGACCTATAAAGCCCTACATGGCATCGGACCAGAATATATTCAGGACCGCCTTCTGCTGCACGAGTCCCAGCGGCTGATTAGGTCCCATAGAGTTGGCCTTCTCTGGGTCCCGTCGACTAAACAATACCGACTGGCGGGACCCAGGGGAAGAGCCTTCTCTGTGGCAGCCCCGGCCCTCTGGAATCAACTCCCCCCAGAGATTCAAATTGCCCCCACCCTCCAGACATGGGGGGGACTGATCCCCCACCTTGCTGGTTATAGCACTTGAGAATGGTATGATTGTGTAGTACTGATTGTTTTTTAATATTAAGGGATTTAAACTTCAGTTTTACTAATACAGTATTAGATTTGTATCACTGTTTATTGTATTTTATTATTGTTGTGAGCCGCCCCGAGTCCTTGGAGAGGGGCGGCATACAAATCTAATATATTATTATTATTATTATTATTATTATTGTTATTGTTATTGTTATTGTTATTGTTATTGTTATTGTTATTGTTATTGTTATTGTTATTGTTATTGTTATTGTTATTGTTATTGTTATTGTTATTGTTATTGTTATTGTTATTGTTATTGTTATTGTTATTGTTATTGTTATTGTTATTGTTATTGTTATTGTTATTGTTATGTCAGTACAACACAGCAAACAAGATCACCATGCTGGATTTTGTATTTCATCACCAGTCGGGCGCTTCCCAAGCACCTAGGACTGCGTGATGTAGCAGCGAATTATGTTTGCCGATCCCAGTAAAGCGGCCTTTTGCAATTGACAGATGGAGATTTTGTCAATTTCAATGGTTATCAAATGTCTGCTGAGATCCTTTGGCACTGCGCCCAGCGTGCCAAGTACCACTGGGATCACTTTCACTGGCTTATGCCAGAGTCGTTGCAGCTTGATTTTTAGATCTTCGTATTTAAAAATCGAGCTGCAACGACCAGATTATTATTATTATTGTTGTTGTTGTTGTTGTTGTTACAGTAGTCGAACCTCGAGGTGATGAGGGCATGAGTGACTGTGAGCAGTGCCTTCCAATCCAAATAGGGCCGCAACTGGTGCACCAGGTGAACCTGGGCAAACGCCCTCCTTGCCACAGCTGAAAGATGGTTCTCCAATGTGAGCTGTGGATCGAGGAGGAGCTGTGGATTGCCCAAGTTGCGGACCCTCTCTGAGGGGGTCAATGTCCCCCCCCCGGGTGATGGACAGACAGATGGAATTGTCCCTGGGAGGCAAAACCCACAGCCACTCCTTCCATTCTCCACCACCTAGTCCAGTGATGGCGAACCTATGGCATGGGTGCCACAGGCGGCACGCGGAGCCTTATCTGCTGGCAGATGAGCTGTTGCCCTAGCTCAGCTCAAAGATTTATGTGTGTGCCAGCCCGCTGATTTTTGGCTCACACAGAGGCTCTGGGAGGGTGTTTTTGCCTTCCAGAGAGCTTCCAGGGGGATGGGGAGGGCATTTTTATCCTCCCCCAGCTCCAGGGAAGCCTTTAGAATTTGATGAAGATAAAACACGAGCCTACTGGGCCCACCAGAAGTTGGGAAACTGACCATTTCCAGCCTCCAGGTGGTCTCCAGGGGGTGGGGGAAGGTGTTTTCGCCGTCCCCAGGAATTGAATGGTGGGTGTGGGCACAAGCGCATGCATGATAGTGTATGTGAATGTTCTTTCGGCACCAAAGGGAAAAAAGGTTCGCCATCACTGATCTAGTCAGAGCTGGAGAAATTTCTTGGATGAGAAACAAAAGAAAAAAACCCCAAGAAATCCAGTTGCCTCCTGAAAAATATCTTTGAAACAACCATGACCTGGATGACTGAGAATCTCTACAGACTCCTGGTCAATAGCAATTGTTTTCAGCTGTCATTTAAAACTAAGCAAAATCTGTCACTGTTATCCATCAAATCCATCTCAAAGTTGTTAAGGGGAGACGGGAATGAAGGAGACTGTGGTATGTTCAATGAAATAAAAGTCTAATGAATAAACAAATAAATGCCTGGAAGCACCGAAAAGACTTTACATGACACTTAAAATATGTTTTGTTTTGTTTTTCAAATGTGAACACGCTGTAACAGAGTTTCCAGAAAGATAACTAGCTCCTAAATGTTGCAGCGCAAGCAATAAAATATCCGGTGACTTCTCCAAATTTATTATGATGCAAGTCTTTGTAAGTGCCTTCCACTTCATCAGAAGACTCTTCTTTATTAATGTTTCAAGAGAAGGCCTTCCAAGGAAGATCTTAAGTGATGGGCAGGTGCTTGTTAACAAATTCATGGAGGATAATGCTGCCAGAAGCTATTAAGCATGATGGCTACACATTACATCCAGTAGCAATTGCCGCCTCTATATTCCTTGTGCTGGACAACACAAGAAGCCAATCCTATGGCTCATCTCCTGCTTCAGCAGGGGGTTGGACTAGATGACCTCAAAGGCCCTTTCCAACTCTGTTACTGTCACCTCCAAGACCCCTTCCAGTTCTAGTCTCATTGATTGACCTACAGTGATGAGATTTAGGGCATTTGTTTTGGATCTAGGTCAGTGATGGCAAACCTTTTTCCCCTCAGGTGCCAAAAGTGTATGCACACAAACTATCACGCCTGCGCGAGTGCCTACACCCATAATTCAGTGCCTGGGGAGGGCAAAAATTGCTTACCCTGCCCCCCTGAGGCCCTCGGGAGGCCAGAAACGGCCCATTTCCAACTTCTGGTGGGCCCAGTAGGCCCATTTTTCACCCTCCCCAGGTTTCCTTGGAGCCCGAGGAGGGCAAAAACGCCCTCCCCCATCCCCCATGGAGGCTCTCCAGAAGCTGAAAATTCAATTCAGTTCGATTTATTAGATTTGTATGCCGCCCCTCTCCGAAGACTTGGGGCGGCTCACAACAACAATAAAAACAATATTCTAGCGAAAATAAATCTAATATTAAAAAGCACATAAAAACCCTATCATATTTAAAAAGCAAACAACACATACATATCCAAACATAAATATAAAAACGCCTGGGGGAAAGGTGTCTCAACTCCCCCATGCTTGGCGGTATAGATGGGTCTTGAGTAATTTACGAAAGACAAGGAGGGTGGGGGCAGTTCTAATCTCCGGGGGGAGTTGATTCCAGAGGGCCGGGGCCGCCACAGAGAAGGCTCTTCCCCTGGGTCCTGCCAAACGACATTGTTTAGTCAACAGGACCCGGAGAAGGCCAACTCTGTGGGACCTTATCGGTCGCTGGGATTCGTGCGGTAGCAGGCGGTTCCGGAGGTACTCTGGTCCACTGCCAGGTAGGGTTTTAAAGGTCATAACCAACACTTTGAATTGTGACCGAAAATGCCCTCCTAGAGCCTCAGTGCAAGCCAAAAATCAGCTGGCTGGTGTGCATGTGTGTGTTGGAGCTGAGCTAGGGCAACAGCTCATGTGCCGGCAGATATGGCTCTGCGTGCCATCACTAATCTAGATTCACATAGAAATGTCTATTTTTTTAACTGTAATTTTTGCCCTGCCAAATATAAACCTCTTTGCCCTGTGTAAGTGCTAAAGTTGATGCACTTGGTCTAATTTGGCTGTCGGATGTTTTGCAACATAGATACAAGGCCGGAATGAAAGATTTTGGAGGGAGAAGAGGAATTATCAGGCAATGAACAGTGTGTGTGTTTGAGATGGCATATTGCAGTGCTACCTCTACCTAAGAACGCCACTACTTACAAACGTTTCTAGATAAGAACTGGGTGTTCAAGGGTTTTTTCCCTCTTCTCAAGAACTATTTTCCACTTACAAACCCAAGCCTCTGACATTGTAAACGGAAAAGGCAGGAAGAAGCCTCTCTAGGAATCTCCTGGGAGGAAACAGGGCCAGAAAAGGCAGGGGGAAGCCTCCGTGGGGCTCTCTAGGAATCTCCTGGGAGGAAACAGAGCCGGAAAAGGCAGGGAGAAGCCTCCATGGAGCCTCTCTAGGAATCTCCTGGGAGGAAACAGGGCCTCTCCCCTCCCTATGGTTTCCCCAATCACACGCATTATTTGCTTTTATATTGACTCCTATGGGAAAAATTGCTTCTTCTTACAAACTTTTTTACTTAAGAACCTGGTCATGGAATGAATTAAGTTCGTAAGTAGAGGTACCACTGTATCTGGTTGACGGGTAGGGTCTCAAAAGTTTGCGCGTAGGTGAAGGTTAATGCACTTTGGATGAATAGCATCTGCAGGAAGAAAAGATGATAAATACCTTTGTGTGAAGGGGTACGTCAGCTCCGAGTGAAAATGGATGGTTGCCTGCGTGAGCCTTGAATAGCTGTGGGATGAGCTCTTGTGATTGAAAATGTTTTCAGGCTTGAAAGGCTAGTAACAGACTTTTACCACCAGCCACTCCCTGTTTGAGCCAGCTGCTGTCGGCACAGATTGTAGACTCTCAGCCCGGGAAAATTGTCAGATTGCCTGTAATCTGTTTGTCGGAGGGAGTGGTAAAGAGAGAGAGAAAGAGCGCATGAAGGAAATAAATACTGTTACTCATGCCCAGACCTTATGGCTTCAGCCAATCTTAGATATCAGGATGGCACTTGGAACCTACTGTATTCTGAGTCAGGACATCAGGGGAATCAATATTTACAGGTAGTCCTTGACTTAAGACCACAATTCAGCCACAAATTTCTGTTACTAAGTGAATGAATTTTGCCCCATTTTATAACCTTTTTTTTGCCATGGTTGTTAAGTGAATGACTGTAATTGGTAAGTTAGTAAAACAATTCTTAAGGGAATAGGGTTTCCCCATTGACTTTGCTTCTCAGAAGTTCACAAAAGAGGATTGAGTCATAAATATAAATCAGTTGCCAATAATTTTGATTAGTACATGACCTTTGGGGGTGCTGTAATGGTTGTAAAAAGTGAAAAATGGTCATAAGTCATTTTTTTAACAGTACCATTGTAATGTTGAACGATTACTAAACAAACTGTTGTAAGTTGAGGACTACCTATATATGATCTATATTAGGGGTGTCAAACTCAATTTCATTAAGGGTCACATCAGGGTTGTGTTTGACCTTGGGAGTGGACGTGGCCAAGGTGGGTGTGGCCAGGATGGGCATGGTCAGCTGACATCACTCCTGTCAGGGGCACCTGTGGCGGCCTGAGCAAAAACAGGGTTCCGAGCTCCATTTTCAGCGGGTTACAGGAGGCCGTGGCAGGCAAAAATAGAACTCGCGAGACTGTTTCTGCTAACAGAAGCACTGTGGGCCGGCCGTTCGCTGTTTCCAGGGAAGTCCCATGGGTCAGACCCAGTAGCGGGTTCCTATTGGTACGGATGAGGATGCCGCACCGGTAGTAAAACTGGAGTTGCATGTGCAGCTTTAGGTCCCTGATGTGCAGGCGCACATGTCCTAGCAAGGTTTTGCTTCTGCGCATGCGCAGTAAGCAGAATATTGCGAGGGGATGCACATGTGTGACATTTCAGGAAATTTTTTCCCACACATGCATATGTGTGAGATTTTAGAGACTGCTTTTGTGCATGCGCGTGTGTGAGATTTTGGTGATTTTTTTGCTTCTGCGCATGCACAGAAGCAAAAAAATAGCCTAAATTTCACATGCGTGCATGTCCCCTTGTGAGATTTTGCTTGCAGAAATGCATGGCTGGCGTGTTAATACGCTGGCCGAATTTATCCCCGGAGCCGGGAGATGCTGCCTGCTCTTCCGGCTTCCGGTTTCTGGCAAAAACCAGAAGTACGGCTTCCAGCAGCGCGCCAGGCTAGTGCGCTGCTTCTTGGGCTTGGGGGGAGGTCCTAAGCTGCCCTTAAAGATGGCTCGAAATGGACCTCCCCTTTCTGCCCCTGGCTATCCTGAAGCGAACACCCGCCCGCCCTCCTCTATCATACAGTGTGCCTGGATGGGGTCACCTCAGGGCTGAATAGGAATTTTTTGCGGTCACTCCTATGGGTGTGGCCGTTTTTTCGCCTATTCCACACTGACGTTAAGGATGGACTGGTTAGGGGGTACGGCACAATGTAGATTTACATTGGATCAATTTGGCTTCCCTCTGGTCACTGGGGTTGGCAGGTTAGAGGTGGAAATGGGCAGTAGGAGCAACTGCGCGTTCTCCTTTTAGGCATCTTTTCAAGATGATGGGCCGCCTCTCCCCATGAACTATAGGTTGGTGCAACTTCAGGGATTGGAGAGGGGATGCCCGTGGGACTCACCTTATCCAATTTCCCTCGGGGTTTGGAGGGTGAGCTCCTCCCACACGCTTATGGGCGTGGCTTGGATCCAGGTGAAGGTGGCTACCTTCCCCTGGATCAGCAAGGAGTTATGCCCAATAGTTGTCTATGAATGTTTTGACAGGTAAATTCCGCCCCATTAGTTGTTGGCCTCTGCAGGTCCTTTGTTTACACTGTTATAACATTTGAGTTACGTTATTTAAATTGACGTTATTTAAATTGACGTTATTTAAATTATACTAATTTAATAAAGTGACCCATTATTAAATTCCAGCTACTGTCTCAGCATCGTTACTCCACTTCCGGGGCAAAAGCAAAATCCCGCTAGGACATTCACGCCAGAGCCCTGAAGCGGTATCAGTGGTAGCAACAAACCCTGCCTGGTCATATCTAAGTATCCCTCAAATCAGATTCAGCCCCTGGGCCTTGAGTTTGGAGACCAATGAATTATAGGTTTGTTAAGCAGCTTCTGCAGAAATCAAGGTTTAAGGAACATGTCCCCGGACATTGTAAAGCAATCCAGAACACTTAAAGTTATAAACAGAGGGTGGCTTTTAGCATCTGGATAATGCTGTATACCAGGATTGACAATGCAGGACTGTTTGTATTCTGTGCTTCTTTAAAACATTCAAGTCTTTGTTTTTCCAAATGCTCAAATTCTGAGTTTAAATAGAAAGCAAGGACACAGAGTATGTTTACCAAAAAAAGAAGCCTAATTCTGTTTTATTTTGGCTCATTGTCAAGTTAAATGGAAATGGGCCTGATGCTTTAGATCCCGCTAAATTTTGTTGTTTTTATTAGTGCTATTATTCTATTGTATCCTTTTATAATGTGTGTGGGCCTGTGGTCCTTCAGTTTTGTTGAACTCGGGTTTCCAGTATTCCTTAACCTGATGTTACTGATAAGACTGCTGGCCAGAAGCCTTCAGCACAATATCTGGAAGGCTACAGATTTCCTATTGGTGTTTCAGGAATAAATTGCAAAAAAATTGGAGGAGGATAATAAACATAGAAACATAGAAACATAGAAGTCTGACGGCAGAAAAAGACCTCATGGTCCATCTAGTCTGCCCTTATACTATTTTCTGTATTTTATCTTAGGATGGATATATGTTTATCCCAGGCATGTTTAAATTCAGTTACTGTGGATTTATCTACCACGTCTGCTGGAAGTTTGTTCCAAGGATCTACTACTCTTTCAGTAAAATAATATTTTCTCATGTTGCTTTTGATCTTTCCCCCAACTAACTTCAGATTGTGTCCCCTTGTTCTTGTGTTCACTTTCCTATTAAAAACACTTCTCTCCTGGACATTATTTAACCCTTTAATATATTTAAATGTTTCGATCATGTCCCCCCTTTTCCTTCTGTCCTCCAGACTATACAGATTGAGTCCATGAAGTCTTTCCTGATACGTTTTATACGTTTTATAATAAAAGATGGCACAGGCATCTTCCCAGGCAGAAAAAGGAGCAAATGACATCACATTCACGAGGAACATGGCATGAAACAGCAACTTTTAGGAAAAGGGAAAGAAAATGGAAGTTGGATTGATAGGAAAGAATATTTCAAGGTTCAAAATATGGATCCTTGATGCCGTCTGAGCGTGGTGGTTTTCTTTCCGATGTTTCGTCACCAAGTTATGTAGCATCATCAGACCTGACATCATCTAACACTGATGATGTTATCTAGTTTGGTAATGAAACATCTGCAAAAAAGCCCCCCACCAAGCTTAGAGACCACCAAGGACCCTATGGAGATAGGATTGAGGGACATATATTATTGTTGTGACAAATAGCTCACAGTAGATTGGATTTTTAAAAGCTACACAATAATGACTAGGAAGTTCATTAACTTCTCCAAAATGCATAAAACAATGAAGATTTGCACTTATTTGTCAAATATTCCTAAGAATATTCCTTTCTTTCTGAAAGATTGGGGCTCAAACCTAGATATATACAGTGATCCCCCGGGTTTCGCGATCCCGATCATTGCGAAAGGCTATATCGCGATTTTTCAACCCGGAAGTAAAAACACCATCTGCGCATGCGCGCCCTTTTTTCTATGGCCACGCATGCGTAGATGGCGCCGGGCAGATCAGCTGCTGGGCGGCTTCCCTGGGTCTTCCCCCTCTTGCTGGCGGGAGGGCGAGTGGTGGGCATCAGCGAGGAGTTTGCGTGGGCGGCTGGGAAACCCCAGCGCCGCTTCCCAGCTGAGTCCTGAAGCCAAACGCGGAAGTTCGCTTCAGGACTCAGCTGGGAAGCGGCGCGAGCGAACGGCGTGGGCGGGCAAAGGGTGGGCGCGCGGGCAGGCAGGCGGCGGACACGCGGCGGGCGGACAAGCGGCGGGCGCGGCAGCAGCAAGGAGTTTGCGTGGGCGGCGGGGAAACCCCAATCTTCGGCTCCTCGCTGCTGCGGCGGATGTAAAAACACCATCTGCGCATGCGCAGATGGTGTTTTTACTTCCGCACCGCTACTTCGTGAAAAACCGATCATCGCGAGGGGTCCTGGAACGGAACCCTCGTGATAATCGGGGGACCACTGTATATTTTTATAAGTTGCCTTTCATTTTAAAATCAAAACTAGACAATTTTGAGCAAAAAAGGGATACTATAAAGGCTGATTTAAATATGCAATAAAATTCTTTAATTGTAGTACGGGTAGTCATCAACTTACAACCTCAATTGAACCCCAGATTCATGTTGCTAAGCGAGACAGCCGTTAAGTGAGTTTTGCCCAATTTTATGATCTTTCTTGCCACAGTTGTTAAGCAGTGGTGAAATCCATTTTTTTTAAACCACCAGTTCTATGGGTGTGGTTTAGTGACCATTCCCACCCAACTTTGTGACCAGCCAGAGGTGGTATTTCCCGGTTCTCCGAATTCCTCAAAATTTCCACTATCAGTTCTCAGATTTCACCCCTGTTGTTAACCAAATCACTGTAGCTGTTAAAAATTAGTAAATGGTCGCTCAATGATACTGTTTCCCATTGGCCTTGTTTGTCAGAATACTGCAAAACTGGGTCATGTGACCCAGGAACTCATAAATATGAGTTGGTTGCCAAGCATCCAAATTTTGATCCTGTGACCATGGGGATGCTGCAATGGTTCTAAGTGTGAAAAACTCACTTTTTTCAGTGCCATTGTAGCTACGAATGGTCAGCTAAACAAATTATTATAACTCAAGGACTACCACTAATAAATGCAAAATGAGCTTTCCCTTCATTTCTCCAGATTGTAACTTAGAAATACTAGAAGTATGGCAAAGGCATATTGGAATATGAATTAGCCTCTGTTCCTCCCTAAACCCTACTTTTCTACTCTGTGTCAAAAAAGAGGGAAATGACGGTCCAAATAGTTTCATGGAGGCAATGAAGTAAGAGATAGGGAGGGCTAATGGATATGTGCAAAGGAGGCCTGTTGATGGAGACTGTACCAGTAGGGTTACCAGGTTTGCAACAGTTTTTGCCAGATAAAACTTTCATCGCACAATAGGTCTGTGTGAACCCTTTGGAAGAGATGCTTCAAAAGGCACAAAAGCTTCTCTTTTTGAAACATTAAAGCAGCTGCATTTTTTCC
This sequence comes from Erythrolamprus reginae, assembly GCF_031021105.1. Taxonomy (NCBI): domain Eukaryota; kingdom Metazoa; phylum Chordata; class Lepidosauria; order Squamata; family Dipsadidae; genus Erythrolamprus; species Erythrolamprus reginae. The sequence continues at coordinate 130,887,236 of NC_091963.1, forward strand.
AAAAGCTTTGAAAGCTGTCCATAGCTTTCTCCCTATGCTTCCAGTGGTACATTCATTTCCCAGGATTTTTTCTTTTCTTTCCAAAGCTAGCCATGTTTTCTCACTCCTTGTCCCATCTTTTATTTTTAACCATATTTTTAAAAAAATTAAGGACAAAAAAACAGAGAAGATACACAATGAGTTTTGAATAGCAATCCTGGGCATCTTTGACCTACAAGAGCTCTCTGGTGATGTTTCCTCATCGGTGTTTGACAGTGGTCTTCTCAAATGTTTCAATCCTTGTCAATGAGGAGAAAGCTAAAAAATGCTACAATGAAAAAATGGTCTTAGAAACAGATCCTCCCTACCGGCTATCAAAGCTATTTCCTTATTCCCCACGACTAAGAACGTGATACAGAAAAAAAGGAGACGTGTAGCTTTTGCGCTGATAAGGGGGACACATACGCACAAGGCTGCACTGCACAGATTAATCCCCGACTTACAATAATTCGTTCAAATTTGCAATTTATTGGATTTAGGACAGGTTTTCACACTTATAATTTACCATAGATTAATCCCCGATTTACAATAGTTCATTCAAATTTGCAATTTATTGGACTTATGACTGCGTTTTACACTTAAGTTATAATTAATCATAGATTAATCCCTGATTTACAATAATTCATTCAAATTTGCAACTTATTGGATTTAGGACTGTTTTTCACACTTATAATTTATCATAGATTAACCCCTGACTTACAATAATTTGTTCAAATTTGCAATTTATTGGACTTAGGGCCATTTGTTCAAATTTGCAATTTATTGGACTTAGGGCCATTTTTCACACTTATCATAGATTAATCCCCGAGTTACAATAATTTGTTCAAATTTGCAATTTATTGGATTTATGACTGTTTTTTACACTTAAGTTATAATTAATCATAGATTAATCCCTGACTTACAATAATTCGTTCAAATTTGCAATTTATTGCACTTAGGACTGTTTTTCACACATAACTTATCATAGATTTATCCCCGACTTACAATAATTCATTCAAATTTGCAACTTATTGGACTTAGGGCCATTTTTCACACTTATAACTTATCATAGATTAATTCCCAATTTACAATAATTCATTCAAATTTGCAACTTATTGGACTTATGACTGTTTTTCACACTTATAATTTATAATAGATTAATCCCCAATTTACAATAATTCATTCAAATTTGCAACTTACTGGACTCGTGACTGTTTTTCACACTTATAACTTGTTGCAGAATCCCCAGGGTCATGTGATCAAAATTCAGAGACCCACTTATATTTATGGTGATTGTAGCATCCTATGGCCATGTGGTCATTACCTTTTGCGACCTTCTGGCAAGCAAAATCAAAAGGGAAGCCAGATTCATTTAACAACTTACTAATTTAACAACCGCAGTGCAGATGGGGTTGCCAATCCCAGTGCTACCAATGCACTGCCTGCGCAACTCTGCATCTCCGGTGTGCATGCGCATCTGAGCGAGATTTTGCTTCTGTGATTGCGCAAGGAGCAAAATTTCACAAGGGAGCATGCGTGAGAGATTTCAGCAATTTTTTTGCCTTTGCACATGCCCAGAAGCATAAAGTTGCCAAAATTTCATGCATGCATGCATCCCCTCGAAAGATTTTGCTTCCTTCCCATGTGCATGCGCAAAATCTCACTTGGACGTGCACATGTGAATGCCGGAACTGCAGAGCTGTACACGCAGCACACACGATGGCGTCAAACGTACTGGTGGAAATCCGGTACTGCCACAGTGATCACCACCATGGCAAGACAGGGCAGTTAACAAATATCTCGCTTATCAATTTCTCCATTGTGGCTATAATTCGAGAATTACCTGTATTTTCTTACCCTAACGTATGGACTGGAAACTACTTAGTTTTATTTTTTTTATTTCTTTAAATCTCTATTCATTCTTTAGGCACTTCTGTTTCTGGCCAGTGTCTCGGGTTTGTGCTTTGCCATCAGTCTAGTCCTCATCTGCGTCTACCTGATCCGTTTTTGCTGCTGCAGTAATGAAGATGAGGAGGAGACCAAGACACAAAGGGTTTGCTGCGTCACCTGGAGCTGTGTGGCTGCCGTTATCATCTGCTGGTAAAGGAAGACCTTCCTTCCGTAATAGCTGTCATTTATAGGCTAGAAATGTCATATTTTCTATGAAAAAAAGACAACCAGGCGTTGAAACAGGTGTTAGTGTCAGGAAAACCAACTGGTTTAATCCTCAAGACATGTTTGTAATGCCCAGCTTGATTCTGCTTTAAAACAGTGGTTCTCAACCTTTCTAATGCTATGACACCTTAATATAGTTCCTCATGTTGTGGTGACCCCCAACCATAAGTCTTGCACCCATTCTCCCAACAGAGCTTTAAGTTGATTGGCAGGCAGGTCAGAGGGACACCCCCACTGTAAATGCCTGACTGGTTGGATTGTAAACATATCTTCCAAGGCACCATAATAGAAGCTTTAGATCCCAACACCATGGGAAATTTGTCTTTCCCCTGGTCCTAGGCGACCCCTGTGAAATGGTCATTTGACCCCCCCCCCCAAAGGGGTCCCAATCCCCAGGTTGAGAACCACTGCTTTAAAATAATTTCTGACTGATGTAAAGCACTATATAGGTAGTCCTTGATTTACAATCATTTTCTTAGCGGCTATTCAAAGGTACAATGGTGCTGAAAAAAGTGATGTGACGGAGAGGGGCAGCATACAAATCTAATAACAGCTCCCCACTGAGATTAGGATTGCCCCCACCCTCCCTGCCTTTCGTAAACTCCTTAAGACCCACCTTTGCCGTCAGGCATGTGGGAACTAAAACACCTCCCCCTTGCCCATGTTGTTTTGTTGATTGATTGACTGTGTGCCTGTTTTTTATATATACTGTTTTTATGAGATTATTAATTTAAATTGTAACTAGATGGGTGGGCATTGGATTTGGTATTACGTACTGTACTGTTTTTTATTATTGTTGTGAGCCGCCCCGAGTTTGCGGAGGGGGGCGGCATATAAATCCAATAAACCTAACCTAACCTAAATAATAATAATAATAGTCACCTGATCAAAATTCAGACACTTAGCAACTTGGGACAGTTGCAAAGTCTTGGGGAAGCCAAATTCACTTAATCGTGTTACTAATTTAATTTAACAACTGCCGCAATTCACTTAACAACTGCTGCAAGAAAGTCGTTAAATGGGGCAAAACTCACTTAACAACTGTCTGGTTTAGCAATGGAACTTTTATGGTCATAAAGCAAGGGTTATTAGTATTGCAGTCCTCAATTTTACTACCTCTTCTGCAATGGTTGTTAACAAATTCCTGTTGAGGGAATCACATGATCATTAATTAAGTTCGCTGATTTTGCTTGTCGGAAGCCGGGTGGGAAGGTTGCAAATGACAATTACATGATATTGAGACCTTCATAATTACTGGGATCCAAATTTTGATCCTGTGACCGTGGAGATGCTGCACCAGTTGTGCGAAGTCCCCTTGTAAGTCAGTGATGTTGTAATTTCAAACAGTCACTAAACGGATGGTTGTAAGTCGAGGCCTACCAAGAGTACTACTGTTTGTTTGTTTGTTTGTTTAGTCCAATACACAATAATACACAATGAAGGTTATAGAGGATATAGTAGAGAAGAAATACAAGCTATAGGAGAGACTATAGGACAGGGGACGGAAGGCACTCTAGTGCACTTATGTACGCAAATAATACCATTTCCATGTCCAAAATTACCTAATTTTTAAGTAATCTCTGAATCCCAAACAGTCCATTAAGGACAATGATAAAAGAAAATGGAAACTATGCTCTAAAACATTGGCGAGTAATAAATTGGGGGATCAGCCAGCTGGCAACACCTGGTCGATTTTTGTGCTCAGACCTAGTTAGTATTTGAATGGGAGTTCTCCAGAGAACCCCAGAGTTTTGGTCTAGACTGAAAAATGGAAAAGGGCTTTTGGAAAAAGTCTGTGACACCATTTCCATACTGCTGCCAAGACAGCTAGATGGGAATAGCCATGAAGTCACCAGCAGCTGAGCTCTACTGAAAAAGAAGTCTTGACTTTAGATGAAGGAAGGACACACTCATCCTTTGCCAAGGTAATGATTTCACAAATAAGGGTCACGCACAAGACTAATGCTCCTCAATGCATGCATAAATCTACCACACTCGGCCAAGCTTGGATTCTGGCATCCTTTACAAGCCAGTCATGCGTAACAAGGTTTCCTTTTGGCTTGTAAAGCAACAGCTCAATCACATTGGTTCAGTCAATAGGGGTAAGATTAAATTCCTGGTTAATTTAGCAGCGCAGGATGGAAGAAACTAAGGAAGGTGTACATATCAATTGGCAGCGAAGTCACCAAAGAAAAGTGGCTTTCGTGGGAATTCTACGGCTTCCTTCTCCTAAGAGAAAAGCTACAAAGCCCAGATCCTCAATATCCACCCCCTCCAGACATTTGCTGTCTAGAATATTATTGGTTTCAAGCCTCTGGTGGTTCTCTCCCGTCTCTCATTCATCTCCCATCATCTCCCCCCTCCCCCCCACCTCTTTTTTCCTCCCCTGAAATGAACCCACAATGAGCCTCTTGTTCCATTCAGAATAAGAAATTGTGTCCCATTCTCTGTATTCCATCACATCCTCACCAGGCCCCCTTTGTGTGCTTGTTATTCCAGGTCTTGCACTCTCTGCAAACCAGTCCCCAATTCCACTTGTTTCTATTGCTGTCCCCCTTCAGTTTCTTCTCTCCCTCCCCACCTCTCCTCCTCTTCTCACCCCCTCCCCACACATGGGAGGGGGGAGTACTTAGCAAAGGTTTGAAATCCTCATCTGTATTCCATCCTTTCCACGTCAAAAATCGGCTCTTCGGAGCTGGAAAGGTAAAAAGAAGGAGTCTGCCTTATTTACAGAGGTTGTAGATCTGTCATAGTTAAGTCAGGAGCAGACACGACATCCTCGGAATAGTAGAAGAGCAAAGAAAGAGCCCCTCGTTCCTTTCTTGCTGCACTTGAACTCAGTTATCTGGCTGAGCCATTGCTTTTTTTTCTTTCCTATAACCCCACCTTTGCAACTCTGTAGATCTGGATGTCCTCAGGTGGGACCAAGAGAGGCAGGTGATTAAACAAGGCATCCCGATGCTTAATTTACACATCTGTGTCAGACGTTTCTGGGATGAAAACTCCCAAAGACAGGATTTGCATCACAGCATCCTTCTGCCTTCGACAGTTTTGCTCCATCGTCCAGATATAGTTTCAAGTTTCAAGTTTTATTGGATTTATATGCCGCCCCTCTCCGAAAACTCACCGCATATTTATTATTTTATTTATTTATTTATTTATTATTTGGATTTGTATGCCGCCCCTCTCTGAAGACTCACCGCATATTTATTATTTTATTTATTTATTTATTATTTGGATTTATATGCCGCCCGTCTCCGAAAACTCACCGCATATTTATTATTATTTTTATTTATTTATTATTTGGATTTGTATGCCGCCCCTCTCCGAAGACTCGGGGCGGCATATAAAACTCACCGCGCTTAAAAAAAACAACCAGTGAATGCTTGCAGTGAATAACAATACCTGTTAAATGCATCCCTCTTTTAAATTAAAGAATTAAAGGCGTACGGCTCACACAGGCAAACAAAAACAGCCCACTTTCAAAACTGGTGATAACTGAACTGGCATCCTGATGAATAGCATGTATTTTTGTAAATTTCGAAGTGAATGAAGCTGAAAGGAAGGACTCATCCTTGAGAGGTGGGGATCTGTTACAATTCCTATTTTAACACTTTGTTCTCATACAAAAGAAAACTACTCTTGACAGTTCCACCACCACTTCGCTCTGTCATTCATTCCCTCGGCAACTTGTTCCGCACAGTTTTCCCAAGGAGAGCCGGCTAGTAGAAAAAAGGTCACGAACAGCTTCACTTCTGAGAAGCTGGCGGTTGTCTTAAAACAGAATGTTTAAGCTCCAAATGGATTCATGTTGTACTTACTACAAAATAGTAACAACGCAAAACACATTTGCTGAACAGACATTAGCAGGCAGAAGGGAAGCAGCATGGTGTTCGTTTTATAGCCAACTTGTAATATATTTATATGCTTTCGGACTAGAAGTCGATTCTTCCATTTCACACACACACACACAAACACACACACACACACTGAGCAATATTAAAGCATAAACCTGATCGTCTCTCCAAAAGAGGACATGGATCTGAGACAAGGAAGTGGAATGCTAGAAGCAGCAAAGATAGATTTGTTTAGTGGTGATTTGAAAATACAGTGGCACTGAGAAAGGTGAATTACAACCGGGTTCTCGCATTTATGACCCTGGCAGCATTCCCACGGTCACGTGATTTAAATTCAAATGCTTGGCAATCCAGCATGGATTGAGAATGAATGCAGAATCCCGGGATCATGTGATTGCCATTTCTAACTTTCCTAGCTAGTTTCCAACAAGCAAAGACAATGTGGGAAGACAGATTTGCTTAAATTAATAACTGCAGTGATTCACTTATCAACTGTGACAAAAGGGTCATAAAATTGGATATGATTCCCTTAACAACTGTCTTGCTTAATAATGGAAGTTCTAGTCCAATTTTGGATTGTAAATCAAGAATCATTTTTTAGGACCTACTTCTGGTGCAGCCAAATAAATTTGTCTTAATCTGCTCATTAATACATCTGGGTCCGCCTTCTGCCACACGAATCCCAGCGACCGGTTAGGTCCCACAGAGTCGGCCTTCTCCGGGTCCTGTCGACTAAACAATGTCGTCTGGTGGGACCCAGGGAAAGAGCCTTCTCTGTGGCGGCCCCAACCCTCTGGAACCAGCTCCCCACAGAGATCAGAATTGCCCCCACCCTCCTTGCCTTTCATAAGCTCCTTAAAACCCACCTCTGTCATCAGGCTTGGGGGAACTGAACTACCCCTTTCCCCCTGGGCCTATACAATTTATGCATGGTATGTTTGTGTGTATGTCTGGTTTTAAATAAGGGTTTTTAATTATTTTAAACATTAGATTTGTTATATGCGGTTTACTACTGTTGTTAGCCGCCCCGAGTCTAGGAGAGGAGTGGTATACTAATCTAATTAATAATAATAATAATAATAATAATAATAATAATAATAATAATAATAATAGCTAAATTTCAGGGGAGGGCACTGGAGGGCAGGGGAGGGCACCACTCCAGAATTTCTCAATCTCAGCAACTTTTAAAAGTGTGGAGTACAACTCCCAGAATTCTCCAGCCAGCATAGCTGGTTGAGGAATTCTGGGAATTTAAGGCCACACATCTTAAACTTGTCAAGGATGAAAAATGGTGTACTACAACATATGCCTTTTCTCTGCCACATATAAACTGTTCCTAGAAACTTTTCATTGAACAGATGTAGCACTTAACCATATCAGAGTTGTCTGAATTCAGTTAAGTGCGTAACATGAAAGCCGATTGTAGTTTGTTCAATAAATTGGAATGTGTGAATCCTGCCATAGAATCCTCATTGCTAACCTTTCCTTCCTAACCCATGTTTAATGAAGCTACTCTCTTCCCAAAACCATCAAAAAAAGAGGAACATTTACATATGTCAAAGAACTAGGCAGTCTCCATTCTTACATTACAGCCTTGTTGGCTGTACCGGTAGTCCTCAATTTATGACCATAGTTGAACCCAATATTTCTTTTGCTAAGTGAAATATTTGTTAAATGGATTTTGCCCCATTTTATGACTTTCCTTGCCACAGTTATTAAGTCAATCACTGCAGTTGTTAAGTCAGTATCACAGTTGTTAAGTAAATCCTGCTTCTCCATTGATTTTGCTTCTACGGTCACAAAAGTCACATATGTCCCTGGGATACTGCAACAATCATAAATATGAGTCCGTTGCCAAAGTATCTGAATTTTGATCATGTTTTTTTAATTAATATTTTAATTGATTTTTATAATATAAAACACACACACAACATATAACATGTGCTCAGTGATTGTGCCCACCACCAGACAATCAATCATACCCCACCATCAGTTGTATAAATCATTTAAACCCAAGAGCGAAATATTTACTTACATATTATAGAGTGATTCCAACTTGTTTCTTATAGCTTGGTCTTGGATCCTATTCGCCATATATCGTCTTACCTTGTCCCATTGCCCCATCAGCTGTTGCAAATCAGTTCATTAAACGAATTCATCCTTTGATCCATAATCTTGAATTGAATGTGGTCCACCATATACCTATACCAATTTTGCATTGTCCATTTTGTTGCATCTTTCCACCCCAAGACTATTACCCCCTGAGCGCTTTCTATCGCTGCTTGTTTTATTTCTCTGAATTCTCCCATCTCACTACTTTTAACTAATACTGCCATTTCCTTAGTAATCGTCCATCTTATATTTAATATCCTATTAATATCCTCTTGCACTTTTTGCCAAAAGGTCTGCACCACTGGGCATTCCCAGAGCATATGCATAAACACTCCTTTATCTTGGCACCCATGCCAACAGATACCTTTAACATTCTGCTGAAAGTGTGCAAGTTGAACAGGTGTGTAATACCATTTATGTAATATTTTCCTTCTCATTTCCCTAACTCTTGAATTTTGATAATGTGATCATGGGGATACTGCAATAGATGTAAGTGCAAAAACTGTCACTAGTTAATTTTTTTCAGTGATGTCGTAACTTTGAACAATCATTAAATGAACTGTTGTAAATCGAGGGCTACCTGTAATTGTTTCATTTTCAACAGGTCAAATTTCCCAACAGATCTATTAGAAATTCCCCATAGACTTTCCAGTTAGAAATCCTGGAAATTTTACTTCCAGTACATGCAAAAGTTCAAAGGTTAAGAGAGGATACTAAATAAGATTTGTATGCCACCCTGAGTCTACGGAGAGGGGCGGCATACAAATGTAATAATTAATAATAATAATAATAATAATAATAATAATAATAATAATAATAATAATAATTAAAAAAAAACAAAAAAACAACGGGGGGCAGTTTTTCTACAGATGACAGACATCAACAAAAGGTGCCTAAAATCCCTGCAATTCTCACTTAGAAATAAACATCAAACATTTAGTAATAGGGACAAGCTATCAATTGTGCACCTGTTGTGTATGTATGTGATTTATATGACTGCCTATTGTGATTCTGAGTCTCCACATAAAGAAACAAAAATGATCCAGAACTAATCATATCTTGCCAATTAAGCAAAAACAAGGCTTAAACCCCTGAAGATCCCTGAACCTACTTTCCCCCCACCCCAAATCATTCATTGCCATTAACGTCTTCCTCTTTTTTTCCCTTTGCAAAATTTTGGAAACCAGAGCAACATGTAAAACAAGCAAACTAAATGGGCCAAGATGGAAAACATCTTTGGTTTAGAGGGAGCAACCTTTATTCAGAGGATCCCTTGGGCTATTGTATGTGTTTTCCCCGATCTGGGACTTTTTAAAAAAGTGTGGGACATTACATCCTGTAACAGCCAACAATGAGCTGCGGGAGGCAGAACCCTGCATAGTTGGGAGGGTACAAGCTGACAACGATTGTGTGGTACCACAATACTTCCCTCAATTGTTTGGCCCAAATTGGTTCAGCAAAAAATTTGGCAAGCAATCTGCCTCAGAGAACTCTCTCTCTCATTCTCTCTCCCTCCCTCCCTCCCTCTCTCTTTCTTGTGTGTGTGTGAGAGAGAGAGAAAGAAAGAGATTTTGAACTAACCCCCAATTCCATCACCAAATCTACCATCTTTTCCTTCAATTCTTCTCCACTCTGGAGGGAAAACTGGGGGTGGGTGGGCGTATAACCCTCACCCTCAATTTTTTAAAAAACAGGAAAGAAGTCTAGCTTGTGTCCCCTATCCCCTTCTCCCCCTCAAACACCCCATCCCTATCCTGATTTGACAAGGGTCGTATTGGGGTCCATTCCCAGCCGCTTTGGGAACAAGCCCAGCAACCATAAAAATAAGGCAGCCATTCATGAGGAGGCTGGGTCCATTCATGGCCGGAACAATGGTGCCTCTGTCTCTTTCCTTGATCCCGGCCGGGGTAGGCTGAGGGTGGATGGGGATGGATTACTTAAATACATTCTGCCCCATCACACAATCCTTCCAAATCCTTCCCACAGTAAAGAGCCTTGACAATGGAGGCAGGATCGGCCCATAGAGCGCGGACAACAAAAGCTGTTGCTAGGGGCGTCCTAAGAGCCGGCTCTAGCCTTATAGACCAGGCCTTTTACATATAGTCTGCCCCATTTATGCTAATAGCACTTTGTTACCTTCACCTTACCAGTAAGGCCGTTTGCTAGTCACTATCATGAATGGCAGCCTGTGATCCTGGTTCAAGGCCGGGTGAGCTGAGGATATTTACTACTGGCGGCCTAATAACAAGAGAAGGCCTAAGCTCAGCAAGATATGGGCATAGGGGAGGATTTGGGCCGCTCTTTCCATCACAACGGGAGAAGCCACAACATTAAAAAAGAGAAATACCGTACCTTTTTTTCTCTCACAGGACAGCTTAAGAATTTTGAATGCTACAACTAGATTGCACAGCCGATTATTGTTTCTTGTGCTTCTTAATTTTGGACCTCATTGCTTCCTCTCCTTCTTCAATATCATAACTCATCTTTAATTTTCCCCCAACCATTTTTCTACACCCAATTAAAAAAAAAATCAAAATGTAACTTTCACCCTATCTTACGGCCTCATATTAACAATAATATTAATTTTTTTGTATCTTAATTTACCTCAGTAACATCAATGTCATCATGATTGTTACATAGTGGTTTACTCACATTTATAAACATTTGCTAAGTGAGTTTTGCCCCACTTTACAACCTTTCTTGGCCCAGTTACTAAGTAAATCACTGCAGTTGTTAAGTTTGTAACAGTTGTTAAATGAATCTGACTTCTCCATTGACTTTATTATTTATTTATCTATTAGATTTCTATGCTGCCCTTCTCGAATCGACTCAGGGCGGCGTACAACATAGTACTGTAAATGCAAACAATATATGTTTAGAAATCTAATTACGTTAAAAGAAATATACAAAATTAGCAAAAGTCTAAAATACCCTATACATAGTCATCCACATTCTTCGAATTCAATCATTCACAACATCGGCCAGAGACAGTCTCATCGGTCATGGCCCCTATACCTGCCGGCAGAGGTAGGTCTTCAGAGCTTTACGAAAGACTTTGCTTGTTAGAAGATCACAAAAGCTGATCACAAGACACAGCAATACTGCAACTGTCATAAATATGAATCAGTTGCCATCCAAATTTTGGTCACATGACCGCGGAGTTGCTGCAACAGTCATTAAGTGTGTGAAAATGGACACTTTTTTCATTGCCATTATAACTTTGAACATCACTAAATCTACTGCTTGCAAGTCGAAGACTACCTCTATTGTGATTTGAATAACAATTCATGGTTGTAAAAAAATGAATATAAAAAAGGTTATATAAAAAGCTTAGAGTTATGGGTGATCCTTAAAAAGGATGCTTTCTATTGAGTTCAATTCCGGGGCTGTTTATTGCAGTTGAGTTGCAGGTTGGTTGGTTGGTTGGTGGTTCCTTTTTGTGTGAAGACTGATGCAAAGTAAGTGTTGAGCAGCTGTGCTTTATCTCCGTTGTCTGTAATTTCTTTACCATCTTCATTTTTTAGTGTAGTGACTGTTTCCTTGATTTTCTTCTTGTTGTTTATGTGCTGGAAGAAGCTTTTTGTTGTTTTCATTGACTTTCATGGCTAGATATTGTTCATGTTGGGCCTTTGCTGTTCTTATTTTTTTGTTTGCAGATTCTTGCTGTTTGTTGAAATTCCGCCTTGGTTATGTGTCCTTTCCATTTTTTGTATTTGACTTTTTGTTTTGTTTTTTTAGGTTGTCTGTGAGGTCTTTGTTTAGCCATGCTGGTTTCTTTTTAGTTTCCCTGTTTTTCTTTTTCACGGGTATTGTATTGTGTTGGACATCTATGATTGTGTTTGTGAAGGCCTCCCAGGCTTCCTGTGTGGTTTTACCCTTTAGAAGTTCCTTCCAGGGGATATTATCCAGGTTGTCTCTGAGCTTGTTGAAGTCCGCTTTTCTGAAATCTGGGACTGTAGTAGTGATTGTATTATATTTAATTTTACGTGTACAATCCAAATTTAATAAATGGGTTATCTATGACATAGATATAGGGAGTACAAGAGCGGAAGATCCAATGGAGTTGGAAGTTCATAAAGTATATTATCCCAGACTGATTCCCCCAAATGTATATAGCTACAGCAGTATCCATTCTTCAATACAGGTACCCTGTTTCCCTGAAAATAGGACCATGTCTTATATTATTTTATACCCTGAAATAAGAGCTTGCCCTTCTTGCCATGCACTCAAAAGCCCGATTGGTATTATTATCAGGGGATGTCTGATTTTAGGGAAAACTAGAGCAGTCTTCGACTTACCTAAACAGTTTATTTAATGACCATTCTAAGTTGCAATGGCACTGGGGGGCAAATGACTTATGACCGTTTTTCACACTTACAGCTGTTGCAGCATCCTATGGTCACATGACCAAAATTCAGATGCTTTGCAACGGACTCATCTTTATGACAATTGCAGTGTCCCAGGACCATGCAATCACCTTTTGTGACATTCTGACAATCAAAGTCAATGTGGATGCCAGATTCACAATCATATTCTTAACTTAACAAGTGCGGTGATTCAGTTAACAACCGTGTCAAGAAAGGTTGTAAAATGTGGGGAGGGCATTGCATTATTGGTGTGGGCACGCGTGCAATAGCGTGCACGTCCTTTTGGCAGCCGAGCATAAAAAGGTTCGCCATCGCTGACCCATAGAATTTCCAAACTCTTTTAAGACTTGAGAGAATCTGAGATTTGCCTATGGTTGCCATATCCTTATTTCATGACTGCACAGGGCCTTCTCTGTAGGTGCCCTTCTTGAAATGCTTATCCTGCTAAGATAGGACTCCCAATCAAATATCCTCAAACCACCTGTTTTTAAGCAGGCTTTTTAACTAGTTGGTTTTATTGGCTAATTTCAGTTGTTTTAAATTGTTGCTTTAAATCATTTTTAATATTTCAGATTTTGATTTAAGCTAATGTGTTTTTTTCTAAACCGCTGAGAAACCATAGCAGTTGGCAGTATGATAAGCTGTATAAAGAATATAATAATCTTTCTTCCAGCATGCAGATAGTAGGCAATGGAGTAATTGGCTAATTAGTTATTTTAAGGTTCATTGTGTTGTATGAACTGGTAATTGGATCAGTTTAATATAGCATAAGACAGGGTAACCATGGGTATATATATTGAATGAACTCAACCAATATGTTGTTTTATTACCAAAACATTATTATATTAAGCAAATCATTTTACTCCAATATTTTAGTGAACTGTTTATCAGATACAGATAGTCCTTGACTTACAACAGTGCACTCAATGCCTGTTCAAAGTTACAATGGCACTGAAACAGTAACTTACGACCATTTTTCAAAGTTACGAATCCCACAGAGTTGGCCTTCTCTGGGTCCCGTCAACTAAACAATGTCGTTTGGCGGGACCCAGGGGAAGAGCCTTCTCTGTGGCGGCCCCGGCTCTCTGGAACCAACTCTCCCCAGAGATTAGAATTGCCCCCACCCTCCTCGCCTTTCGTAAGCTCCTTAAAACCCACCTCTGCCATCAGGCATGGGGGAACTGAGATATTCTCTCCCACTAGGTTTCTACAATTTATGCATGATATGTTTGTATGTATGTTTGGTTTTATAAATAAGGGTTTTTTAGTTGTTTTAGTATTGGATTGTTACATGCTGTCTTTATCACTGTTGTTAGCCGCCCTGAGTCCATGGAGAGGGACGGCATACAAATCCAATAAATAAATAAATAAAAATAAATAAATTTTTCACCTCTATTCACCGTTGCAGTATTCCCATGGTCACATGGTTCACCGTCAGACGCTTGACAGCTGGTTCATATTTATAACAGTCATGTGACCATCATTTGTGACCATCTGACCATGCCAATAGGGTAGGGCAGTGATTAGGAACCTATAGCCGCTCCGAGTCTTCGGAGAGGGGCAGAATACAAATCTAATGAATAATAAATAATAATATGGCACTAATGCCACAGGTGTCAAGCAGAGCCATATCTGCTGGCATGTGAGCTGTTTGTTTGTTTGTTTGTCTGTCTGTCTGTCTGTCTGTCTGTCTGTCTGTCTGTCTGTCTGTCTATCTATCTATCTATCTATCTATCTATCTATCTATTCAAACAATTATAGAGTGGTAACTTGTACAAATAAAACATTAGATAAGTAATGATAAAAAGTAACAAAAGAAGACAATAGGACAGGGACGGTAGGCACAGTGGTGTGCTTATGCACGCCCCTTACAGACCTCTTAGAAAGGGGGAGAGGTCAATTGTAGATAGTCTAAGGCTAAAGGTTTTGGGATTAGTTGTTGCCCTAGTTCAGCTCCAAAATCCATGTGTGCGCTGGCCAGCTGATTTTTAGCTTGCAAAGAGGCTCTGGGAGGGATGGTTTTTTTGCTTCCAGAGAGTCTCTGGAAGAATGGGGGAGGGCAGTTTTACCCTCCTGTGGCTCCAGGGAAGCCTTTGGAGCCTGGGGTGGGCGAAACACGAGCCTACTGATCCCACCACAAGTTGGGAAACAGGCCGTTTCCAGCCTCCAGAGGGCCTACAGGGGGGCGAGGGAAGCTGTCTTTGCCCTTCCCAGGCACTGAATTATGGGTGTGGGCACTCATGCATGTGCAATAGCGCACACCCACACTCTTTCAGCACCTGAGGAAAAAAAGGTTCGCCATCACTGGGGTAGGGATAGTCCGGATCTCAGGGGGCAATTAATTCCAGCGGGTTGGTGCAGCAACAGGGAATGCCCTCCCCTACAGGCCCGCCAATCGACATTGCTTAGTTGACGGAACCTGACATGAGATGTCATGAAATCACTATATATATTTTTATCTAATTTTAACTAGGACAATTCTATACTTCTTTACATCGTTGTTATTATCCTGTTTTAATAGCTTTGAAGTTCTTTCTATTATAAATTGTTTAGCATGATATCTCGAATCCTTATTAACAGTCCTTAATTACTAAAGAAATACCAGAAACATAAGTGCTCCTTTGGTAATTCTCTTTTAATGTACCATTATCGGTTCCCTGCTAGTGGAGTGTGACTGATTTATAACTGGGCTCTTACTGAAGCAACTGCTGGTTCCATTTGATAAAGCTAGAATGATGTTCCCCTATATAGAAAGGGATGTTAGAATTCTAGCCATCCGCAATCCCCATTGTTACCATATTAGTGGTTCATTATAAGCTACAATATGGTTCCCACGACAATAGCTTGCCACAGACATTTTGTTAAGCCACAGTGGTTAAATTGATAAATGGTATGACACACTAAATCAAAAGCAAAGAAACCACATTAGGTGGTCTGATGTAAGAATCCATTCATATAATAGATTTTTATATATCATCGCTAAACAAGGATATTGGTTGAGCTGACATATTGTGTGAATTTAGTTATCCCACTTTCTAAGCCATGATACGTGGTTTGACAATGCTGTATGTGTCCAGCTAATTTTAATCAAAATTTAATAAAATAATAAATCCAGTTTAGTACAGTAACAATCAGAGCGATCAACCAGTGGAACAACCTGCCTGCGGAGGTTGTGAACTCCCCAACTCTGGACACTTTCAAGGGGAGATTGGACTGCCATTTGGCTGGGGTGCTTTAGGATTCCTGCTCAGGCAGGGGGTTGGACTTGATGACCTGCATGGTCCCTTTCAACTCTAACAATTAATAAATACATACATACATACATACATACATACATACATACATACATACATACATACATACATACAAAGTCTCTCTTAGAGTGATACTAAAGATTCCAACATGTTTATATCCTCTTCATTATTAGACTATCCTTCCTTCTGTTTTCTAGAGAGGTTTCTTAGATTATAATAAAAAATATTTCTAGGTTGCTTCTCTCCTTGTTTAGTTTCCATCCTTTTTGACTTGCCTTTTGGTGTTTGACCCATCGTCTTTGTAGCAGCTTCACGCTCCAACAAATATTGGAACTGCTATCAGATCTCCCCTAGTCCTTGACATACCAAATTCCTGCAATTGTTCTTCATATGTTTTACCTCCAGCCCGGGGTGGGTTTCTCCCAGTTTGCACCAGTTTGCCCAAACCAGTAGCTACCCACTGGTGACTTCACAATGATGTCACCGAACCGGGTGATCATCTTTTTTTTAAAAAAAAGTTTTTCATTTTTTTAAAAAAAATCTTCTCTGCATGTGTCACCAGCAGTGGGGTAAGTTGGAACCCCACCCCTACTCTAGCCCTCTAATTATATTCTTCTCTGCACTCTTTCCAGATTATCAACATCTTTTTTCTGTTGTTGTGATCAGAATTGGATACAGTATTCCAAGTATGGTCTTACTAAGACTTTGTAAAGTAGTACTAGAACTTCCCATGATCTTGATTTTATCTCTATGTTAACGGAGCCTAGGGTTGCATTGCCTTTTTTGCTGCTGCTACATACTGTTGACTCATATATAAGTGATTATCTGCTAGGATTCAAAGATCCCACTTAAAGTTACTGATGTGATGCCAAATTTCACTTAGTCTGTACTTATACAGTTGGTTTTTCTTATCTAAGTAACCTTTTATCTTACCTAACCTTATTTTTATCTATGTTGAATTTCATTTTGCTAGATATGATACAGTGTTCAATTCTGTTGAGATCTTTTTAGATCTTGAACCTGTCTTCTCTTCCATCTAGATCATGGGTCCTCAAACTTGGCAACTTTAAGACTGGTGGACTTCAATTCCCAGAATTCTCCAGCCAGCATAGCTGGCTGGAGAATTCTGGGAATTGAAGTCCACCAGTCTTAAAGTTGCCAAGTTTGAAGATCTCTGATCTAGATCATTTATGAAGATATTCAAGCATACTGGGCCTAAAACAGAGTCTTGGGATACCCCACTGCTTACTTCCCTCCATATGGCTACAGGTCTTTTGAGAACTACACATTGAGTATGATTTGGTAGCCAGTTTCAAATCCAACTGGTGGTGTTCATTCAATTCAATTTTTTTTATTCAATTTTTTTTAATGCCACCCTTCTCCTTAGACTCAGGGCAGCTTACAACATGTTAGCAATAGCACTTTTTAACAGAGCCAGCATATTGCCCCCACAATCCGGGTCTTCATTTTACCCACCTCAGAAGGATGGAAGGCAGAGTCAGCCTTGAGCCGGTGGTGACATTTGAACCACTGACCTGCAGATCTACAGTCAGCTTTAGTGGCCTGCAGTACTGCACTCTACCTGCTGCGCCACCTCGGCTCATTAGGGTTCCTCTCTGTTTCACATTTTTCTAGTTTACCCAGAGGTAGTTTGTGATCTATGTTATCAAATGCTTTACTGAAATCCAAGTATACTATGTCCACAGCATTTCACTGATCCACTTCTTTAATTACTTTGTGAAAGAATGAAATAATATTTATTTGGCTTGATCTGGTTTTGACAGATATAATAAAAATATGTATCTGTTTTATCCAAAACTTTATAGAAAGGCACTTGAAATTTTTTAATGTAATTGTCATGGAGCAAAATAAAATTAGTTATCTTCCCCTTTAATAATGGTCACAGTAGGGAGAGTGCAGTGCTAGTCTACCGTAGCCAAAAATCAGGATTCAGGAGGAATCTGATAGCACATTTTCAAGCTAACACATTTTATTAATGTAAGATTTTGTGAGCTGTAGCTCATTCATCAGATGCAAGCAAGTCTTTTAATAAAATGTGATAGTCTGAAAAAATGCTGCCAGCTTCCATCTGATTTTTATCCGTGCTGTAAAAAAAGTAAAATTCAATAAGTGGATTTTTCCCTGCAGGTAACATCTACCACATTTTCCTGTCCTCTTCAGCTCTTCACATAGAAAAATGCTTTTGTTTCTCTGCCATTGGCCATACTGTTATAATTCACTCTACAGATGTCAGGCCTTCCATGAATAATCAGCTTAGGTGCAGAAAAGTAATGAAGGCAAAGGCAAGTATCTGAGGAGGAGCATTTTAAAAATTTCAACTGGGTCAGAAGTAGGTTGGTTATTATTATTATTATTATTATTATTATTATTATTATTATTATTATTTATTCGATTTGTATGCCGCCCCTCTCCGAAGACTTTTAAAGCCCTTCATGGCACTGGACCAGAATATCTCCGAGACCGCCTGCTGCCGCATGAATCCCAGCGACCGATTAGGTCCCACAGAGTGGGCCTTCTCCGGGTCCCGTCAACTAAACAATGTCGGTTGGCGGGCCCCAGGGGAAGAGCCTTCTCTGTGGCGGCACCGGCCCTCTGGAACCAACTTCCCCCGGAGATTAGGACTGCCCCTACTCTTCCTGCCTTCCGAAAACTCCTTAAAACCCACCTTTGCCGTCAGGCATGGGGGAACTGAAACATCTTCCCCTGGGCATGTTTAATTTATATATGGTATGCCTGAGTGTATGTCTGTTAGTATATGGGGTCTTTTTTAAATCATTAAATATTTTAAATCTGTTTAGATTATTTATGATTTGTTTCCACGTGTTGTGAGCCGCCCCGAGTCTTCGGAGAGCGGCGGCATACAAATCTAAGTAAATAAATAAATAAATAAATAAATAAATAAATAAATAAATAAATAAATAAATAAATAAATAAATAAATAAATAAATAAATAAATAAATAAATAAGGTACATTTCAAAAGCTCAGAAGTTTCTTGGGCTAATATTAACTGTTTCAGGAGAACATCATCTTATGTGATAATTGTTTTTAATTCTTAAAACAGAAGGTTAATTCCTTGTCCATTTGACCCAGCAATATTCAAACAGATTAATATCAGCTTTTCAAATCTCAGCCAGGATACAGGTATTCCTCGACTTACAACAGTTCATTTAGTGACATTCAAAGTTTCAACATTGCTGAAAAAATGACCATTGTAGCATCCCTATAGTCACATTAAGAAATTTGGATACTTGGCAAATGACACATGTTTATGATGGTAACAGTGCCCTGGAGTCATGTTATCAGCTTTCATGACTTTCTGACAATCAAGGTTAATGTGGAAGCTAGATTCACTTAACAACTGTGTTACTCATTTAACACGGTGGTGGTGATTCATTGAACCATTGTGGCAAGAAAGACCATAAAATGGGGGCAAAACTCACTTAACAACTGGCTCACTTAGCAACAGAAACATTGGGCTCAATTGTGATTATAGGATGAGGACTACCTGTATTTTCAAACCTGCATGAAGAAGACCTGTATTACCCATGCCCCATTAATGTCAGCTAAAACTGATTATGATGAAGAAGGTGATGATTCCAGACCACAGAATTCTGCATATTTATATTTGTGTTGTGATGTTCCGTGCAAGTCTGAAAGAATGTCGCAACACTTCATTCATCATTCCTCCCCCACCTTCAGTTCATCTCTCCAGCTACCCATGAAATAATTAATTACCCACTTGAAAATGAGTGGGGGCATTTTTTCCCTTCTTTCTCCTGCTAATAATAAACAGGAAAATCTACATATTCTCATGTGCTCTTCCAAATCGTTCTCCAGATCTCAATGTGGTAGAAGCCAAAATATTTGGCCCTTTTGTGGATTGTACTGTCAAAGGTGAAAGTACCAATTCTACCTCTTTTGAAAAACCAACCCATGAAAAATCAGGCAAGTGTTTTTTATGTAGAGGAATGGGCTAAATATTAGAAAGATATGCAGTGCGTTCCATCCTGGAGTTCCACCTTTAAGGTTGCAATATAGCTATATCCTAAAATGTGTATCTTTGCAACAGATAGCCCGGATGCTTATATACTAAGACCCCTGTTCGTAGAAGTCTTACTCTGTGTGGATGGATGAGCTATGCAATTCTCTTGCTCTTTGCAGTGCATTGTACCAAAAAGCCAGGTGGCTAGGAAATATATTTAGCATAAAGACCTTTATTCATTTAGCCCAGGGAGAAATAGCCAGATGGTCAGAGATAGTTCATCAGCCAGATGCCATCCATTGCAGTGCAGAAATCTTCCTGGAGCCATGAACGATTATTTGTTCATTAATCTGAACAGCACTGGTTCAAACTAAAGAACCAGAATGGCTTGATATTTTTTTTTAAATTGGTAGAAACGTTTTGTGAATTAGGATTGGGAGCCAAGAGATGTTTTGGAGGAATGCATCTCTGGATACAGAAACTGGTCCAACCATTCCAGATAAATGGAAGGTGTACACTATATAAGAACATCTGGTTGAGGCCAAACCAAAGGATCATCATATACAGAGGAGATATGAAAAGAATCAGTGTGATCCATTACCTCTCTGACAATCATTAAGTGTTACACCTCGTGATTTTTGACAAATGTATCTTTACTTTTATGTACAGTGAGAGCACATGCACCAAAGACAAATTCCTTGTGCGTCCAATCACACTTGGCCAATAAAGAATTCTAGTCTAGTCTAGTCTACTCCAAATGGCTACTGATCAGATTCTTAGATAATCAATGTTATCTAAAGTACAGTATAGGAGGTAGGTCGTAAATCATTTATTGATGGTTTAGAGCAATTGTTTCCAACCTTTTTGGGGCCATGTCCTGCTTAAACATCTCTAAAATACTTGAAATATAATTCTTACTAGTCAAAACATGAACTTCTATTCAGGAGGAAGCCTAAAAGGCCATTAACTTGGTTTAAATAAGGTTCCAATTACCCCCATTAAAAATCAAACCGCCCCACTCCCCCACGTTCGGAACCACTGGCTTAGAGTGCTGTAACTTATTTAACCAACTATGATTCAGCCATAGATTAACTTAAGGCTGAGTACTGCTTTGAATATGGATTTTGCTGGCCCTGGCTAAACATGGATTAGCTCTGGAGATTAATGATTAGTGATCTGGGGAAAATCGGAGAAGAAATGCTGTATAGAAGAAGAAAGGAGCATATATAAAACTATCACAGTGTCTCTTAATGCTGTAAAGAGTGTGAAGATCCACAGAAGAAAGATTCAGATCCAATAAATAGTCTAGACTTTATGTAGGAACTCAGGGCACGTGCTAATAGAGAATACCGCCAAGCTCAGGAAATCAGGACTCTGGGCAGTTCAGATGAATGTGTAAATCAGGGGTATCCCACGGGTCGGATCCAGCCCACAAAGTACTTGGATCTGGCCCAGAGTGCTTGGCTGGCCTGGAAACAGTGAAGGACCAGCCTGTGGTGCCTCTGCCAGTGAAAACAAAACTTATGAGGGCTGTGCACAGCTGTCCCAAGCTCCATTTTTGCTGAGAGAGGGTTGTGGGAAGCCATGGAAGCCAAAAACAGAGGTCAGGAGTCCATTTTCTCTGGCAGTGGTCTGAGGCCTCCACAAGCGCCTCCGGAATAGTTGACCTCAAGCTGGCCACGCCCACCTTAGCCATGCCCATCCCAGGCCCCGAGATCAAATATAACCCTGAGGTGGCTCTCAATGAAATAAAGTTTGACACCCTCCACTCGAAGCAGAATACCCTACGAGACTAGACTTTCAATCCTGGGCCTAGAAAGCTTAGAACTAAGACGCCTTAAACATGATCTAAGTATTGCCCACAAGATCATATGCTGCAATGTCCTGCCTGTCGGCGACTACTTCAGCTTCAACCACAACAACACAATATTAAACTTAATATTAACAGCTCCAAACTTGACTGTAAAAAATGTGACTTCAGTAACCGAGTTGTCGAAGTGTGGAACTCATTACCGGACTCCATAGTGTCATCCCCAAACCCCCAACACTTTACCCTTAGATTATCTATGGTTGACCTATCCAGATTCCTAAGAGGTCAGAAAGGGGTGAGTACAAGTGCACTAGAGTGCCTTCCGTCCCCTGTCCTATTGCTCTCCTATATCTCCTATACTTTTCTTCTATTCCTATATCTCTTCTTCTATTCTTTCATTGATATGTTTTATTCCTATATCTTCTCTTATATTCTTTCTTAGATATATTTTACTATGAGTATATCCTCTATAACCTTCATTATGTATTTTACTATGTGTATACCCGCTAAAACCCTCATTGTGTATTGGACAAAATCAATCAATAAATCAATAAACCCCTGATGGTATAATTTTATAAAGCTCTCTACAAGAATCTGAACTACTAATGGTTAAAATGAGTTGGCGGTAGATCAGAGTTAAAATGAGTTGGCGGTAGATCAGAGTTAATGGAATTCAAGATGGGCAGGACTTAGATCTTTTGTGGATGTCAAGGGACTTGAATCTGATTATGTGTTTTATACAGGATCATGTAAATATACTTTCTTTTTTTTGGAATTTGAAATATGTCTAGCCAAGACCGCAACTGAGAGTAAAGCTGGTCTATCACAACTAGGTTCTGATTCTTGTGCTATATAAGAAGCTTTCGTTTTGTTTTCTGCTCTCTGGTTCAGACAGAGTGGAATCTGATTACATCATAGCTCTGATGTCTAAAGAGAGGCAATATCAGGCAAGGGATGAAAGTGTGTGTGGTAGCTGCTCCAGAAATATCTCAAATGAATATACTTAAATGTTACTCCATGCCACCTTAATCACAGGACTGGAAAGTCATCATAGGATGTTCAATGAAGGAAAAGTCTTTTCTTTCCTAGCAATTCTGGGACAAATTATGGGTTGGATATTGGGGACAGAAGGAGAGAAATGTAACAGTTGTGAAAAAATGGTGATATACATCCCTAAGAATAATGAACTTGCAGCCAAGATCTTTTACATTCATAACGATGCAAAACGCATGCATAATGATGGATTTAGGATCTATCCAACCCAGATTGTGTAAACAGAGTGAAGCTGCTTCCATCTTCTGGTGGTGACAGCCCCAGTAGATGAACCAGACCAAGAAAGCAAACTTCGCAAGAAGGCTAAAAAAATTGAAATTATTGAAATTGATTTACTATAATAAATTATATTTTTATTCTCTTCCTCCTCCTCCTCACCTCACCTCAAGCCATTTCTGAATGTTATTTGTCTGTCCTGGACACCTCACATCTTGACTACACATGGGGCTACCCTTGAACAGCATTCAGAAACTCCACCTAGTACAAAATGCAGCCGTGCGAGTCATAGTGGGTATAGTAATCCCTCGCTACTTCACGGTTCATCTTTTGCAGATTTGCTACTTCACGGGTTTTCAAAGGGGGCTTAAATCCATTAAATCCATTAAAATTTTTAAATCCATTAAAAATTCATAAAATTCTTCTACATTACTACTGTACTCTATGAAAGAAACTGGTAGGATATCACATGTAGTTCCAGCTGAGAAACATTACAGAATGACTGTTTAATGCAAAGGGTGGATTTTAAAAGTCCAAATATATAAAAAAATATCTTTCCTCTACTTCATGGAAATTTGTTTTTCACGGGTGATCTTGGAACGCACCCCTGCGAAAAACGAGGGATCACTGTACACTGAGATACATCCATATTACTCCAACTCTCCATGGACTGCATTGATTGCCAGTTGGCTTCTGAGCACAATTCAAGGTGTTGGTTAACACCTTTAAAGCCCTACATGGCTTAGGACCAGACTATTTATGGAACCGCCTCCTACCTCATCCTTCCCTATGACCAATAAGGGACCACAAAATCGGCCTTCTCCGGGGCCCATCCACCAAATAATGTCAGCTGATGGGGCCTCGGGGAAGGGCCTCCTCTGTGGCAGCTCCATTGCTTTGGAACCAACTGCCTCTGGAGATTCGTATTATCCTCATCCTGCTGGTCTTTACGAAAACCGTCAAGACCTGGCTTTTCCAGTGGGCCTGAGTGAGTGTATGTTTGGCTTTATAGGGGCATAATCTACTTTATACTGTTTTTATTTATTTTATTTATTTATTAGATTTGCATTTATTGCTCTTGTCTGTTATATTGTTGGTATTTATTCTCGTGACTGTAAGCCACCCAGAGTCCTATTGGAGTTGGGCAGCAGATAAATCCAATTTAACTAATAGATTAATTAATTGAAAATGCTTTACTGTCTTTTGCCCAGGTAACAGCTCTTGCATATCTCGATCAAGGGTTATATTTCTTACCCTAGAGATGTAGAACAAAACCAGGGCACTTTTTTTTTTTTTGAAGTTGTGCCTTTTGCAAAAGAGACAACTGGGAGGAGAGAAACTTATTAATGATGAGAGAAAACACCCTGTGATCCTCCTCTTCTTCTACTATCTATTCATTTGAACTTTCTGAGATGGGATGGAGTTGGATGCCACTATGTGAGAAACAGAGAGATAAGAAGGGATGGAGATTGCAGGTTTTCTCCACTCACATCGGATTTCTGAAAAAAATCCAGAAGTTTTTTGAGAGGATTCCGAATAGATCACTGAGCCAGGCTGGGATAAATTTCAGAGGGTTGGTGGGAGCGTGGGATGGGAACCAGGATTCCCAATTTCTTTTGCAAAGAGAGAAGAGCATAGAATGGAAGCCAGGGATCTCTCCCCTCCTCACCCCAAAAAGCTTTTTATCCCACCCACCCACCCTGAGTCTGGGAACTGCCTCCAGTCTAAAGAGAAAAAAACCCTTGATTATCATGAGAATGACACCGCTTCTCCCCCGCCCTTCCTGGCTGTGAAAGGAGGAGGAGGAGGGAGAGAGGTGGTTGTCATAGAAACAAGATTTAGGGAGAAAGGGAAAAAGAGGGCCTGGTGTGACTGAAAGATTCAGAGGCAGGAATGGGGGGCAAAGACCTGGGAGGGAGCAGGGTAAATATATGAATGGAAGGAGGGAGGGGGAGAGAAAAGGAGACGGGAGTGATGGGCAAAGGCTGAGCAGGTGGGTCTGTGAAAAGAAAGCCAACTCCCAGGATATTCCCATGAGTAAGCTAAATGGGGAAGTCAGACAAACTTTCTCAGGTGCCTTTGGGAAAATGGCACGAGGGGTTCAGTCACTGGTTGCTAATCTTGGTCCTGGTCCAAATGGCACAAATTGAGCTGACTAAGAATGGTTGGTTAGTTAGGAAGTTGTTCAACATTTGTCAGTGCAATCTCTCCCAAATCGAGAAAGAAAGGAATGGTTTTCCCACACCTATTATTATTATTATTATTATTATTATTATTATTATTATTATTATTATTATTAATTAGATTTGTATGCCGCCCCTCTCCGAAGACTCCGGGCGGCTCACAACAACAAAAACAGTACAAATTCAATAATTAAAACAGTTTAAAACCCTTAATATAAAAAACAATCATACATCTCATACAAACCATACATAAAACGGAAACGTCCCAGGGGAATCAATTTCCCTATTCTAACTCAACATTAGTTTAATGGGGAAAGGAGTGTTTGTGTGTGTGTGTGTGTGTGTGTGTGTGTGTGTGTGTGTGTGTGCAGCAATGTGCAGCAGTGACTAAAAAAGCCAACACAATCTTAAGCTGCATCAACCGTGGATACACTCAAAGACTACCACTCTATAATGTCCTGGTAAGACCACACCTGGATTATTGCATCCAGTTCTGGTCATCAAACTTCAAAAGAGACAGAGAAACTCTAGAGAAGGTACAGAAAAGAGCTACCAAAATGATCAGGGGGCTAGAGACCAAGACTTACGAAGAGAAATTGCTAGTACTGTGCATGGATAGCTTAGAGCAGTGGTTTTCAACCTTTTTTGAGCCGTGGCACATTTTTTACATTTACAAAATCCTGGGGCACACCACCAACCAAAATGACGCAAAATGACACTCTAACACAGTACATATTATACACATAGTTAATAATATAGTTTCTAAATGTATTTATACTCACTGAGTGTGAAACCTGGGCCTGTTTCGATGAACACAAAAGGGATATCCTGGCAGGAATGGTAGTTTGGGGACCCATGTTTAATTTCCCCATGGCACACCTGACCATGTCTCATGGTGTGGTTGAAAAACACTGGCTTAGAGAAAAGAAGGGCCATAAGGGACATGGTCTACAGGTACTTGAGAGGCTGCCACAGAGAAGAGGGGGTCACACTATTTTCCAGGGCACCAGAGGGCCAGACGAGAAACAACAGTTGAACGCTGTCCAAAGAGAGTTTCAACTTGAGAATAAGAAAGAACTTCCTGATGGTCAGAGCGATCAACCAATGGAACGGCCTGCCAGCGTAGGTTGTGAACACCCCAATTCTCGACATATTCAAGAAGAGATTGGACTGCCATCTGGCTGGGGAGGTGTAGGGTTTCCTGCTTGAGCAGGGGGTTGGACTTGATGACCCTTGGGGTCCCTTTCAACCCTAATAATAAATAAACACATCTCTTCCCATTCTTTAATATTCTGATGGTACTTTTGGCTGCTCTTTCTAAATCACAGGAAATCATCCTTTGACCGAAAGCTGGAGGAGTCAAGAAGTGATGCTTCTGGATTTGATTATAGGTTGTCTTTCTTTTCGTTCACAATGAACAAAAGCTAGCTTGCAACTAAATCCATGTTGTTCTAATGGATAAGTTACTTTTATTGGGTAAATGATGGAAAGAGAGCATTTACCCTGGAATTCTCCAGAAGTTGAAAAATCCAGGTAAAATGCAGGCCCGCCTTATAGAAACAGCTGGAATAAATTACAAGATATGGACTGAATAGGTCAGCCTTAGGAGGATGGATGTGGGGATGGAGAAGGAACAGCAGCCAAGATAGAGTGAAGAAAAGATATTGGTATTTTGGTCCCTCTCAAGCTAATCGCTATACTTTCAGTTGCAGCTGTTTCCTGCGTGTTTGTGTCATTTTGTGAAAGGCTATAATTACTCAACTGCATGCTTCCTAATTACAGTTAAGAAACAAGCTGGGGAGTGGGTGAAGAAGCACAGGTTGTCAGGACTAATCCAAAATGATAGAAAGGAATGGATGAGAAGTTGCTGACTCTCTCCTGTACATTGTACCTCTGTTTTGGGTTTCTCTCTCTTTCTCTCCTGCCTTCTCCCTCCCGCCCTCTCCCTCCATCTCCTTTTCTCTCCCCCTCCCGCCCACCCTCTCCCTCCATCTCTCTCTCCCTCCCTCTCCCTCCATCTCTCTCTTTTTCTTTCCCCCTCTCCCTCTGTTCTCTCCCTCTTGTTC
The DNA here is from genome assembly GCF_031021105.1 of Erythrolamprus reginae. Classification (NCBI taxonomy): domain Eukaryota; kingdom Metazoa; phylum Chordata; class Lepidosauria; order Squamata; family Dipsadidae; genus Erythrolamprus; species Erythrolamprus reginae. Next base: position 130,914,351 of record NC_091963.1, read on the forward strand.
TCTCTTTCTCTCCCGCCCTACCTCCCTTCACCCTCTCCCTCCCTCCATCTCTCTCTCTCTCCCCCCCCCCACCCACCCTCTTTCTCTCTTTCCCTCTCTCCCACCCTCCCTCCGGCTTCTTACTCCATCTCTTTCTCTCTCCGTCTCTCTCTTCCTTTTTCCCCCTCTCCCTCCATGTCTCTCTTCCCCTCCCTCTCTCTTTCTCTCTCTCTCCCCCACCCACCCTCTTTCTCTCTTTCCCTCTCTCCCACCCTCCCTCCGGCTTCTTCCTCCATCTCTCTCTGCCTCTGTCTCTCTCTTCCTCTCTCCCCCTCTCCCTCCATGTCTCTCTCCCCCTCCCTCTCTCTTCCTCTCCCTCCCTCTCTCTCCGTTTCTCTCTCTCTCTCTCCCCCTCTCCCTCCGTGTCTCTCTCCCCAAATCCGTTCCCAATCCCTGCCAGCTGTCATAAGGAGCTTAGACAGTTTTGCCTGACTGTAGTTGTGGGGGCAGCTCCTGTTTGCTTTGTGCGTGTATTTGTGGTCTTCCCTAATTTCCTGTCCTGTCCTCTGTCTCCATCTGTATAGTTTCATCTGATGTGATTCCTCTTTGTAAGTCATACCCTCCTTATTCTTGTTCAGTTCTTTTTTTTCCCCCAGGGTATGTTGATGCTGTAGTTTGGCAACAGCATGAGTGACTGCTTCCCATGTGCTTCGAAACCCCATCTATGAAAGTCCACCACAAGTAATCTGCCATTCTTTGCCTAGTCTCATCACAGACAAGAGTGGTGGGACCAGCAAAGGAGATGGACATACAACAGACAAAAAAAATTCATTTTGTGTATAATCAATGAACAGGACTGTGGGAACCTATTAGGATCAACAAGAGGCTATTTTCAAGGTCATTTTCTATACCTCTTCTCTTTGATACTATTCATGGAGAATCAGGTCATTTTAACTAGGCTATTATTCCCAGGTGGAAGCTGTTTAAAGGCATAAAAAAAACGTATGTGTAATATAAGTAGAGCCAAAGCTTTATTGGACTTAGCCAGAGATTACTGCAAAACAAGAAGAGAGAGACTTGAAAAAAGGGGAGGGATGAATTTCAGATGATCTCATTCTCATGCATGTTCATTATTTCCATTTCTGTACGACTTTATAAGTCTATAAAAAGCTTCCATGAAATTCACATTTTGAAGGCCCATTTAAATGTGCCTGTTAAATATACTTTCTCTGAAGTTACTTATTCCTAAGCAGAGCATATCATAAAATATACATTTAAAACAAATGTTGGTATTCCTTTGAACAGACAATCGATTGCAAAATTCAGAGACCGGGGGATGTGACTGCCTATTTGGCTCAGAGGGTGTGCACAAGATCAGCTTGTGTCAGTGATCAAATTCCTCAAGCATCTCTCTTGCCATTGTGGGAGATGTAAGAGGCAGGCAGAGTCTATGAGAAGAGAGATGCTCGTAATGTAGAGTAGTTTTTATTGTCTTGCGTAGTTTTCACACTTGGACAAGCTGTCAAAACTGGGAAAGAAGAAAAGTGATGGGATGCACTGTGTCCTCCTTCCTCTGTTCCTGTCCCCACTTCCCTGCCTGAAAAAGAAATAATTACTTTTTGGCTGCAGAATTACAGAGCCCTTTGGGGTCTGGAACATAGGTCTTCATGGATATTGAATGTCCCACTTTCCAAAGAAAGACATTCTAGTTTTACCCTTGCACAGAAAAAGCATGGCTTATAAACTTCTATATTACATTATTGATTTAAAAAGAGCATACTAGAGGTATCTTTAGTTGTACTCCAGTTTTATTGCAATGAATCTCCAAGTCAGTCGGTAATATTCCTACATAGAGGACTGAATGCAAAACAGAGATGCGACTTCAGGCTAAGAGAAGATCTGCTAAGCATATCTAGCCAGGGGTGGGCTTCAAAAATCTTAGCAAGGAGTTCTCTGCCCAGTTGCTAGGTGGGCGTGGCTATGGTGGGCATGGCCTAGTCAGCCTCCTGCATCACGGGGTGGGCATTTTCACCCTCCTTGGGCTCCGGAGGCTTTTTTTGAGCCTTTGGGATGGCAAAAACAGCCTCCCCAGGCTCCTGAAGCCCTCTGGTTTCTGACCTACCTGAACTTCTAGTAGGCCCATTTTTTCCCCTCCCTGGGCCTCCGGGCACATCTGCACTTACCTGCATCCAAAATGGGCCATGTGGGGACTCCTGGGAGGGATGGGGTGGAGCGGGAGTGGGATTTAGGGTTTCACTGAATGGCTAGAGGTTCTTCCAAACCCTTGTGAACCCCCAGGAGACCACTCCTGTATCTAACCTTTTTTCTCCTCATTAATGACCTGAGTGGAAAGAAACAGATGCTGTCTGCAAATATGTAAATATATAATTAGCATGTGATTGGGCAGAAAATACAAAGTCTTTTTCTTCTTCGCCCCTGAGATGAAAATATGATGCTGTGTTTCCCCTCAGAAGCTAAACATGCTGCTCGAGAGGAATCAGAAAGTGATTTATGCTGTCAGAGTGCTGCCCTTTTGCCTCCTGAAGACATTGTTATGGCAAGCATAGTTCCCTCTAAGCTGAGCAGTGAGCAATGGCTCACTTAAAAATCATAATCAACTCAGAGTTTTTCAAACCTGCCCAGAAGCCGAGAAGGAAAGAGTGAGAGAGAAAGAGTGCTGCCCAGTCCCGAAGGGACTGCCTCTCAGACACTATACTTTTCCGCCCACCCCCCAAAAAAATTAGAGGGAACACTGATGGCAAGCGGCCTATTTTATGTGAGAAATCCATAGCATGATCACAGGCACTTATTTTTTAATCATGGTTTGGTAGCCTGGAAGATGGGAAGAAGAAACAAGACTGGGGCATCCTTAAAAAAGGAAAGGAGCTTAAGTTTTCAGGTGGATTATAGGAGAAGGGTATTTGTTCTATTAATACATATATCAAAACTTTGCTTTTAAAGTCTTCATATTTAAATTTAGTGACCCTCTGATGATTGGCTATGTGCCATTCCAGATTCTAAGAAAGGTTGTCTTAATTGTCTTAATAAACACAGTAAAACATCTATAAAATACAACCTAACCAATTAAGAACCAATAAATATAATTTATAAAAATTATTTTAAAATCCAAACAGATAAGATGGTACCTCTGAGAAAAATGTTCTCACCATTTTGTGAAACACCATCAGGTTGTGTAAGAACACATTTGATTTTGTGTCCATGTATACCTACAAGTACAGACCAATGTACATTTTTGTAGACATTTGTACACATTTTTACTTGTTTTTTTTTCTTATGCTATGTTAACATTTTGTTATGTTAATATTTTTACTTGTGGTATATTTATGCAAACTACTACTATCCTATAAATTTTTTAAAAATAAATAAAATAAATTTGTAGATGTTTTGTCATGCAATGGGCTTGTATATGTAAGGTATCACAGAACGTTGTGGGGGATTGTGAGATTTGTGATGTGTGGACTAGAGTGGATAATTATATCCAATCTGTGTATTTACTGGAGACCTGTGAATCAGGTCAGCTTATTTTAAGTTTTCATATGCCAAAGAGAATTGCCAGGCATCCATACTAATATGAAGACATGCACCTAATGAACTTACGCTTCTGAGGCACCAATTTAAAATCATATGAGGAACTAGGGATTATTCCATGCTGTGCGAACAAATAAACCCCATCAGGTAGAAAATGAGCATGTCAATAAGAAGGCGAGGCTAGGGCATTTTTATCCTGGTATACTGGTAACTACTAAGCGTTCAAGACATTTTGCTTCCTGAGGTGCAGAATCAGATGGTGACTTCTCGTTATTTAATAACTTCTCGTTATTTAATATACAGCTGGATATGTAATGGAATTCTTTCTCCGTAATGATGTGAGATGTGGATTTATTTATTAATCAGATTTGTATGCCGCCCCTCTCCCCAGACTCGGGGCGTCTAACAGCAATAATAATACAATGTAAACAAATCTAATATTTAAGTTAATTTAAAACCCCAATTTAGAAACCAATCATACATACTAACATACCATCCATAAATTTTATAAGCCTAGGGGGAGGGAAAGTCTCAATTCCCCCATGCCTGACGACAGAGGTGGGTTTTAAGGAGCTTACGAAAGGCAAGGAGGGTGGGGGCAACTCTGATATCTGGGGGGAGTTGGTTCCAAAGGGTCGGGGCCGCCACAGAGAAGGCTCTTCCCCTAGGTCCCGCCAAACAACATTGTTTAGTTGACGGGACCCGGAGAAGGCCAACTCTGGATTGGGCAGCATAGAAATCGAAACAAATAAATAAAACAAATAAATAAAATAAAATAAATCTCTATCACACCTGATAGATCACTTCCCTATAACACAATGTTTCTCAAAGTCATCAACTTTAAAAAGAGTGGACTTCAACTCCCATAATTCCCCAGCCAGCATAGCTGATAGCATAACTGGCTAGGGAATTCTGGGAGTTGAAGTACACTCTTTTTAAAGTTGATGACTTTGAGAAACACTGCGTCAGCCATCTTTAAGCTGAACAGCTTCCCTGAGGCAATTAGCTCATCCTGCCTCAATGTGGCACTGCCAGTGTAGTTTATTCCACAGGGAAATATATTTTATTCAATCAGATACAGGTAGTCCTTCATTTACAACAGTTTGATTAGTAACCATTTGAGATTATACCGGCACTGAAAAAAGTGACTTATGATCGTTTTCATACTTTTGACTGTTGCAGCGTTCCCCTGGTCACGTGATTTACATTCGTATCCTTGGCAACCGACATGTCTTTATGGCAGTCGCAGTATCCCAGGGGCCTGTGATTCCCATTTGTGGCCTTGTGACAAGCAAAGTCAGTGGGGAAATCAGATTCACTTAACAACTGTATCCCTAATTTAACAACCGCAGTGAATCACTTAACAAGAGCCTACAAAATCACTACTCACAAGAGCCTACAAAACTTTTGCCAGACCCATCCTGGACTACTGCTCATCTGTCTGGAACCCATACCACATCTCAGACATCAACACCCTTGAAAATGTCCAAAGATATTTCACCAGAAGAGCCCTTCACTCCTCCATTCGAAACAGAATATCCTACGAAAATAGACTAACAATCCTGGGCCTAGATAGCCTAGAACTGTGGCGCCTAAAAACGACTTGAGTATTGCCCACAAGATCATATGCTGCAACGTCCTACCGGTCAATGACTACTTCAGCTTCAACCGCAACAACTCAAGACAACACAACAGATTCAAACTTAATACGAACCGCTCCAAACTTGACTGTAAAAAATATGATTTCAACAATCGAGTTATCGAAGCGTGGAACTCATTACCGGACTCAATCGTCTCAACCCCTAACCCCCAACATTTCTCCCTTAGACTCTCCACGATTGACCTCTCCAGGTTCCTAAGAGGCCAGTAAGGGGCGTACATAAGTGCACCGGTGTGCCTTTCGTCCCCTGTCCAATTGTCTTCCTTTCTCTCGCTTTTCATACATATTTTCTTCCTTTCATATATCCTCTCCTATAAGTTCACTTTTACCCTTATATATATTACTACATGTCTATTTTTCTTCCTATGTATTTATGTATTGGACAAACGAATAAATAAATAAAATAAAATGTGGCAGGAAAAGTCGCAAAATGGGGCTTAACAAATTCCTCACTTAGCAACATAAATTGTAGTCACAAGTTCAGGACTCCCTGGTAGTGCCTGAAGTCGTTAAGCATGTATATTGTCTATTTTATCTAAATATTATATCACGTAGCATAAAGAGACAGTGATGCCAGGGGTAAAAAAAACAGGATATGAACATTTTTAGAAAAGCGCATAGCCATCTTTAAGGAACAAGGCTACAAGGTTTCTAAATCTTTATGTTCATATATTTCTCTTTCTTTTTCTCCCGCTTACCCTAACCTGTCACAGTGCTGGGATCGGCATCGGTTTCTATGGAAACAGCGAGACCAATGATGGAGTATACCAGGTCACATATTCGTTGCTCAATGCTAACCACACGCTAAGCTCCATTGACAGTCTGGTAAGTGAACAAATGGGGAGGGGGCAAGATATCCAGGGAAGCACCCCTGGATGTTTTATGTAACCCCGTGTCCTCAGATGGAACTTGGAAGCACATTTATATTCACATCCTAGAAATGAATCAAAGGTTGAAATTAGTTGTCAAAAACCCTGGGTGAGATTTGTGACTTCTGACTCAGGTTTCTTTCAGGGATACATATTGAGTGTGAATCTGATAGGCTCTTAATGTACGTTGCAAGGGCAGCTAACATGACGCCTTATGGTGACTAAAAGGTTATTTATTATTTTACGAGTATTTGTGTGTGGGTGGACAGAGCAAAAGCTGTACACTGATAGAAGACAATATTTGTAGCTCAAGATTGAACTGGGGAGGTTCCTTGGTGCTCTTTGAGAATGATGGTTTTCTTGCAGATATTTCATTACCACACTAGGTAATATCATCAGCTAGAAGGGAGGGAGGGCTGATATGTTTTTATATACTAGTACAGTGATGGTGAACCTTTTTCCCCTCAGGTGCCAAAAGACCATGTGCACATGCTATCATTCATGTGTGAGTGCTTACACCCATAATTCAATGCCAGGGAAGGGTGAAAACAGATTCCACCAACCCCCAGAGGCCCTCTGGAGGCCAGAAACGGCCTATTTCCCAACTTCTGGTGGGCCCATTAGGCTCATGTTTCACCCTCCCCAGACTCCAAAGACTTCCCTGGAACCTGGGCTGAGTAAAAATGCCCTCCCTCCTTTCCCCCTGGAGGTTCTCTGGAAGCCAAAAATGCCCTCCCAGAGCCACTGTGGGAGCCAAAAATCAGCTGGCCGGCACATACATACACGTTGGAGCTGAGCTATGGCAACAGTTCGGGTGCAGCAGATATGTTTCTGTATGCTGCTTTTGGTACCCGTGCCATAGGTTCGCCATCACAGTACTAGTGCTCAATGCTTAGATGAACAGAATTAATATCAAAATTAACAATAACAATTAAGAATGTTAAAGGGTTAAATAAGGTTCGGGAGAGAAGTGTTTTTAATAGGAAAATGAACACAAGAACAAGGGGGCACAATCTGAGGTTAGTTGGGGGGAAGATTAGAAGTAATGTGAGAAAATATTATTTTACTGAAAGAGTAGTAGCTGCTTGGAACAAACTTCCAGCGGACGTAGTTGGTAAATCCACAGTAACTGAATTTAAACATGCCTTGGATAAACATATATTCATCCTAAGATAAAATACAAGAAATAGTATAAGGGCAGACTAGATGGACCATGAGGTCTTTTTCTGCCGTCAATCTTCTATGTTTCTATGTTTCTAATAGACCAACAATCAAGACATAAACAATACTCCCATCAAGGAACTACCAACTCAGAAAAGAACATAACAGCAAATCATAGCTTAACCAAGGAACCACCAAGTTAAAAGAGAGCAAATCCTAGTTCCTTCTATTTTAGTGTTGAAATATCTGCAAGAAAACAACTAACCTCAGAAAGCACCCTTCACAAAAGCAGTATGATATATGGGATAGTCCTCTTCTATGGACAGGATAGAAAGCATGTTCTACCTATAAGTCGTACTGAAGATATGTCCTACTTATAAATTAAGTCTTGCAGGTGTCTTCAGAAATCTAATATGAAATTTCCAAAAGATGCCCTAATTAATTCATGAGCCACGAGCCAAACTTCAAAAAAAATATAGCCATTTATTAGGAGTGACATTTCAGCAATTGCAGTCAGAACTGAGCTCATGTAGGTTGTGTGCCTTCATGACGCTGTTTTCCCCCTCCTCAATGGACATGTTATAAATCATATTCTCCAATGAACCACACTCTCCTGCTGTTTCCAGTAACCTAGGACACAATCAGTAAAAGAAACATTTGTGGAATGTAGTTTCAGTTAGTACTATCAGCACTTTGTCAGTTCTCTCCCCCCCACACCTTGCCCCCCCACCCCACACCCCACCCCGCTTATGGCAACTTGAAAGCTTTGCAATTTGACAGCTAACATGTCTGTATGATAGGACAGGTGTGGTTTCAAATAAGGTTGTAGGATAGCAGAGTGATAGCAGAGTTCGTGGTGGAAGTTGGTTGGATGGTTTCTGCACTAAAGGATCTGAGCTTTCGGACTCATGCTGGAGCCTATCCTCAGTGAACCTCTAGCAGAATGTGCTAGAACATTCTTCTGGAGAGATGTTTGTTTGTTTGTTTGTTTGTTTGTTTGTTTGTTTGTTTGTTTGTTCAGTTAGCTAGTTAATTAATTAGTCAGTCAGTTAGTTAGTTAGTTAGTTAGTTAGTTGTCAGTCAGTCAGTAAGTCAGTCAGTTAGTTAGTTAGCTAGTTACTTAGTTAGTCAGTTAGTTAGTTAGTTAGTTAGTCAGTCAGTCAGTTAGTTAGTTAGCTAGTTAATTAGTTAGTTAGTCAGTCAGTCAGTCAGTCAGTTAGTTAGTTAGTTAGTTAGTTAGTTAGTTAGTTAGTTAGTTAGTTGACTTCTATGCCGCCCTTCTTGAACTCAGGGCGGAGTACATTGTACGATATGTGTGAAGAAATATAATTACTTTTTTAAACAAAGAATTATTAATAAAAAATCCTTTAAAAACCCCATATACAATCATCTCCATTCATCCAATTCAATCATTCACAACATCGGCCGGAGACAATCTCGTCTTTCACGGTCCCCATGCCTGCCAGCAGAGGTAGGTCTTCAAAGCTTTACAAAAGACCAGGAGGGAGGGGGCGGCGTGTATTCCCAGAGGGAGTTCATTCCAGAAGGCTGGGGCTGCCACAGACAAGGCTCTTCCCCTAGGCCCCGCCAGACGACATTGTCTGGCCAACAGGATCTGGAGAAGGCCTACTCTGTGGGATTTAACTGGCCGCTGGGATGCATGAGGCAGGAGATGGTCCCATAGGAAATCTGGTCCTAAGCCATGTAGGGATTTGTAGGTCATAAATAATGTTGGGCGAACCGAACTTTGCAGTGTTCAGCATGCCAAATCTGAACCCGAACCCGAACCTTTTTAAAAGTTCGGGTGAAGTTCGGGTTTGGGTTCAGCATTCGCTCAAACACCGCAAAACGACGACGCCCGGGAGGACAGTAGGGAATCCCATCGTGGGATTCCCCACCTCCTTTTGCTCCCTTTTATTTTTACAGAAAAGGATGCCGCAGCGTCGCTGCAAATAAAAGTAGGTTGGGAATCCCACGAAGGGATTCCGGGGCAGGGCTTTGACATCACGGAGACTCCTTCCTCCCCGTTTCAGCCGGCCAGGAAGTAGTCTCCGTGATGTCAAAGCCCCGCCCCTGGAATCCCATTGTGGGATTCCCCACCTACTTTTGCTTGCGGCATCCTTTTCTGTAAAAGTAAAAGGGAGCAAAAGGAGGTGGGAAATTCCCCACCTCCTTGTTTATTTTTACAGAAAAGGATGCCACAGCGGCTTGCTGCTCTTCGTGTTCGGGTGAGTTTGCCCAACCCGAACTTCATTAGGTTCACCCAACACTAGTCATAAACAGTACTTTGAATTGTGCCCAGAGACCAATTATCAACCAGTGCAGCTCACGGAGTGATGTTCTTCTTCATTCATCCAATAGGTTTCTTTGTGCTCTATGAGCTTGGTTGTTTTCTTGCAGATGTTTCATTACCAGAGTAGGCAACATCATCAAGTGCTAGTAGTCCGGCTATCATTTCATAAACCAGTGACTTCCCCTGTAAGTGTTGGTGGATGTGCTCTTGGTATCTGCAAGAAAAGCAAGCCCAGAGAAGACCAAGGAGCCCCACAGTTCAGTTCTGAGCTACAAATATTCTCTTCTGTGGACTCAAGTAAAATCCAAAAGCAGTTGCATAACCTGTGAATCATCAGTGCACGGATTATTGGATAGACAATTTAAGCTTTATTTTCATACATTTCATACGCTTTCCACTGGAAACAAATGTCTTTTTCATATTTACACATTTGCTGAGGAAACCCCAATACAGTACTTTGCATGTTGCAAAGGATTCTGGGGCACGTTATGTGGCACAGTTGCTTCCCATCAAAGACTACTAAACCAGTTGGATTTCATGGTTCCCTGTATGGCCCCAGAGTGTGATAGGAATGGTGCATTCTCTCGCAGCCATCTACTGCAGGGAAGGTAAATAATGATATTCTGTTGGAAATCTATTTGCAATTTTCTTGGTTGGTTTATTTTAAAATATTTATAACCTTTGTGCTGCCTCCTAAAGTACTTAAGAACAAAAAGGATACAACATACAAGTCTGATAATTATATTTGTAAAGCAAAAGCAACTGATAGAATAAAATTCTGAATAGCCTAGAGCAGTGATGGGCAACCTTTTGAGCTTGGTGTGTCAAAATTCGCCAAAAAACTGAGCATAACTCGGGTGGTGTGTCACCTTGAGAAAAAAACTGGGCGGCATAGAAGTATATTTATATATATATATATATATATAGGTAGGTAGGTAGATAGACAGATAAACAAACAAAAAATAAATATAAATAAATAACAAATCCCTTCTTTTTTATTAAAAGAAATTAATAATAAAACAAAACCAAACTCTATTACTATTAAAACTCTCTCTCTCTCTCTCTTCCTATCTTCTCCCTCTCACTCTTTCTCTCTCTCTCTCCCTTCCTTTCTTTCCTTCTCTCTTCCACTTTTTTCTCTTTCTCTCTTTTCCTTCCTTCCCCTCTTCCCCTCCCTCTCTTTCTCCCTCTCTCCCTTTATATTTATCTCTTCCTTCCTTCCTTCCTCTCTTCCTCCCTTTCTCTCTCCCTCTCGTTCACTTTTCTCTCTTTGGCGAACCCCCAAACTGTTCAGATTCAAGAAAAAGCTTATCAAGGGGGGTGGGGGGTTGTAAAAATCTAGTTATGAGCCACCAAAGGAGGAAGCAAATGGCGCGACGTCCACGCAGGGTTTTTTTTCAGACTCTCTTTTTTGCGAGCCCAGCATGATTTTTTTAAATTACAAATTAATAACCCGGTAAGGGTTTAGCTTAGCACCGTCTCCTGTAACACCGTTCTGGAAGGCGAGCAGGGAGCAGAGGGGCGAGGGCGAGGGGTCCAGACCCTGAAATAGGCCTGCAACCCCTCCCCTCGCTCCCAGCGGCCCCTGCGAGCCAACCACCGTTCGTGGTGGGCTCCGATGCTTAGCGCCGCGCCAATCAGCTGGGAGGCGGCGCCCCCCCCAGCTGAAACTGACGTCCAGCCGGGGCGATTCTTCCCCCGGCCGGACAGGCATGCTTGTGCTGCCAAAGGCAGCGTGTGGGCGAGCCTCCGCTCCGTGCAGGCACGCCCAGCTGGGAGGCGGTGTTCTCGCCCCTCCCAGCCATCGCAAATATCGGCCGGGTGAAAATCGCCCGGCCTCTTAATTAAGGGGAGAGGAAAAATAATAATAATAATAATAATTGTGGTTGCAATTGCACTCCCTAAAGCTCCGTTTCTCCGGCGGCCGCGTGTCACCGAAAATGGCTACGCGTGTCAGTGCTGATACGCGTGTCATAGGTTCGCCATCACTGGCCTAGAGAATGCAGCAATAAAATCTTAACCCTCTACTTCACAAAACAAAACCGTGCTCCAATAAGTCAGAAGATCAAGAATCCGAAGAAAGCGTGATCAAGAGAGATAAAGGTCTATGATATCAGCCTTCTTCTGTCAGACTCATTAACATTGTTTGGGACTTATTACAGCTGGGTGCAAACATAATTCATAGCCGTTAAAATAAAAATAGGTTTTTGGGACTCCTTTTGTGGTCTATTATTAATCAGGAGGCTTAGGTCAGAACAGAAAGATAGAGAGGGGGATTCTAATTCCAGGGGAGCATGGACACTATCCTGGACGTTCCATCTGATGGATCTTTGAAGGAAGGATTCAGAAGGATACGCCTTGGATGGGAAGTTCAAAGTTCGGATAAAATAAATTTTAACAAGAAACAGCATCCCATTATTTTAACATTGCTCAAATAAACCAATTATGATCTTTATATTCCTCAAAGGAAGTTTTTAACACATGCTTTCTCATACTCCTTGTATTTATTCTCCTAAAATTCTTGGAGTCTTTGTCAAGCCACTTTTGCAATTCTAGTGTGACAATGTCAGCAAATCCCATTTATAGATCCAATGTAAAAATAAAACCCACATCTCTCTTGTGATTTAACATTTGCATCTTTTTAAAAAATCATTAAATTACCATCGAGTTTCATTTGTAAATACAGTGGTACCTCTACCTAAGAACATTTCTAGATAAGGACTGGGTGTTCAAGATTTTTTTTTGCCTCTTCTTAAGAACCATTTTCTACTTAAGAACTCGAGCCTGGCAAAATTTCCCAGCATATTTAAGAGCGGCACGAAGGCCTGGCCATTTTCCTGTCATTCCCCCTTTAATCTCGGGTTTTCTGGGCTGCCAGAGGAGCCTTTTGGTGGCACTGCTTTGGCAGTCCAGAGCGAACGAAGCATTTTCCTTTCTCTGGGTGCTTGGAGAGGGAATAAACCTCTGCCAGCGCCCAGAGAAAAGAAACGCTCCCTTCGCTCTGAGCAGCCCAGAGCGAATGGAGTGTTTTCCTTTCTCTGGGCGCTTGGAGAAGGAATAAACCACTTTGCTGTGATGACTCCCTCACACTGCCTCCCATGCACCCAGTGCAAGGTTGCCTCCCAGAACGTCTGGGCGCAGAAAGGCAAAAGGGGGCGCTTCACCCTGGCCAGATTAACTCAGCTTCAGCCAAATCGAGGAGTCACCACACTGAAGGAAAGGCACTGGCTACAAAGCAAGCAAGAGAGAGGGGGGGGGGGAGCCTTTCAGCATGGGAAGGAAGAGGAAGCAGATAGCAGCAGTAGCAGCCGCCTTTTGGTCAAAGGAGCGGGAGGTTCCTCTCTTTTGCCCGCCTGGGCTTCTCTCTCTGGCACAGTGTATGGGAGGCAGCCTTGTGCCAAGTGTATAGGAGGCGCATGCTCCTCCTCGCCACCTCAGAATCCCTCTTTTTTTTTTAAGCCTTAAAGTTTTGGATTTTTTTGATTCCCCTCACCTCACCTTCTTCCTTCGGCAGCGACTGTCCTCCTCCTCTTCTTCCTCCTCCTCCCACCCAAATTCTGAGTTTTTATCATTTTCCTAATTTTCCTAATTTTCCTAATTAATTTGCACGCATTATTTGCTTTTACATTGATTCCTATGGGAAAAATTGCTTCTACTTAAAAACTTTTCTTCTTAAGAACCTGGTCACAGAATGAATTGAGTTCTTAAGTAGAGGTACCATGTACATTTTTTCGTCTCTTCCTTGTTGGTATGTTTTCTGAATCCACCTGCAGGTCCATTTCAGTTTTATTCAAGGGGACTTATTTTTATTCAGTAACAACTTCTAATTTTTCCATAAATGCAAATAACTTTCCTGCAGCTATTCATTTTTTTAAAAAACACCTCTTTTAAAGTGGCATTTGGTGCCCTCCAAACATAGAAATTTTCCCATGAGAAAGGACCCTTTCAATTCATTTCAAAGTCTTAAATCAAGTTCATTTGAGCTCTTAATCTGTTTGAAATTTTCTACATCATTCTGGTGTTGTATATTCCCCCCAAAATAATTTTTGTTACACATCTTTAAACACCCCCCCCCCAAATTAAATACAAAATGATTAAAAGCTGTGTCTCTGGCAAACCTAGAGTCTGTATAGGCAACATTACCATTTCTAAGCACAATGGAATCCAATGACCTCCTTCACACTCAAAAACAACTGTTGGAATACATAGGGATAATCTTGCAATCTTGTATTTCTCTAGAGCAGTGGTTCCCAATCTTTCTAATGCCGCGACCCCTTAATACAGTTCCTCATGTTGTGGTGACCCCCAACCATAAGTCTAGCGCCAATTTTCCTAACAGAGCTTTAAGGTGATTGGCAGGAAAGTCAGAAGGACCCCCACTGTAAATGCCTGATTGGTCGGATTATAAAGATATGTTCCAGCATGCCAGAATAGAAGCATTAAGTCCTAACACCATGGGAAAATTGTTTTTTTCCATGGTCTTAGGCGACCCCTGTGAAACAGTCGTTCGACCCCCAAAGGGGTCCCAACCCCCAGGTTGAGAACCACTGCTCTAGAGAGATTTTAGCAGGCCAAATCCCACCTTCAGGTGCAATTTTCAGCCACAAGGTGTCCCTCTGTTCTAGGAGGCATCAATTCATGATGGTAGACCATAAGAAGCTCTTGGTGGTGGCCCCGTTTTTAAGTTCTCTGGCCAGGGGGAAATGGCATAAGCAGCTTGGCTGTGAGGGGGCTGTGAGCATTTGGGGAGGGGGCAAGGGTGGATATGGCCAGGGTGGATGTGCCCAACTTGATGTCACTCTTGTCAGGGGTGCCTGTGGTGACTCTGCCAGCAAAAACAAGCTCCATTTTCACTTGCAATGGCCTCCTGCAACCCTCTGCCAGCAAAACCGGAGTTCCCGAGTTCCATTTTCACTGGCAGAGGCCCTGTTGAATGGTTGTTTCCAGTGTGGCCCTTACATCTGATGCGCAGGGCCACACTGGAAACAGCCATTCAAAACCCCCTGATGTACCTGAACACCTACAATTTGCTGCCAAGAACATGAATGTCTCACAGCACCAGATAATTTATTTATTTATTTATTTATTTTTATTGCATTTATATGCTGCTCAGACTCTGAGCGGCTCTAAGTCATAAATACAATACAAGTAAAAAGAGCAATAAATATATCAATAAATTCTACATGAAAATCTAAAATCCATAAAAACTACAATATCATAAAAAGAAAAATATGCATACTCACAATCCATCCTAATTCCAAGCCTGCTGGAAAAGCCAGGTCTTAACGGCTTTCCGGCAGACTGGTAGGGAGGAGATAGTGCAAATCTCTTGGGGCAGTTGATTCCATAGGGTCGGAGCCACCACAGAGAAGGCTCTTCCCCAAGGTCCCGCCAAATGACATTGTTTGGCAGACGGAACCTGGAGAAGGCTGACTCTGTGGGTCCTTACTGGCCACAGTGAGGTATGAGGGAGGAGGCAGTCCCATATAATACAACTATCTTCCCGTATAATACAACTATCTTCCCATATAATACAACTATCTTCCCGTATAATACAACTATCTTCTCTGTTGTGGTTGGTTCTGGCCCAGCTCCTGCCCCAGGGAATGGGGAGGTGGATGCAGGGGAAAATTCAACATGTCATAGGCCTGTGTTATTGCCGACAGAATCAGATCAGAGTTTAGTTTCCTCGGACGAAGAAGAAGGTGGGAGTGACTCGGCAGAGGAGGCTTGGCACACAGCCAAGGCAGTCAATCTTCCTTATTTTCTATAGCTTCAGATGATGACATTTTGGATCCACGCAAGCGCAGAATTATGTGTAGAAGAGACCAAGTAAGAACATATTACAGGAAATAAGGGAGGCCACCTGTGTTTGGGTGGGGCTCCAGTAATTAGGGCTGTTGCTATAAATAGCAGCATGTGGGTTTGGCCATTGTGGAAGAATATCTGTTGCAGTATCGTCAGGAATCTTGTGTGCTGGACTTTGTTGCTTTTTCACGCCTTTGAAACCAAAGCAGAGCAGCGTGTGTGTGTGTCTCCCTTCGTTGGAAGAAGAAGGGGTATGAAGTTTCTCCACAGCTGCTGGCTATAAGTACTTAATGACTGCTTAAGGGAAATTGTACAGACTACCTGATTGTGTTGGGAAGAGTGCTCTTTGCAATACAAAAAGAGTGCTTAGCTTATTTTGACTTTTGTGATAAAGAACATTGTTTTGCATTTTCAAACGTGTGTGTGTGTGTCTGAAATTTGTATCCTTGAATTTTCGGGAGGCTCCAATCAGAGAGCCCGGCAGAACACTTCCCGTATAATACAACTATCTTCCCGTATAATACAACTATCTTCCCGTATAATACAACTATCTTCCCGTATAATACAACTATCTTCCCGTATAATGCAACTATCTTCCCGTATAATACAACTATCTTTCTTTTGGTGTACCTCAGTATGTTCCTCTTCTTATGCCCATATAGGTCTCTGAAACTGTGGCGCTTATTTCAGCCACAGTACGGGGGGAACTGACACAGCTTGAGGAGACGCTGTCCCAGAGGACTGAACTGGTGGCTGTGGTCCGGAACACACGCCGCCAGGCTGAGGCCGTAGCACAGACCCTGGATGGCATCCCCTTCTGGAAAGATGCCCGCGGAGGAACCAGCATCCTAGCAGAACAAGTTGGCTCTTTGGAAGACTACCGGTAAGAGTCAAGGCTATGGAGAGGCTGTGATTTAATGAAAATAAATCTGATAATACAGGTGAAACTCAAAAAATTAGAATATCGTGCAAACGTTCATTTACTTCAGCAATACAACTTAAAAGGTGAAACTCAATATATGAGAGACATTCAATAACATGCAAGGCAAGATACTTCAAGCCGTGATTTGCCATAATTTTGATGATTATGGGGTACAGCTCATGGAAAACCTCAAATCCCCCATCTCAGAAAATTAGAATATTACATGCGATCAATAAAAAAAGGATTGTACATAGAACAAAGATGAGAGACATGTGACCAATCAATGCAGAAGAGCTGATGGCCACTATTGAAGCATCCTGGTCTTCCATAACATCTCAGCAGGGCCACAGGCTGATAGCGTCCATGCCACACCGCATTGAGGCAGCAATTGCTGCAAAAGGGGCCCAAACCAAGTTCTGAGTACACATGCATGCTTGTACTTTTCAGAAGTCAGATATTGTTCTATGAGAGATATTCTATACTAATATCTCTTATATATTAAGTTTGACATTTTAAGTTAAATTATTGAAATAAATGAAAGTTTGCATGATATTCTAATTTTTCGAGTTTTACCTCTAGTGTAAGAACCAACTTAAGGAAAGAAATGTTGTAGAATCTAGGAATGGTCTCACTATGTGGTTGAGACAGGGAGTTGCTTCACTGTGTAGTTGAAGGCAGAGAATGGATGCTGGAATTCAGGGCTGTATGCTGAATATACAGGCAGTAAAGGGCAGCTATTTGCTCTGGTTGAGGGGGGAGAATGCATGCGCACAAGCACGTGTGCACTCCTTTCACCTTCCTGCACATATGCAGGACAGATTGGCTGCTGCTTGGAGGGCGAGGGGAGCAGACAGATTGCCCCTCCACCGAGCGAGACTCTCTCCTGCTCGCCCACTTCTGCACAGGTAAGACATTGTATTCTGGAACGGAACTAGGGTGGATGGAGGTTGTCTTACTTCTTCAGGGAAGTTGGAAGTTGTCGCTCAATGGAAGGGTAGTCTGTCTGTTCCCCCTGCCCTCCAATGCTGCAGCCCATTCATCTGGGCTTGGTGGAGAGCAGCGCGCTGTTGGGCCCGGACCCGGATGAATCAGCTGCAGCAGCGGAGGGCAAGGGGAACAGACAGACCACCCCTCCACCAAGCGACATCCTCCATCCTCCCTGAAGAAATAAGACCATCTCCAACCGACGTCCTCCCTCATTCCATTATGGACCGTGATGTCTTATCTCTGCAGAAGTGGGTGAGGAAGAGGGAGGATCTTATTTGGCAGAGGGGCGCTCTGTCTGTTCTCCCTGCCCTCTCAGAAGTAGCCGATTCATCCGGGGAGAGTGGTGCCAGGCCAGCAAGATTCGGCTGCTGCACATGCGCAGAAGCCAAATCTCATGTTCATGACCAGCGGTAATGGAGCTGCATGTTGCACACCATCCCACCTCTTGCCAACCCCTCTATACAGGCCTATATACATACATCGAGAAGGTAGAGAGTTTGGTGAACTGTGTAAACTTTGGAAAAACTAAAGAGGTCATTGTCCATTTCAGAAAAGGCAGGCCCTTCCAAACACATCTGTGTATTAACGACTCATCGGAAGAGGTGATTAGCAGCATCAAGTTTCTGGGTGTGCAGCTAACGAGTAGGCTGGCTTGAGGCTCGCTCAACAGTGAGACCCTGGTGAAGCGGCCACAGCAGCGCCTGCATTTTCTGCATTGCATGAGAAAAGTCCTTACCACTTCCTATATAGGGACATTCAAGAGCATCCTGTCATGTTGCATTACAGTCTGGTTTGGAAGCATTACAAGCTTCAGACAGGAAAGCAGTTCAGAAGGTGGTGAGGGTGGCAGAGAAGTTAATTTCCATCTATCCAGGACATAACACATAAGCGCTACTTGAGCAGGGGGCTTAGGATTGTCTGGGACACATCTTCTTCACGACCTGTTTTCCTTGCTATCTCCTGGGAGGAGGTTTCATGGTATCCAAAGCAGAACATTCAGATTCGGTCCCAGTTTTGTTCCCTATATAGTATCAACCTTGTGAACTCTCAAGCTCTGTATTCAAAATGGACAGGAATTAATATACACTGCTCAAAAAAATAAAGGGAACACTTAAACAACAGAATGTAACCCCAAGTAAATCAAACCTCTGTGAAATCAAACCATCCACTTAGGAAGCAACACCGATTGACCATCAATTTTACATGCTATTGTGCCAGTGGAATAGTTGTGCAAATGAAATATTCAATGAGAATATTTCATTCATTCTATCTAGGATGTGTTATTTGAGCGTTCCCTTTATTTTTTGAGCAGTATATATACGTATTCATATGTATGTGTGTATTTATGTATATGTGGGGATTTTTGTGTGTGTAGATAGTGTATGCATGTGTGTTATGCAATAGTATACTTACATTTTTGAAAGCAAGCAACAGAATTTCATTTTTAATGTGTTCCAGTGTACCCACACTAAAACAAATGACAATAACAGTTACCTATACGTCCATGAAAAGGAAGGATCCCATCTTATGGGGGGGCGGGGGGTTTGCTGCAGATAATAATGATTTGAACTCCATCTGAAGCTAGGAAATAGAACAGCACAGAGAAAAATAAAATTCAAAGATGCATAAGAGGATTGAATTGACCCAAGTGGAGATGACTAGAAGAAATTAGGTTTGAAGCACATGGCGTGCTGGTTGAAAATGTGGCAGCAACTGTTTGGGCACGAAAGATGCCACAATAGGGCAAAATAAACGGAAGGTGGACTTTTATAAATGTTTTCCAATACCTAAGGGCTTGCCACAAAGAAGAGGGGGGCAAATTTCCTGACAGTTAAGTTTTATTTACTCTGTTGCTCTCTAATTCTCTCAGGTGGTTGGCCTATATCTTACTTCTGCTTTTGGACCTTATCATCTGTCTACTCACCTTGCTCGGATTGGCAAAGCAGATCAAGTGGCTGGTAATCGTGTAAGTGCGCCACCTGGTGGGCATATTTGGGAACAGAAATCAGGGACACAAAGCAAGAACAAACTTATCAGGGCTGTCCTACTTCAAGGGAGATTTAGGTGGATCTTCTATCATCTATCCCAATTATGGCTGCAAAACAAAATTCTTTTAAAGATAGCCAGTACCTTGGGATTGTTGGTAGATAGAGGAAATGCTTGGTCTCAAATATAACTACAGGTAATGAGTTATTATAAAGATATCCAGAGATGATGAATAATCCGTCTTAAAGCGTCACACTGATAAATTTAATTTTCTACAAACTGGGGAGAGATAACTTTGCAATATTCAATTTACTCACAGCTATACCGCAAGGCATATATGGAGACAGAAAGATCCTCTCACAAGATAGCAGATTTAATAATAATAAGTTATTGGAGTTCCTGGACATCTGGTAACAAATGGGCTACAGAGCTCAGCAAAGGACTACAGTACTGGGCCAGAAGTTGCAGGAACATTGGAAGAAAAGCTGTTTACCAATCATGAAAGGTGCCTTCATTGCAAACCCAAAATATCTGGTTTATCATTTGAACGCTATTGGTATTGACAAAAACATCTTCAGTCAATTGCAAAAGGCAGCTTCACTTGGAACAACTTACCACCTGCAAAAATGCATTTAACACTGTCGGAAAGATCTGACTACACCATGGCCCTGGGAAAGTAGATAAATCTGCTAAATCCACCATGATGATTTGTTATATTTATATGCCATCCAATTCCAATGATTCTTCAGATTTTGTTACCAACCAGACCTTGCAGATCAAAGTACCAAATTTACGCTAGGTTCACACCAGATGAGTTTGCACCTTTCTGAACCAATTTGGCTTCAGTGTTATTAAGTTAATTCAGTTTAATTAATCAAGGGTTACTATGCTGTGCTACTGAGACCAAAAAACTTGGTTTAGAAGTATGTAATTTCCAACTTTGGTTTATAGCTGGCTTCCTCAATCTGATATCCTACAGATATAAAGCCATTATCTCCTGTTCCCTGTTCTTTAATTTTTTTCTCTTCATTGCATTCTGTATCAAGGCCATTTTTTTAAAAGTACACAACAGCCATTCCTTCCTGGTGATTTGCAGCATCTTGTAGTATATAACCCAACTGGTTATAAAGCCTGCCCTCATTATTGTTATCTCAGCACAATGACAATAGGAGGATGTTATAAATCACTGGTGAGGAAATGGATTTAGCTAGAGGGCCATTCTCCACTGCTGAGTTAAAGTTTTATTTATGAGTCAGCAGAAACCCATACAGTATAAAACTTGCTGATCTCACAACCTGTCGTACCTGCTTATAAAGCCAGTGTGTTGTTGGGTTGATGGATTCCTCAGAATTTGTTTTCTTCCCATCCCAAATCATCATCATCACCAGTGGGGAAAAAAACATATGTGGAGATTCTCAGTCATCCAGGTAACAGTTGTCCCAAAAGTGCTTTTCCAAAAGGCAAACTGGATTTTGTTTTTCCTTGAAGACATTTCACTTCTCATCTAAGAGGCTTCTTCAGTTCTAACGGAATAGTGGAAGGTGGAAGGATTTATATTCCTTGCAGTCATCTGGTCATTAGCACTCTTTCTGAGAGTCATTGAAGGTAATCTGTGCCTTCACGGTCATCTGAATAGGTCAAATGGGTGTGGAAACTTTCAGCAGTTCCAAGAAGGCTCCACAACCATTTGACCTATTCAGGTGACCCCGAAGACACAAATTACCCTTCAAGTGGCCTCAAGGACTCTCAGAAAGAGTGCTAATGACCAGATGACTGCAACGAATATTAATCCCTCTTCCACTATTCAGTCAGAGCTGAGGAAGCTCCTTGGATGAGAAGCGAAATGTCTTCAAGGAAAAATAAAGTTGCCTTTTGAAAAATCACCTTTGGGACAACCAATGGGGGGGGGGAACCTCTCCATGCAATCTCTTACATTAAAATGAGGCGTGGGTCTTGCGATGAGTTTTGACAGATGACTAGAATGGCAGCTTAGCTGTCTGTGAAAACTCACTCATGGTTCTGCATGTTTTGAGGAGCGCATTCAAAACAGACCTACGTGAACAGGGAGGGGGTGTGGTGAAGCAGGAGAATCTCGCTTGTCCCCTCAACAGCTGTTAACCAAGCTTGTTTTCAAGCACCCAGATAGGTTCCCAATTTTATCTAACACCCAAAGAGTGCTGTCCAACTGTGAGATACAACTTCCACTAGGTGGCGCAAGAATCTCCTTGCTTCCGGTTATCTTAGCGCGAAAAACAAAGTCTAAAGGCATTCGTTTGAGATGCGAGTTGATCGACTAACGAGCTCGGTCTGGAACGAATTAACTCGTATGTCGAGGTACCACTGTACTTAAAAACAACAACCATTGAAAAACAACCACCTGGCTCCCACTAGCTGACAAGAAATTCCTCTTTACTTGGCAGGTCTCTGAACTGGAACTCAGAGGCCTGGTAGATAAGCAGGAGTCCATTTTGAAAAACCAAGGCCAGTGATGGCGAACCTTTTTTCCCTCAGGTGCCGCAAGCGTATGCATGTGCTGCTATCACACTTACGTGAGTGCCCACATCCATAATTTATTATCTGGGGAAGGCAAAAACACCTTCCCCTCCATGAGGCCATCTGGACGCTGGAAATGGCCTATTTCCTGACTTCCGGTGGTCCCAGTAGGCCTATTTTGGGCCCTCCAGAGGCTTTCCTAGATCCTGAGGAGAGCGAAAATGCCCTCCCCCACCCGCTCGGAGGCCCCTGGAAATTGAAAACGCCTTCCCAGAGCCTCTGCATGAACTGAAAATCAGTTGGCTGGAGCGCACATGCGCGCTGGAGCCAATCTAGAGCAATGGTTCGCGTACTGGCAGATATTTATTTATTTATTCATTTATTCATTCATTCATTCTTTCATTCATTCATTCATTCTTTCATTTATTTATTTATTTATTTGATTTTTATGCCGCCCTTCTCCTTAGACTCAGGGCGGCTTACAACATGTTAGCAATAGCACTTTTTTTTAACAGAGCTAGGCTATTGCCCCCACAATCCGGGTCCTCATTTTACCCACCTCGGAAGGATGGAAGGCTGAGTCAACCTTGAGCGGGTGATAAGATTTGAACCACTGACCTTCAGATCTACAAGTCAGCTTCAGTGGCCTGCAGTACAGCACTCTACCTGTTGCGCCATATGCCTCCGCATGACACCTGTGGCACCCGTGCCATAGGTTCGCCATCACTGACCTGGGCTCTCATGCTGCGAAACTGGCATGGCCCTAGCAGGCAGCTTCTGGGAACCAGGGGGCAAAGGGCATGCCTACATCCGCCTGAGTTCCCCAATCAAAATCAGGTTGATCCCATCTCTTACCAGTCACATGCCCACATCATTAACAGGATGGTTGGTGGAGCACTTCAGATTATACCCAGCTTAAAACTGCCTCAAACGACTATGTGACTATGACAAGAGTAGGATGGCTGCTGAGGCATAGATTGGGGCAGGTGGGGGTTGCATCTTATCTCCGCTACCGGTGCTGATGCATGCGCAGCTCTGGCTGATCGGTGTGTGCGCACGTGCGTTGGAGCAAGATTTGGTTTCTGAGCATGCACAGGAAGCAAATCTCATGAGAAGATGAGTGGCCATGTGAGATTTCAGCAATTTCTTTGCTTCTATACATGCACGAAAGCAAAAGAATTCCCAAAAATTGCTGAAATCTTGCACGCCTGCCCAGCCTCTCACGAGATTTTGCTTCCTGCGCATACGCAGAAGCCAAATCTCGCTCTGACGGGTGCCCACACCCGCTGGTCACCTGGATCTGTGCGTGCAGCTCATTTTTGCTATCGGAATGCCTCCTCCCCCCATCCAGGTAGGAACCCAATACAGGATTGGGGATAAGGCCAAGGGAACATAACAGGTGGGACATAACAGGAGGAAAAGTATCGTAGGTTGTTGAGGCAAATTTGCCTTGTGTGTAATTTAAATGGGAAAAGGATCGGAATACAGGTAGTCCTCAGATTACTACCACAACTGAACCCAAAATTTATGTTGCTAAGTAAGAAATGTGTTGTGGGTTTTGTCTCGTTTTACAACTTTTCTTGCCACATTTGTTAAGGGCATCGCTGCAGTTGTCAAATTAGTAACATGGTTGTTAAGTAAATCTGGCTTCCTCATTGATTTTCCTTGTCCGAAGGTTGCAAAAGGAAATCCCAGGACAATGGGACATTGCAACCGTCATAAATGTGAACCAGTTGTTCAGCATCCGAATGTAAATACTGTGTAAATGTAATGTAATGTAAATACTACTGTGTTCAGTTCTGGAGACCTCACCTACAAAAAGATATTGATACAATTGAACGGGTCCAAAGACGGGCTACAAGAATGGTGGAAGGTCTTAAGCGTAAAATGTATCAGGAAAGACTGAATGAACTCAATCTGTATAGTCTGGAGGACAGAAGGGAAAATGGGGACATGATCGAAACATTTAAATATGTTAAAGCATTAAATAAGGTTCAGGAGGGAAGTGTTTTTAATAGGAAAGGTAACACAAGAACAAGGGGGCATAATCTCAGGTTAGTAGGGAAAGAGAAGCAACGTGAGAAAATATGATTTTACTGAGTAGTAGATGCTTGAAACAAACATCCAGCAGACGTGGTTGGTAAATCCACAGTAACTGAATGTAAACATGCCTGGAATAAACATATATCCATCCTAAGATAAAATACAAAAAATAGTATGGGGCGGACTAGATGGACCATGAGGTCTTTTTCTGCCGTCAATCTTCTATGTTTCAATGTTTCTAAATCGCATGATCATAGGCATTCTGTAACTGTCATAAGTGTGAGAAATGGTCATAGGTCACTTTTTCAGTACCCTTGTAACTTCAAATAAACACTAAACAAATTATTGTCACTCAAGCACTACCTGTAAAATGTTTGGCAATACTGATTTGGCCCTGCATCTTTGGTACTCGAACCCACTCCAGCAGGCTTGTTGCGATGCTGAGCATCATCTAAAATCATTGCGATTGTTAACATTCCTTTGTGTCGTCTTAGTGAGACATCACTTGACGGGAAGGCCTTGTTCATCAGCTCAGTCACAGAAACTGTATTATGAAATTCACAGCCTATTGTGTAAAAGCTCTCCTTGGATCCAGAATTCTGCCTTTCAGTTCAAAAGCTGTTTTTTAAATTCAGACCGAATCTTTATTGTGGTGTGACCTTCCCACGATAACGAGGCTCTTTTTCCTGGTTGTGTTGATGTACATTCCATTAGTACCTGAGTTGGCAGACAATGTACCATCACGCAGTTTGTCCTCGACTTAACCATCAGTTTGTTTAGTGACCATTTGAATTTACCGTGGCACTGAAAAAAAGTCTGTCTTTCAACTTATAACCGTGGCGGAAATCCCAAGGTCATGTGATCAAAATTGTGGTACTTGGCACTCGTTGCCTGACAGTTGTAGTGCCCTGGGGTCATGTGATACCTTTTGCAACTATTTATTTATTTATTTGTCAAATATACAAGATAGCAGGAATAGAAAATAATAGAAAATAATAGAAAATAGAAAAGAATAGAATAAAATTCTTTATTGGCCAAATGTGATTGGACACACAAGGAATTTGTCTTTGGTGCATAGGCTCCCACTGTACATAAAAGAAAAGAGACATTTGTCAAGAATCATGAGGTACAACACTTAATGATTGCCATAGGCGTCAAATAAGCAATCAGGAAACAATCAATATTAATATAAATCTTAAGGATACAAGCAACAAGTTACAGTCATACAGTCATAATTTAATTTAATTTATTTCAATGCTGCCCAATCCCATAGAACTCAGGGCATCTTAGAACAATATAAAAATACAATACAATACAATGGTGAAAGTCAAATAAGTGGGAAGATGTGGGTAATAGCAACTAGGTATAAACATAAACAAAGTAAATACAGATAAATGAGGACAATAGGACAGTAGGACACAATGGTGCACAACCCTTACAAACCTCATAGGAATGTGGTGAGGTAGACAGTCTAAGGTTAAGGTTTTTAGGG
Organism: Erythrolamprus reginae; assembly: GCF_031021105.1. Taxonomy (NCBI): domain Eukaryota; kingdom Metazoa; phylum Chordata; class Lepidosauria; order Squamata; family Dipsadidae; genus Erythrolamprus; species Erythrolamprus reginae. The sequence continues at coordinate 130,939,593 of NC_091963.1, forward strand.
TTTGGGGAAGAAACCACAGAGCCAGGTAAGTAAATTCCAGGCCTTAATCACTCTGTTGCTGAAGTGGTTTTTTCTGAAGTGGCATTTTAATGGTTTGGAGCTGTTTACATTAAGTTTGTATCTATGATGTGCTTGTGTATTATTGTGGTTAAAGCTGAAGTAGTCATTGACAGGTAAGACATTGTGACCAATAATTTTATGAACTACATTTAGATCAGTTCCAAGGTGACATTGTTCTAAGTTAAGCGGACAAGTAAGGACAATGGGGAAGCCAAATTCACTTTACAACCTTCTTATTAATATAACAACTCCAGTGATTCACTTAACCCCTGTGGCAAGAAAGCAATAGCAATAGCACTTGGACTTATATACCATTTCACAATGCTTTACAGTCCTCTTTAAGCGATTTTATAGAGTCAGCATATTGCCCTCAACAATCTGGGTCCTCATTTTACCCATCACGGGAGGATGGAAGGCTGAGTCAACCTGGAGCCTGGTGAAATGTGAAAGGTCATAAAATGGGGCAAAACTCTATAACAGAACTTTTGGACTCAATTATGCTCATAAAGCACCTCTGGGGCACCAAGGAATGCTAGCCTGAATATGGTCTTCAAGTGTTCTTATCCTTAAAGCTCTATTTCAGGACAATTTAAGGACAGCAATGTTTGGATCCCCTTAGCTTCATTTCTGTCTCCATCCTGTGTTATCAACCAGTGGGGAAATCACTCAAAGTGTGATGGAGAGATATGTGTGATGGTGGGTAAATAATAGAGAATAAATCATCTTTGAAGCTGTCATCTGACAAATTATTGGTATAGAAGTGCTTCATGCCAGGAACTTATCACTGAGACCATTTCTGCGTATGGATCTATGGATTTTTAGTGACCAGTTGACCACATCCAAAAATAGCTTGGCAGGAGGGCAGGTTTGCAGGAAGGACCCTGCATAATACATCAAGAAAGCTCCATAGTCTTTAAAATTCAAGGCAGGAATGAAATTCAAAATTTTTCCCTACCGGTTCTGTGAGTGTGGCTTGGTGGGCATGGCAAGGGAAGAATACTGCAAAATCCCCATCCCCACCCAACTCTGGAGCTAGCCAGAGGTGGTATTTGCCAGGTCTCCAAACTACTCAAAATTTCCACCATCGGTAGAAGAACTTGCTGGATTTCAACCTTGATTCAAGACATTTTAAACCCATTTACTGGACTTCTAAAAGCCAATGACCTAATAAAGGTAGTCCTTGACTTATCATTGGTCACTTAATGACTGTTTGAAATTACAATAGACTTTCCCAAGACTATTATCAGTAGCGGGTTACTACCGGTACAGATGAGGATGGCACACTGGTAGCAAAAGTTGCGCTGCGCACGCAACTTCTATTGTCCTGAGTGCTCACCCAGCATGTTTTTGCTTCTACGCATGCATGGTCACGACTAGTGTTGGGCGAACTGAACCTGCACAATTTGGGTCCGTACCGAATTTTGTGGTGTTCAGCATGCCGGACCCAAACCCAATTTTTTTAAAAATCCATGCTTTAGTTCAGCGTTCGTGCCAAACACTGCAAAAGCCACCGTCTGTCTGTCATCTGCTAAGAAGAGGAGAAGGAGTCGGGCGGCGGTGGCGGCGGAGGAAGGCGAACACCGGGGAGCTGTCGGCCGGTCGGGAGGCTGGGAGGGAGGCACAAAAGGAGCTGGGGAATCCCACGAAGAGATTCCGGGGGTGGAGCTTTGATGTCACGTATACCGGCAGGTTGCTAAGGACGCCAAAGTGATCACTTCCTGGATTCGTGGGAGAGATTCCCCAGCTCCTTCAAAGGAAGGTCTTTTCATGTAAAAATATTTTTTTTTATTTTTACGAAAAAGGACGCAGGCAGCAGCGCTGCAAGCAAAGGAAGGTCTTTTTATGTAAGAATAAAAGTTTTTATTTTCATGTGAAAGGACCTCCCTTTGCTTGCGGCGCCGCTGCGGCATCCTTTTTCGTAAAAATAAAAATAAATAAAAATAAAAAATCCATAAAAATAAAAAATGATGGGATTCCAGGGGCGGAGCTTTGGCGCCACGAACCGTTCAGGTTCGGCCGATTTTTGCGTGAAGTTCATCCGAACTTGCCAAACTCGAACACCGTTGTGTTCGCCCATCACTAGTCACGACTGCAGTTTTCAGAGAAGGTGGCATGCAAATCTAATAAATAATAATAAATAATAATAATAAAGCAAAATATTGCGAGGGGATGTGAGCAAGAGAAATATTTTGGCAATTTTCTGCTTCTACACATGCATGGAAGCAAAAAAAATCAGCAAAAACTCACACGCACGCGCATCTCCTCACAAGATTTTGCTTCCTGCACATGAGCTGGGATGCGCCCGCTCACCTGCAGGATAACTGAAGCTCTACGCACAACACACCAGAAGTGGAGAAAATGGGAATCTGCCTCTGACTATTAACAATCATCCACCTCATGGTTGTCCCAAGGTATTTTTTTTCAAAAGATTAGTAGACTTTGTTTTTCCTGGAAGATATTTCGCTCCTCATCCAAGAAACATCTTCACTTCAGAAAAAAGCACCTCTAGGACACCTGGCAACCAGTCGACACTTAGAGCCCCGTGGTCACAACTGCAATTTATGACATATTTTTTTCCGTAGAAACTGGGCATTTACTTCTGATTTCTGGCATAAAATGCCCGTTGGGGACAATAGATTCACTTAACAACTATTGCCAAAAAAAAAGTGGTAAAATTGGGCACAGTGACCTATTTAATGACTAGAATGATTTACAATTGTAATTCTGGGCTCAATTACATCATAAGCTACTTTGCCTTATATGAGCCGTAAACGCTTTCATATGGAAAATTCAGGCTGGTGGCTGGGACTGTTATTAGCTTTCTACTTAGCATATTATGACTCATTTATTGCTTCATTGTAAAAGAAAATGGAAAGAGGGAAAAGAGATGCACAGTGTTGTTGTGGACTGTAATAAGGCTCATTTAAAACATGTCATTTAAAACACTCCTTTAAAATTGTAATTTAAATTAATCCCTTTAGGGAACATTTCAGTATTATAAAAGGTTAATCCCAGTGTTTCTTAACCTTGGCAACTTTAACAGGTGTGGACTTCAAGTCCCAGAATTCCCCAGCTAATACTGGTTTACACAGAAAGTACGCTGCTCAAAAAAAATAAAAGGAACACTTAAACAACACAATATAACTCCAAATAAATCAAACTTCTGTGAAATCAAACTGTCCACTTAGGAAGCAACACTGATTAACAATTAATTTTCCATGCTGCTGTGCACATTCAACTTTGTACAGAACAATGTATTCAGTGAGAATATTTCATTCATTCAGATCCAGGATATGTTATTTCAGTGTTCCCTTTATTTTTTGGAGCAGTATATTTCAGTGTGAGAAAATCCACAAAGTTTTTCATGATTCTATTGTTGCGAAGTGCATCTCAGTGCATAAACAGCTATCTCTCTAATTAAATAAATAAATATTTATATATTTGAATGACGTGTAATTCAAAACCATTTACAATACATTAAAAAAAAACCAAGCCATAATATGAACATAATACAATACAGCACACATGTTTTAATACATATTGCATTTTATGTGATAGTGTACTCCACCCAGAGCCTCTCTTTGAGGGAGTTAGGTGGTTTAGAAATATGAAATATAATTAAGTAAATAACTAAGTCAATGATTACCTTTACATATTGTGAATCCACATAAGGCCTGCATGGTGCTTTGGAAAGTGTGAGTCAGATCTATCAGTGTAAACCAGATACCCATCTCTTCTGAAGCCCAATCCAAAGTGGCTTAAGTAGCTGTATTCATTGAATAGAAGATTAAATACCATATTTTTCAGAATATAAGATACACCAGAGAATAAGACGCACCTTAGATTTGGGGAAGGAAAATGGGGAGGGGAGGAATCTGCTTACTAGATAGTCATCTGGCTAGCATCCTTAGTTTGGTCAGCTTCAGCACATTATTTTATCCCCTGATTATAGCTTTTAAAAACCATATTCAGAGCGAGTAACAATGAAAGAGCTTGCAAGCCAGTAAGAGCTGGGAACATCGTTAGCATCTGGTTAGGACTGGAAAGAAACATTCGGAGCATGTAGAGCAGGGTGGGCTAATGCCCAGACGGGGGAGAAGGCAGTGGGGTAGCGAAAATGGAGCTCTACCCCAGATCACCCAATTTGCACTGAAAGATGTTAAAAGAAAATGCAGGGCGTCCTGCCCAAAGTGTGGTAGTAAAAATTTTGGTAGCCCTTCACTGAAGTAGAATAATGAAAAAAAAAACCCTGCAAAGACAGGGTTTAGAAAACATCCTTCACAGAGAGTAACAATGAAAGAGCTTGCAAGCAGATAAGAGCTGGAAATACCATTAGCACCTGGTTAGGGCTGGAAAGAAATTTATTCGGAGCAAGTTAGAGCAATGACAAAAAAGCCTGCAAAGGCTTAGGCCTTAGAAAACATTCTTTGCAGAGAGTAATAATGAAAGAGCCTGCAAGTTAAGAGGTAGGAAGATTGTTAGCACCTAGTTAGGGCTGAAAAAAACCTTTCCCCACCCCCCAACCTACAATCAGAGTTTAAAACGCATCCAAATTTCAGCCTCATTAGGGAGGGAAAAGGTGCATCTTATACTCTGAAAAATATGGTAGATGCAGTGCCTGACTGCATCATCATCATCATTTTCGTGAATGGGGCACCATGGAATAGAATAGAGTACAATAGAATAGAATAGAGTAGAATAGAATAGGCCAAGTGTGATTGGACACACAAGGACATGAAAATAAATCACTTTTGCTCTCCACAAAACTTCTAGAAATATGGAAAGCTACCAAAAAGAACACAAGCTTCCACATCTTGAGATCCATGTTCATCTGTGTTGTGATTCCGTCTGAGGCCCCTCAGGGAACGGCTGACCCTCTGCCGGCTCTCTGCTCAGAGGGGGAGGATGAGGAACAGGGAACGGCTGACCCTCTGCCGGCTCTCTGCTCAGGGGGGGAGGATGAGGAACAGGAGGGAGACGAGGAGGAGGAATCTCAGCCCGAGGGGGAGCTCTCCCCAGCAAGCAGCCTGGATTCTTTAGATGACCAGGCACAAGGAATAATAGATTTCTGGCAGAGAAGGGCAACCCAACGAAGGGGACAATTAGCCAGGTACTTCAAGCACTGAATGGGCAACAGCTGGGTTTGGGTGTGGTGCTCTCCGGAAAGGCTAAAAAGGCAGACCCACCCTTCCTGGTTTGTGGAGAATTATCTTTGGGAGTCGTGAGACCGGGCTGTGATCTTTGGCGTCTTGGAATTCTGGCTTGTGACTTTGAATACTGAAACCTTGAGGGGAAAAGGTGGGTGTGCCAGCAAGAGGTCTGCTGTGAAGGCTCATAGCCTGCCTGTGGGGAAGAACAGGTTTTCCTCTGTGTTTATTTTCAAATTATAAAGTGCTTTTGTTTCTACCAGCGTGTCTGGCTGTTTTTTCCAGTTGGTGCTGAAGTCTGGGGGCACCCAGACAGAACAATCTGAATGGCTTTTTTTTTTTTTTGTGCTAACAGGATGACTGTCATGAGTTTCCTGGTCCTCATCCTCAGCTGGGGCTCCATGGGGCTGGAGACAGCAGCAGCTGTGGTGAGTGATGGGGCTGCAAGTAGGCAGGGTTGGAGAGTGATCTTAAATGTCAATGAGTAGCATTTTGTGAGAGTGTCAGTGGAGAGGAGAGGCAATTAATGTTAACCCAGCAGTATTAGCAAAAACGTGCTGTAGTCTACAATGAACCAAACCAAGGGAAATTCGTTTCTGATATGGCCTGCTCTTTATGAGCTGATATATTTCAGGTTTCATAAATGAAAATAGTGGCATATTTGTAACATCGTCATGATAATATCAATTTCCCTTTTATGACTTTCTGATCCCTTAATTCAGGGTTGGGATGAAGCTGAGCGTTGACTTGCCGGGTGCTGTTCCTGATGCTATGTAGAGTTAGCAGCAGATTTTTATTTTATTTTTTCCTTGGACATTTATTTTTATTTTATTTATTTTATTTATCAGATTTGTAGGCCGCCCCTCTCCGTAGACTCGGGGCGGCTAACAACAATAATAAGACAATATAAACAAATCTAATATTTAAGTTAATTTAAAAACCCCAGTTTAAGAAACCAATCATACATACAGACATACCATGCAAAAATTGTATAGACCTAGGGGGAAGGGAAAGTCTCAATTCCCCTATGGCTGACGACAGAGGTGGGTTTTAAGGAGCTTGCAAAAGACAAGGAGGGTGGGGGCAACTCTGATATCTGGGGGGTGTTGGTTCCAAAGGGTCAGGGCCGCCACAGAAAAGGCTCTTCCCCTGGGCACCGCCAAACGACATTGTTTAGTTGACAGGACCCAGAGAAGGCCAACTCTGTGAGACCTAACTGGTCGCTGGGATTCGTGTGGCAGAAGGCGGTCCCGGAGATATTCTGGTCCGATGCCATGAAGGGTCCTACTTTACTTTGGGTCCTACTGTGGAGAGAAAATTACCAATAGATCTTCAGTTTTATTCTGCATGGCTCACTAGTTAGAAATGATGGAAACTGAACGGTAGCATCTAGACAAGGGGTGGGCAATTAATTTTGCCATGGCACCACATGAGAAATTGGGATGGTTTTAGAGGGCCGGACTAATATAATTAACTCAGTTCTATACAATACTGTAAAGACCCAGACCCTGGCCTGACTTAAACACCCAGACCCACTCTACAGACCCCTAATTGTTTGCTTTACGGCAACACAGTGCACCACAGTCACTGCACTGGAGTGTTTGCATGGTTTCTGTGCTCGGCCCCTCTCAGTAGGAGGTTGGGGTCCGTTCCAGTGCGAGGATGAAAGAGCTCACTGTGTCTGCCGGGATTCCTCTGGTTCCTGCTTTCCTCATGATTCATTAGGAAAGCAGGAACCCGAGAAGTCCCGGCAGATGCGGTGAGCTTTCATCCTCGCACTGGAGCAGACCCTGACCTCCGCGGACCAGTCACAGATAGCAGGCGGGTCGGTCACAGACCACAGGCAGGCCGCAGGCGGCCCATGGGCTGCACTTTGCCCAAGTCTGATCTAGACTTATATACTGCTTCACAGTGCTTCACAGCCCTCTCTCAGCGGTTTACAGAGAGCAAGCATATTGTCCCTAACAATCTGGGTCCTCATTTTACCGACCTTGGAAGAATGGAAGGCTGAGTCAACCTTGAGCCTGCTGAGATTCGATCTGCCAAACTGCTGGCAGACGATGATCAGCAGAAGTAGCTTGCAGTACTGTACTATCGAGGCTCTTGAACTCTCACATAACTGGAGACAGTACTAGTTTGAAGGTATTCTACTGTTTTGCACTACATTCACAAATTCTGCAAGAGGCTATCCTATAACCATTTACAACCTTCAGTACAGATAATCCTCAACATGGGTGATTGTTTATTGACTGTTCAGAGTTACAACAACCTCAAAGGCTGTTTTACAGTCCACAAAACACTTCAGGTCTCAGATACTTTTTCAAAGGCAGCTGCTCTTTATTTTTCCTTGAAGAAGTGTCGCTTCTCATCCAAGAACCTTCAGTCGGAACTGAAGAAGCTACTTAGATGAGGAGCGAAGTGTCTTCCAGAAGAAAAAAGTCCAGTTGCCTTTTGAAAAAGCACCTTTGGGATGACATTTTACTTTCCTTTTTAAAATAAAGCACCCCTCGCCATGAAAAACGCACAAATAGGGTCAGTAATTTAACAAAGGCAGATATTATTAGATTATCTCCGGGACCGCCTTCTCCCGCACGAATCCCAGCGACCTATTAGGTCCCACAGAGTGGGCCTTCTCCTGGTCCCGTCAACTAAACAATGTCATTTGGCGGGACCCAGGGGAAGAGCCTTCTCTGTGGTGGCCCCAACCCTCTGGAACCAGCTCCCCCCAGAGATCAGAATTGCCCCCACCCTTCTCGCCTTTTGTAAGCTCCTTAAAACCCACCTCTGTCGTCAGGCATGGGGGAACTGAGATGTTCTTTAACCCTGGGCTTATACAGTTTATGCACGGTATGTCAGTATGTATGTCTAGTTTTTATAATAAGGGTTTTTAGTTGTTTTATTATTGGATTGCTATATATTGTTTTTATCACTGTTGTTAGCCGCCCCGAGTCCACGGAGAGGGGTGGCATACAAATCCAATAAATAAATAAATAACAACTTTCAGGCTGTGCCTTACAGTAGTGGCCCCCAAATTTTCTGGCTTGGTGGTGGTGGCAAGGTGTGTGGGGGAAGAGGGGATGATTTTGTGCGTGCATGCACCACTTTTACAAATGCATTTTCATGCCTGTGCACAGACTTTCCCACCACTTCTGTGGCTCGATTCTGAATGGGCTACAGCATTGAATACTATTTTACAGTACTACATATTCTATAGTACTATATACAGTACTATACGGTACTATATATTCTATATACAGTACTATATATTCTATTATATACAGTACTATATATTCAGCTATTATACAAATATAGAAGAATTATATTCTCCTGCAGAGACTCTGCCTTATATTCTCTGGATATACAAGGATAGGGTCTCTAGTGAACTTCAGCAAAACGTGAGCTAGCCTAGGTAATTGTGTAATTGCAAGGCATCACATTTTACTTATTTATGAGCACAGATTGTCACCATTAATGCTATCAGAGTAGGATGCAGAGGTGGGGCGGGGGGGGCCAGAAATCCAGCACCCCACTCAGAAGGGCCCCAAAATAAAGTCAAGCTACTAGTGCATTTTGTAACAACTGAGGATCTAGTCATCATCCCTAAATCCAGGTGTGTATGACTTGGGCCAGCTCAAAGACCTCTTCAGTAGTGATGGGCGAACCCAATGGTGTTCGGGTTCGGCAAGTTCGGCCGAATTTTACGCAAAATTCGGCCGAATCCGAACCGAACCCGAACTCGAACCCAAGCAGGGAATCCCTCCCATGAAGAGATTCCGGGGGCGGAGCTTTGACATCACCGGCAGGTTGCTAAGGACGCCAAAGTGATCACTTCCTGGATTCCATGGAATCCAGGAAGAGATCACCTTGGAGTCCTTAGCAACCTGCCGGTGACGTCAAAGCTCCAAATGCCAAACACGACCCCGAACTTTGCCCGAAGTTTGGAAAAATTTTGGGTTCGTGTTCGGCATACCGAACACCGCAAAATTCGGTACGGACCCGAATTGTGCGGGTTCAGTTCGCCCATCACTACTCTTCAGCCTTTGCACAGAATGTTTAAGTCATGATCCCAAAGTCAACAGGATCAGAATCTCATTTAGGAGGCGATTTGGGAGATTTCAAAGGATGACATAGGGGGCCAAAAGCCTGCAAAAATGAAAGGGGAAATGCAGGAAAGAAAAGGAGAGGGGAGAGGGGAGGTAGAGAGGTAGGACGTTGGCCCCATCTATCTTGGAGAGGATCTAGAGGCAAGACAAGAAACAATGGGTGGAAATTAATCGAGGAGAGAAGCAACCCAGACCTAGCACTAGGAGGAATTTCCTGACAGTTAGAACAAGTAATCAGTGGAATAATTTGCCTCCAACACTGGAGGTTTTTAAGAAGAGATTGGATACCTTTTTGTCTGAAATGGTATAGGGCAGTAGTTCTCAACTGCTGTGACCCCATAATACATGTTGTGGTGATCCCCAACCATAAGTCTAGTTCCTCGTGTTATGATGACTGCCAACCATAAGTCTAGCATCAATTCTCCCAACAGAGCTTTAAGCTGATTGGCAAGAAGTTCAGAGGGACACGCCCTACTGTAAATACCTGATTGGTCAAATTGTAAAAATGTGTTCCAAGGTGCCAGAATTGAAGCTTTAGTTCCTAACACCATGGGAGATTTGTCTTTTCTCCTGGTCTTAGCTGACCCCTGTGAAATGGTTGTTTGACCCCCCCCCCAAAGGGGGCCCCGACTTCCAGGTTGAGAACCACTGGTATAGGGTCTAAGCAGGCCCTTGCCCTAAAAGACTTCCAAAGTCCCTTCCAACTTTGTTATTTTGTTATTCTAGAAACCAAAAGTGAATTCCTATAGGCCCCATGAAATTCCTGACACTTTGCACTCATTATTATTATTATTATTATTATTATTATTATTATTATTATTTATTAAATTTGTATGCCGCCCCTCTCCGCAGACTTGGGGCAGCTCACAGCAGCAATAGAAAACAATGTACAATACAAATCTAATATTACAAAGTTAAAAACCCATAATTTAAAAAACATGCACACAACATACCATACATAAACTATATAGGCCTGGGGAAGATATCTCAGTTCCCCCATGCCTGACGGCAGAGGTGGGTTTTAAGAAGTTTACAAAAGGCAAGGAGGGTGGGGGTAATCCTAATCTCCTGGGGAAGCTGGTTCTAGGGGGTCGGGGCCGCCACAGAGAAGGCTCTTCCCCTGGGTCCCGCTAGACGACATTGTTTAGTCGACGGGACCCGGAGAAGGCCAACTCTGTGGGACCTGACTGGTCGCTGGGATTCATGCGGCAGAAGGCGGTCCCGGAGATAAATGCAGTTGCGTTTCTTGCCACTTCCCATAGAGGAAGTGGCACAGTTTTTGCCCACAAGGTTACTTTCTGAAATCAGAGGGACAGCAGCCACCCAAACTGGCCGGTGGTCTTGCCTGTCTTCTGTTCTCTGGAGCACAAGAATTTAATTGCTGGCATTTTCAGGCAGGAGAGTGGTGGCATTTGGAAGTGGGTGGGGGAGGAACGGTGGTGGTGGTGGTGGTGGCAGTGGTAATGAAGGGATTTTCTCACCATCTCACCCTCTTCATGTATATTTTTACACATACAACACACATTTGGGCACATCCATGCCTACACTCTCTCCTTATTGATGTTTTAATTAGTAGGCGTTATTCAGAATCCCTGAAGAAAATAAGGGAAAGCTTTGCATTTTCCATCTGTCTCACTAACCCCTCTTAATTCTGTTCTTCTGAGAATGAGTGTTTTAAGTGCTTCTCTCAGCAGTATGCAAGCCCCCCACCCACCCACGATTTGTACCCCTGCCAAACTGCACTTCTGCTCCATTAGGCCAGCTCAGCATTCCCCCTCCTCCAAAATGCTATTCCAAATCCAGAAACTATCTCTCTCTCTCTCTCTCTTTCTCTCTCTCTCTCTCTCTCTCTCTCATCTTAGAGCTACCTCCTATCATTTCTCTCTCTCTCTCTCTTCGTTCCTCTCTACTCTCTTGCTTTCTTTCTCTCTCTCCCTCTCTCTCTCTCTCTTGCTTTCTTCCTCTCTCTCTCTCTCCCTCTCCCTCTCTCTCATCTTAGGGTTACCTCCTATTATTTCTCTCTCTCTCTTCTCTCTTCTCTCTCTCTCTCTTGCTTTCTTTCTCTCTCTCGCTTTGTTCCTCTCTCTCTCTCTCCCTTCCTATCCTCTCTCTTTCTTTCTCTCTCTTTCTCTCTCTCTTTCTCTCACTCTCTCTCTTGCTTTGTTCCCCCTCTCTTTCTCTCCCTCTTCTCTCTCTCTCTCTCTTTCTCTCTCTTGTTTTCTCTCTTGCTCGCTTGCTCGCTTTGTTCCTCTCTCTCTCTCTCTCTTTCCCTTCCTCTTCTCTCTCTCTTTCTCTCTCTTGCTTTCTCTCTCTCACTCTCTTTGTTCCTCTCTCTCTCTCTTTCTCTCCCTTCTTCTTCTCTCTCTCTTTTTCTCTCTCTCTTCTCTCTCTCTCTCTCTCTCTCATCTTAGGACTACCCCCTATTAAGATGAAGTAATTCCCCCTCATATGTGGGAGTACTCTTGTCCTCATTTGTCTTCCCCAACCTGTTGCCCACCAGCCTTGTTTATGAACTTCCCGTAACTTCAATGCATTTTCAGACAGCCTGAGTTGAAGCAGGGTGATTTTGTAGCCAAATATTATATGCCGGAGAGGGGCGGCATACAAATCTAAATAATAAATAAATTAATGATAATAATAACAGAGTTGGAAGGGACCCTGGAGGCCTTCTAGTCCAATCCCCTGCCTAGGCAGAAAATCCTACACTACTTCAGACAAATGGTTATCCAGCATCTTCTTAAAAACTTCCAGTGTTGGAGCATTCATAACTTCTGGAGGTAACCTGTCCCACTGATTAATTGTTCTAACTGTCAGGAAATTTCTCCTTAGTTCTAAGTTGCTTCTCTCTTTGTTTAACTTCCATCCATTGCTACTTATCCTACTCTCAGGTGCTCTGGAGAATAAATTGACTCCTTCTTCTTTGTGGCAAACCCTGAGATATTGGAACACTGCTATCATGTCTCCCCTGGTCCTTCTTTTCATTAAACTAGCCATGCCCAGTTCTTGCAACTATTCTTCATATGTTTTAGCCTCTAGTCCCCTAATCATCTTTGTCGTTCTTGTCTGCATTTTTTCTATTTGCATTGAGAGAAGGCACACTTGTTTATAATCAATATTTTGGGTGATACAACTACAGAAGTCACAACATTAGGATGACCTTCAAATGGGCGAAGTTACTTTCCCCACCTAAGATACTGATTCAAAATCTTAGCATACTTCATTTCTTTATCTCCCCAGCAGATGTTGGCAAGAAATCATTCTGTTAGCAACTGGTCAATAAATTTTGGCTGTCTTGTCTTTGTGGATTCTGGGAACTGGTCTTCAAACTCAAAAGTTAAAAAAATGTGGGCTCCTCGCACAATGTAGGTTGACCATCCTGTCCTTAAAGAAATCATGATTGTGGCCTTTGTGGATATAGTCATTCAAACCATTTTGATCCTACTCTTCGACTAAAAACAGACAACAAGCATATTTATTTATTTAATTTATTTATTTTGTCCAATACACAATACATATTGAAGAGAATAGACATGAAGAGAAGATATAAAAATAGAGGAGAAGATATATGAAGAAAGAAAAGATATATGAGATATGAGATAAGGAGAGACAATTGGACAGGGGACGAAAGGCAGGGTAGTGCACTTATGTACGCCCCTTACTGACCTCTTAGGAACCTGGAGAGGTCAATTGTGGATAGTCTAAGGGAGAAATGTTGGGGGTTAGGGGTTGACACTACTGAGTCCGGTAATGAGTTCCATGCTTCGACCACTCGATTGCTAAAGTCATATTTTTTACAGTCAAGCTTGGAGAGATTAATATTAAGTTTGAATTTGTTGTGTGCTCTTGTGTTGTTGCGGTTGAAGCTGAAGTAGTCATTGACAGGCAGGACGTTGCAGCATATGATTTTGTGGGCAATACTTAGATCGTGTTTTAGGCGTTGTAGTTCTAAGCTTTCTAGACCTAGGATTGATAGGATTTAAAAAAACAGATGGCAGAAAAGGCAAAAGAGAAGAAGAAAGCAAGCCAATTGAAGCATTTTTCTTAGAGACTCATACAGATCAACTAGTTAAAGGTTAATCTTGATTCCCCTCTCTCCCAATTGAAGGGAAGACAAGCAGAGAGAGAAGGAGGAAACGAGTCGTTCTGTGGTATCCTTGGTGCTCTCTAAACTTGGGTTGTTTTCTTGCAAATGTTTCATTGCCCGACTAGCTAGTATCTTCAGGGCATTAGTTGGATAATGAAACATCTGCAAGAAAACAATCAAGCTCAGAAAGCATCAAGGAGCCCACAGTTCAACCCTGAGCTACAAATATTATCTTCCATCAGTAGCAGTTCCTTATTGCTTACCTGGGAGCAGATAACCCTGCCCTACTGCGAATCAATCTGAGTGGTTTGCTAAGCTTTTTGTTCCATTTTTTTCCCTTTCTTTTAATCAAAAGAAAGAGTGGGAGGACTTTTAGAAGGAAAGGAGAGCATAAAACAGATCCATGTAAACCTGTCCTTCACTGTTCTAGTTAACTATCATGGTTCCCCATTTCTTTATAAGGAAAGAAAAATACAGGAATCCTCAACTCAAGCATGACTTGGGTTTGCATAGTCCAGTTAAATGTCCTTGTCTGCTATATCAGCCTCGTACACATTCCTCCAATCCACCAAATGCTTCTTTTTTTAACAGACCTACATATCTCTGTCTTTTTTACCATCAGATTGGCAGATCGGGCTAGAATATTAAACATATTTTCACTTTATTTTATTCTCTAATGTTGCGTTGTTAACATTTGCAGATGACTGCCCTAACCCCAGTTTACCCCATTAGCTCAATTTTCTGAGTTTGCATAAGTCACTGACCCATTAATCAAGCACACTGCTTTGTACAACAGTCCCGGAGGCTTAAATATGGCGAATAGCAAGTCATATGTTTGCAAATGCAGCTAATAGGACTTCTTTTTTTTACTTCTTCCAACAAGGGGAATGGTTCTTCCAGATTACGTGGCTTTCCTTACTTTTTACACTTCATTCCTTCTCACCATTTGTTCTCTCACTATGACCAGCCCAACCTCTACCCCTTTGACTCCAGCTCTGTGTTGTTGTTTTTTCAATTTAATTATAGCAATGTGTGGGGTCTGAAGGCCACTGACCGTAAGTGTTTCTTTCAGACAGCTGCCAAATCTCTGCTCCACACCACCCAGACTATAGCACACTTTTCCATGTTCTAGAAAATCAAAAGCAAGCTTTTTTTGTTTTGTTTTGATGTGCTCCATCTGCGTTCCTGATAGAGATTTTATCAGGATGTTTTCCTTTGAGGAAGAGGCTATTTCAGGCTACTTCTGATGACTGCTGGCTGCTAGTAGATCCCACCGCCTCAAGTCTGACCCAGCCTTCCATCCTTCCGAGGTCGGTAAAATAAGGACCCAGATTGTTGGGGGCAATGTGTTGACTCTTTAAGCAGCTTAGAGAGGGCTGTGAAGCACTGTGAAGGGATATATAAATGCTATTGCTATTTATCTAACTTTAGAAATAAAGCTTGCTATGTAGCAATAGCATTTATATATATTTCTATAGATATTATTGATTGGTTGATTGATTGGTTGATTGATTGATTTAAGTTGACTTCTATGACGCCCAATCCCTTGCACTTTTCCCGCTCAAAAGCTTACCACTTTTATTTTGAATTGGGAGAGCAGGGAATCGGGATTAACCTTTAACTCAGGGGTCCCCAAACTTGACAACTTTAAGACTTGTGGACTTCAACTCCCAGAATTCTCTAGCCAGCATACCTGGCTGGAGAATTCTGGGAGTTGAAGTCCACAAGTCTTAAAGTCGCCAAGTTTGAAGACCTCTGCTTTAACTAGTTGATCTGTATGAGTCTCTAACAAAAATGCTTCAATTGGCTTGCTTTCCTCTTCTCTTTTGCCTTTCCTACAATTTGTGTTTTTTTGTATAACCTTGTTGGCTGTTTTTAGTTGAAGAGTAGGATCAAAATGGTTTGAATAATTATATCAAAAAAGGCCACAATCATGCTTTCTTTAAGGACAAGATGGTTAACCAGTAATTTCACTTTTGAGTTTGAAGATCAGTTCCCAGAATCCACAAAGATGAGACAGCCAAAATTCGTTGACAAATTAGCAGTTGCTAACAGAGTGACTTCCTGCCAACATCTGCTGGGGAGACAAAGAAATGAAGTGTGCTAAGATTTTGGATCAGTATCTAGGAACTTCTTAGGTGGGGAAAGTAACTTCGCCCATTTGAAGGTCATCCTAATGTTATGACTCCCGTAGTTCTATCAACCAAAATACTGATTATAAACAAATGTTGCCTCCTCTCAATGCAAATTAAAAAAAAGTGCAGAGAAGAGCGACAAAGATGATTAGGAGACTAGAGGCAAAAACATATGAAGAACAGTTATAATATTATATATACTATATCTACTTATAGATCAGTGATGGCAAACCTATGGCACACGTGCCACTGGTGGCACATGGTGCCATATCTGAAGGCATGCAAGGTGTTGTTCTTTGTCCACTCCAGCATGCCTGTACACTGACCAGCTGATTTTTGGCCTTGGGGAAGGCCCTTTTTGCCCTCCTGAGGCTTTAGGAGGCTTCCCTGATGCCTCCGGGGGTTGAAAAATGGCCCAATGGGCAAACTGGAAGTTTGGAAAAATGGACTTCCAGTTTGCCCAGGGAGCAGCTTTTTGCCCTCTGGAGGCTTTAGGGAAACCTGAGAGTGAAAAATGGCTCAATGCAGTGGGGGGCACATGCATGCATATTCAGTGTAGCACACGTGGAGGTTGTGAGTTAGCACTTGTG